>NC_050096.1:199780565-200090565 GCF_902167145.1 Zea mays
AAATGGCAGATGTGTGTAGACTACACTGGTCTCAACAAAGCATGTCCGAAGGTTCCCTACCCTCTGCCTCGCATCGATCAAATCGTGGATTTCACTGCTGGGTGCGAAGCCCTGTCTTTCCTCGATGCATACTCAGGGTATCATCAAATCAGGATGAAAGAGTCCGACCAGCTCGCGACTTCTTTCATCACACCCTTCGGCATGTACTGCTATGTCACCATGCCGTTCGGCTTGAGGAATGCGGGCGCGACGTACCAGCGGTGCATGAACCATGTGTTCGGTGAACACATCGGTCGCACGGTCGAGGCCTACGTCGATGACATCGTAGTCAAGACGAGGAAAGCTTCCGACCTCCTTTCCGACCTTGAAGTGACATTCCGATGCCTCAAGGCGAAAGACGTCAAGCTCAATCCCGAGAAGTGTGTCTTCGGGGTGCCCCGAGGCATGCTCTTGGGGTTCATCGTCTCCGAGCGGGGCATCGAAGCCAACCCGGAGAAGATCGCAGCCATCACCAGCATGGGGCCCATCAAGGACTTAAAGGGCGTACAGAGGGTCATGGGATGTCTCGCGGCTCTGAGCCGTTTCATCTCACGTCTCGGTGAAAGAGGTCTACCTCTGTACCGCCTCTTAAGGAAGGCCGAGTGCTTCACTTGGACCCCCGAGGCCGAGGAAGCTCTCGGGAACTTGAAGGCGCTCCTCACAAAGGCGCCTATCTTGGTGCCTCCAGCTGCCGGAGAAGCCCTCTTGGTCTACGTCGCCGCAACCACTTAGGTGGTTAGCGCCGCGATTGTGGTCGAGAGGCAAGAAGGGGGGCATGTATTGCCCGTTCAGAGGCCAGTTTACTTCGTCAGCGAGGTATTGTCCGAAACCAAGATCCGCTACCCACAAGTTAAGAAGCTGCTATATGCAGTGATCCTGACACAGCGGAAGTTGCGACACTACTTCGAGTCTCATCCGGTAACTGTGGTGTCATCCTTCCCCCTGGGGGAGATCATCCAGTGCCGAGAGGCCTCGGGTAGGATCGCAAAGTGGGCGGTGGAAATCATGGGCGAGACGATCTCGTTCGCCCCTCGGAAGGCCATCAAGTCCCAGGTCTTGGCGGACTTCGTGGCCGAATGGGTCGACACCCAGCTACCGACGGCTCCGATCCAACCAGAGCTCTGGACCATGTTTTTCGATGGGTCGTTGATGAAGACGGGAGCCGGCGCAGGCCTACTCTTCATCTCGCCCCTCGGGAAACACCTACGCTATGTGCTACGCCTCCACTTCCCGGCGTCCAACAATGTGGCTGAGTATGAGGCTCTGGTCAACGGGTTGTGAATCGCCATCAAGCTAGGGGTCCGGCGCCTCGACGCCCGCGGTGACTCGCAGCTCGTCATCGACCAAGTCATGAAGAACTCCCACTGCCGCGACCCGAAGATGGAGGCCTACTGCGATGAGGTTCGGCGCCTGGAAGACAAGTTCTACGGGCTCGAGCTTAACCACATCGCTCGGCGCTACAACGAGACTGCGGACGAGCTGGCTAAAATAGCCTCGGGGCGAACAACGGTTCCCCCGGACGTCTTCTCCCGGGATCTGCATCAACCCTCCGTCAAGATCGACGACACGCCCGAGCCTGAGGCGACCTCGGCCTAGTCCGAGGTACCCTCGGCCCAGCCCGAGGTACCCTCGGCACGGCCCGAGGCACCCTCAGCTCAGCCCGAGGCGACCTCCGTTCAGCCCGAGGTACCCTCGGCCCCCGAGGGTGAGGCACTGCGCATCGAGGAGGAGCAAAGCGGGGCCACGCCTGATCGAAACTGGCAGACCCCATACATGCAATATCTCGACCAAGGAGAGCTACCCCTCGACCGAGCCGAGGCTCGGCGGGTGGCGCGGCGCGCCAAGTCGTTCATCTTGCTGGGCGATGAGAAGGAGCTCTACCACCGCAGCCCCTCAGGCATCCTCCAGCGATGCATCTCCGTCGCCGAAGGTCAGGAACTCCTGCGGGAGATACACTCGGGGGCTTGCGGCCATCACGCAGCGCCTCGAGCCCTTGTCGGGAATGCCTTCCGACAGGGCTTCTACTGGCCGACGGCGGTGGCCGACGCCACAAGAATTGTCCGCACCTGCGAAGGGTGTCAATTCTATGCGAAGCAGACCCACCTGCCCGCTCAGGCGCTGCAGACAATACCCATCACCTGGCCCTTTGCTGTGTGGGGTCTGGACCTCATCGGCCCCTTGCAGAAGGCACCCGGGGGCTACACGCACCTGCTGGTCGCCATCGACAAATTCTCCAAGTGGATCGAGGTCCGACCTCTGAACAGCATCAGGTCCGAGCAGGCGGTGGCGTTCTTCACCAACATCATCCATCGCTTCGGGGTCCCGAACTCCATCATCACCGACAACAGCACCCAGTTCACCGGCAGAAAGTTCTTGGACTTCTGCGAGGATCACCACATCCGGGTGGACTGGGCCACCGTGGCTCATCCCATGTCAAATGGACAAGTAGAGCGTGCCAACAGCATGATCCTACAAGGGCTCAAGCCTCGGATCTACAACGACCTCAACAAGTTCGGCAAGCGATGGATGAAGGAACTCCCCTCGGTGGTCTGGAGCCTGAGGACAACGCCGAGCCGAGCCACGGGTTTCACGCCGTTCTTCCTAGTCTACGGGGCCGAGGCTGTCTTGCCCACAGACCTGGAATACGGCTCCCCGAGGGCGAGGGCCTACAGCGATCAAAGCAACCAAGCTAACCGAGAAGACTCGCTGGACCAGCTGGAAGAGGCTCGGGACAAGGCCTTACTACACTCGGCGCGGTACCAGCAGTCCCTGCGACGCTACCACGCCCGAGGGGTCCGGTCCCGAGACCTCCAGGTGGGCGACCTAGTGCTTCGGCTGCGACAAGACGCCCGAGGGAGGCACAAGCTCACGCCCCCCTGGGAGGGGCCATTCGTCATCGCCAAAGTTCTGAAGCCCGGAACGTACAAGCTGGCCAACAGTCAAGGCGAGGTCTACGACAACGCTTGGAACATCCAACAACTACGTCGCTTCTACCCTTAAGATGTTTTCAAGTTGTTCATATACCTCGCACCCACGCAAAGTTTAGTCATCAAGGAAGGGTCGGCCTCGCCTCGGCAAAGCCCGACCCTCCCTCGGGGGCTAAAAGGGGGGGGGGAACCCCCTCTGCGTTGAAATTTTCCTCGAAAAAAGATCTCTTCTGCCAGAATGTCTTTCGTGCTTTTTGACTACTTCGAAAAGTGGATCTTGAAAACGACGGAGTACACGTAAGCAGCCAAGGCTGACCGAGCCGAGGGACTCCTACGCCTCCGGGATACGGATACCTCACTCATCACCTTCTGCGATAAGTAACTCACGTTCGGATAAGTGGTTCCGCGGACCGAACAAGTCTTCACGTTCGGAAGTTCTTCTGCCGAAGTGATCCTTCGAGCCTTCTCGACTGAGTCGGTGACAGAGCCTCATGGACGGGTAAAAGTGCGCGTAAGCGGCAAGGCCGACCGAGCCGAGGGACTCCTACGCCTCCGGGATACGGATACCTCACTCATCACCTTCCGCGAGAAGCAACTCTCGCTCGCACAAACATCCCTGTTGCCGACAAAAAAGTCCAGATACTCGAAACAAGAAGAAAAGAGACGCAGCTTTACAACACAGCGAGGGTGTGTGTTCTGGCCTCGGCGGCCGCAGGAGACACACGCTACAAGACGATCTGATCCTGCAGGCTCGGGTCTTGACGCTGGAAGGGGGCAGCAGCACCCTCGGCATTGACGACACCTTCGGCGAGGTCCGACCTAGCCTCGGACGGCGACGCGGTCCAAGGATCTCCGCTCTAAAGGACGACGTCATCGCCACACCCGGGCAATCGCTGCCAGGGTCTTCTCCGGAAATCTGGCCCGAGCAGGCGGCTCGGCCGGTCACTCTGGGGCCTCGTCCAACCATCTTCCAAGGGCGCCAGCCCAACCCGAGGCCTCGGCTGGTCAACTCTGGCGTCGGTCCCGCTAACGGACGACCCGGCTGGGCTCCGGCCAACTAGGTTTCCTTTTCGAGCCAACTTCGCCCCTGTTCATGCTGATATCGCTACCCCTGGCTTCGGCTCATCGAAGAGCGGCCAAGGGGTCCCTTTAACTAAGCTAGAGAAGCATCAGACAACAAGGCCGACCGAGCCGAGGGACTCCTACGCCTCCGGGATACGGATACCTCACTCGTCACCTTGACACGGGGCGACTCACGCTTGGTGAAGCGGTTCAGACAACCAACAGGCGAGTCCTAGTGCTCGAAAATGAGGAAAAAACACGGCTCCGTGCCAAAATTACATACATGTTCAGGCCTCGACAGCCACAATGAACAAAAACACTGGCATTCAAGGTGCCATTACAAACGGAACTTTGGTTCCGTCCCCTCGGGTATGAGCAACCTCGAGCCTGCGGGGCGACGAACATCGGGAGACCCGCCAGTGACCTCTGCAGCAGCAGCCATGGTCCCGGGTGGACGCGGCCGCCGGAGGGCTCTCGTTCGCGTTCCCGCTCAAGGGACGTGAACCAGCTATTAAAGCCAAAGAGCGGGCCGCTCCCAAGCGCACCGATAGGTCCTCGCTACCGTCCCCGCCGCGAATGCGAGGAAGAGGGCGGAATGTTGCATCCTAGCTGGGCAGCAACAGTTCGCCTTCCCCGGCATGGCTGGAGGACGTCTCCGCCGCAGGGCTGGAGGGCGATTGCCACCACCAGAAGCTGGAAGAAGAGGTGGCCCGCCGACCCGCGTAGGAGGTAGAGCCCCGGCTCGCCTCGCTCCCCGCCCCAGCGAGGATGACGAACACCCTCGACGCTGAGGGCGGGATCGAGATAACAGCCCGGCTTGCCTCTCCCCATCCAGGAGCTGGAGGTCACCGTCTTGGGTGACCACCAGCGGAGGGGTGCAACCGGGCTGTGTGATGAAAATCCTTGAAGCCGAACGATGGCTGAAAGGTACCAACTCCCGTGGAGTTGCGTTCCTCCAACGATGAGGCGGAAAGACGGCGGGTATCCCCCATCCGGGGGCTTGGAAGGTGGAAAGACACGATGCATAAGGGAGCGCGAAGACATGGTCGCCTTCCAAGGGGGTCACCCTCCTTTTAAAGGCGACGATCCCTACTCGCGTCCCCAGCCATCACGGGCTGAGTCTTCTCCAACACGCTCCAAGGCCCTCCCCTGCGGCGCGGGGGCTGGGTCCCACATGTCATGCAAGCCGGCTCAGAGCAGAAGAAGCCAAACCGCCGCGCGCGGTGCACACGACCGCCCAGCGGTTACAAGTGACCCTCCACTTTTGCCCAGACCAACGGGCGAAAGGGGCGGGCAGCCATGCAGGCGGCATGCAACCGCGCCAAGTGGGCGCGCTTCTCCGACTCCCAACACGCCCAGCCTGGAGGCCCAGGCCCACGCGTCATGCAACCGGCGCGCCGACTACTTCGTGCATGCAACTGCACCGCCACTTGCGCCACCACCGCGCCTCCTCGACTGCGGAACCAATACCGCGACTCGAGGCGACCCAGCGCACGACCCAGCAGCGCCAGCCTGGCGCGGCGATCAGTGCGGCCGAAAATGGGCCAGCAGTAATGACGGTGGCAGGCGGGCAGGAGCAGCAGTCACGTCGTCAGCCAAGCTCACATCCCATCCGGGGGCAGCGAGAGAACCCTCTCTCACGGCGTGAAGACAACGCGCCCGTGTTCCGTTCCTCGAACGGCTCGCGCACGCGCAACGACCGCCCCGCCAACCACTCGCCCCGTCGCATTAACTCCGCGGCGGGACAGGCGGCGCCTCTCGCAGGAGAAGCGGGCGACGCTTCGCCTTCGCCATAATGACTGCGCCAGTAAAGGTACGCCGCGTCGTTCGATTTCGTATCCTTTTCCTTTTTTCCTCTTTCTCTCTCTCTTGCAACAGGGACCGGGAAAGGGGGATACCCCGAAAAGGATCCTTCCCCGTGAAGGAACCAGGCTCCGAGCCTCCCTACTGATCAGAGGTTCGAAGGCTGGCCCCCCGAAGGGTTCGACAGCCGCCTCAGATCGCGTGGGCCCTACACCCACTACTGGTCAGAGGTTCGAAGGCCGGCCCCCCCGAAGGGTTCCACGGCCGCCTCAGGCTACTCGGGCTCCGTGCCCATTACTGATCAGGGGTTCGAAGGCTGGCCCCCGAAGGGTTCACAGCCGCCTCAGACGCCGAGCGAGGGATGACCATGGGTACGTTCGATACATAACCGAGGCTCGGGCTGTGCTCCCGAGGTACGCTAGGACATTTCCGAGACCAGCGGGAGCGATCTTGTAACGGAATCCCATCAGAGGGAGGCATCGAGCCCTCGGACCCCGTCGCCAGGGGACCGGGTCCGGCAGATCACCCGCAAGTACTTTTGGGCGTGCCTCTGGGCCCCTAGCCGACCCCTAACGAACGGGGCACGGACGTCCACTCGGATTACCCGCTTGCAGCTCACCGGAGACACCATGTTCGGCGCCCATCGAGGGCAACATGGCGCTTTCCCCCCTCCTCCTTGCGGAAAGGCGATGCAGGGGCGTATGTAAAAAAGCCGAGTCTGTCCCTGATCGCCCTCTCGCCCTGTGCAGAGGCTCGGGGGCTGCTCTCCTAAACCCGGCTCCGGCCGAACCGTTGACAGCGTCAACATACCAGCCCGAGAACTTGGGACCCGACCGTACACCCGGGCTACGGCCAGCTCGCATGAGGGAACAACCAGACCAGCCGAAGCATTACGCGAGGCATTAAGACCTCGGAGGAGTGAAACCACTCCTCCGAGGCCTCGGGGGCTACACCCGGCGGGTGCGCTCGCGCGCACCCACCGGAACAAAATGCAACCGAGAAAGGCTGGTCCCCTTGCAAAAAAGTGCGACGAAAGCCTCCAAGCGAGTGCTAACACTCCCTTCGAGGCTCGGGGGCTACTGTCGGGGACCATAATTAGGGGTACCCTCAAGACTCCTAATTCTCAGCTGGTAACCCCCATCAGCATAAAGCTGCAAAGGCCTGATGGGTGCGACTAAGTCAGGGATCAGTCCATTCGAGCGACTCGATCAGGCCTCGCCCGAGCCTAGCCTCGGACAAGGGCAGCTGACCCCGGAGGATTTCCGTCTCGCCCGAGGCCCCCCTCCAACGGCGAACATATTTCCGGCTCGCCCGAGGCCCTGCCTTCGCTAAGAAGCAACCCTGACTAAATCGCCGCATCGATCGACCAAGTCGCAGGAGCATTTAATGCAAAGGTGGCCTGACACCTTTATCCTGACGCGCGCCCCCCGGCAGAGCCGAAGTGACCGCCGTCACTTCGCCGCTCCACTGACCGGCCTGACAGAAGGACAGCGCCGCCTGCGCCACTCCGACTGCGGTGCCATTTGACAGAGTGAGACTGACAGGCAGTCAGGCCCTGCCGAAGGCACCATAGGAAGCTCCGCTTCGCCCGACCCAGGGCTCGGACTCGGGCTCAGCCCCGGAAGACGGCGAACTCCGCTCCGCCTGACCCAGGGCTCGGACTCGGGCCAAGTCCTGGAAGACGGCGAACTCCGCTCCGCCCGACCCAGGGCTCGGACTCGGGCTAAGTCCCGGAAGACGGCGAACTCCGCTCCGCCCGACCCAGGGCTCGGACTCGGGCTAAGTCTCGGAAGACGGCGAACTCCGCTCCGCCCGACCCAGGGCTCGGACTCGGGCTAAGTCCCAGAAGACAACGAACTCCGCTTTGCGCGACCCTAGGGCTCGGACTCCACCCTGGCCTCAGCCGACGACCTCCGCCTCGCCCGACCCAGGGGCTCGGACTCGGCCTCGGCCACGGAAGACAGACTCGACCTCGGCTTCGGAGGAGCCTCCGCATCGCCCAACCTAGGGCGCAGGCCAGCCACGTCAACAGGAGGCGCCATCATCACCCTACCCCGAGCTGACTCGGGCCGCAGGGAACCAGACCGGCGTCCCATCTGGCTAGCTCCGCCAGATAGGCAATGATGGCGCCCCGCATGCTCTGTGACGACGGCGGCTCTCAGCCCCCTTACGGAAGCAAGAGGACGTCAGCAAGGACCCAACCGCTCCGACAGCTGTCCCTCCGCCAGGCTCCATCGCTCCTCCGACGGCCACGACATCACACCAGCTGGGTGCCAAAATCTCTCCGGCTGCCACGACGACATGTACTTAGGGCGCTAGCTCTCCCCCGCTAGACACGTAGCACTCTGCTACACCCCCCATTGTACACCTGGATCCTCTCCTTACGCCTATGAAAGGAAGGACCAGGGCCCTCTTAGAGAGGGTTGGCCGCGCGGGGACGAGGACGAGACAGGCGCTCGCTTGGGGCCGCTCGCTCCCTCTCCCGCGTGGACGCTTGTAACCCCCTACTGCAAGCGCACCCGACCTAGGCGCGGGACGAACACGAAGGCCGCGGGATTCCCACCTCTCTCACGCTGGTCTCCGGCCGCCTCGCTCTCCCCCCTTCGCGCTCGCCCTCGCGCTCGACCCATCTGGGCTGGGGCACGCGGCGACACTCACTCGTCGGCCCAGGGACCCCCCGGTCTCAAAACGCGGACACCCCTCCTAAAATATTGTCTAACTTTGTTAAGGGCAAGGCTCCCATGCCTCAGGATAACGAGGGTTACATTTTGTACCCTGCCGGTTATCCCAAGAACAAAATTAGGAGAATTCATTCTAGGAAGTCTCACTTTGGCCCTAATCATGCTTTTATGTATAAGGGTGAGACATAACCAATGCAAGATTGCCTAAGAAGAAAACTCCTACTGCATCAAATGATTCTAAAATTTCATTTAAAACCTTTGATGCATCTTATGTTTTAACTAACAAATCCGGCAAGGTAGTTGCCAAATATGTTGGGGGCAAGCACAAGGGGTCAAATACTTGTGTTTGGGTACCCAAAGTTCTTGTGTCTAATGCCAAAGGACCCAAAACCATTTGGGTACCTAAAATCAAGAACTAAACTTGTTTTGTAGGTTTATGCATCATGGGCTCAAGTTGGTGAAAGGGAAATGTGCCCTTGGGCCATTTCTAAGTATTTTGGTGATTAAGTGCAAACACAGGTGCCAAAATGTGAAAATATGCCCATGGATGGACAAGTTGCAAATCACAAGTAAAGGTATGTTTCTAAGCCTTAGTACATTGGTTTTGTGTACTAATATATTTGTCTAAGTGTTAGAAACAGAAAGAAGAAGAGAAGAGAAGACTTGGCTGTGTACAGCCAAGAGGCTGTTTCGGTCTGGGGCACCGGACTGTCCGGTGGTGCACCGGACAGTGTCCGGTGGTGCACCGGACAGTGTCCGGTGCGCCAGGCTGCCTCGGCCGAAGAGGCCGCTCTCGGGTTTTTCTCCGGCGACTTCGGCTAAAATTCACCGGACTGTCCGGTGTGCACCGGACTGTCCGGTGAGCCAACGGTCGGCCGGGCCAACGGTCGGCCGCGCGATCGGCGCGCGACACGTGGCCGAGCCAACGGTCGGAAGGAAGCACCGGACTGTCCGGTGTGCACCGGACTGTCCGGTGCGCCAGATCTGCAACGGTCGGCAACGGTCGGCTTCGCTTTTTATGGAAACAAATCGGGCACCGGACAGTGTCCGGTGAACCGGACTGTCCGGTGCGCCCGACGACTGAAGGCAAGGATAGCCTTCCAGATGTGTTCTCAACGGCTCCTAGCTGCCTTGGGGCTATAAAAGGGACCCCTTGGCGCATGGAGGTGTACACCAAGCATTCCTTGAGCACTCTTGATCACTCACACATCAATCTCGCGCACTTGTTCGACATTCTAGTGATTTGAGCTCCGTTCTAGTGTGCTAGTCTTTTGAGCTCAAGTCTGGGTCTTGTGTGTGCGTATTCGCTGTGATCTTTGTGTCGTGTGTGAGTTGCTAATCCCTCCCTTGCTCTGTGATTCTCTGTGAACATCTTTTGTAAGGGCGAGAGGCTCCAAGTTGTGGAGATTCCTCGCAAACGGGATTGAGAAAAGAAAAGCAAGAACACCGTGGTATTCAAGTTGATCATTGGATCACTTGAGAGGAGTTGAGTGCAACTCTCGTCCGTTGGGACGCCACAACGTGGAGTAGGCAAGTTTTGTACTTGGCCGAACCACGGGATAACCACTGTGTCATCTCTGTGATTGGATTCTTGTGGTTATTGTGTTTTGACTCCTCTCTAGCCACTTGGCATAAACTGTGCTAATGCTTAATCAAGTTTTGTGGCTATAAGTTTAAGTTTTTACAGGATCACCTATTCACCCCCCCCTCTAGGTGCTCTCAATTGGTATCAGAGCCGTTCTCTTCAAGAAAGGGACTAACCGCCCGAAGAGATGGATCCTAAGGGGAAGGGAATTGTGATCAACGACAAGGAGAAGGAGTCCTTCGTCAACGAGCCAAGGGATGACAAGTCCAATGACTCGGGCTCGGGCCACAAGCGAAGAGATGGGAAGAAGAAGAAGACAAGACGCATCAAGGAGATCGTCTACTACGACAGCGATGAGTCCTCTTCTTCCCAAAAGGACGACGACTACGACAAACAAAGGAAACCGGTTAATTCTAACTTTTCTTTTGACTACTCTCGTATTCCGCATAGTTCAAATTCACATTTGCTTTCCATTCCACTCGGCAAGCCCCCACACTTTGATGGGGAGGACTACGGATTTTGGAGCCACAAAATGCGTAGTCACCTATTCTCTCTCCATCCTAGCATATGGGAGATTGTAGATAGTGGAATGCACTTTAATAGTTCGGATAGTCCTATATTCATTAATGAGCAAATCCATAAGAATGCACAAGCTACTACTGTTCTTCTAGCCTCATTGTGCAGGGATGAATATAATAAAGTGAGTGGCTTGGATAACGCCAAGCAAATCTGGGATACCCTCAAGATCTCTCATGAGGGAAATGACGCTACCTTGCTCACCAAAATGGAGTTGGTGGAGGGCGAGCTTGGACGGTTCGCGATGATAAGGGGCGAGGAGCCAACTCAAACATACAACCGGCTCAAGACCCTTGTCAACAAAATAAGGAGCTACGGAAGCACGCGATGGACGGACCACGACGTCGTCCGACTAATGCTCAGGTCCTTTACCGTTCTTGATCCTCATTTGGTGAATAATATTCGTGAGAATCCCAGGTACACCAAAATGTCGCCCGAAGAAGTACTAGGAAAATTCGTCAGCGGGCGAATGATGATCAAGGAGGCAAGGTATGTGGACGACGCCTTGAATGGACCGATCAACGAGCCGCAACCTTTTGCTCTCAAAGCCACAGGGAACAAGGAGGCGCTACCCAGCAAGGTGGCGCAAATTGAGGCGGCCGGTCTTAATGAAGAAGAAATGGCCCTCATTATCAAGAGATTCAAGACGGTGCTAAAGGGTCGCAATGGACAGCCGAGCAAGACTAAGACCAAGGGGAAGCGATCATGCTTCAAATGCGGTAAGCTTGGTCATTTTATTGCTAACTGTCCTGATAATGATAGTGACCAGGAAAAGGGGAACAAGAGGGAAAAGAAGAAGCATTACAAGAAGGCAAAGGGCGAGGCGCATCTAGGCAAGGAGTGGGACTCGGATTGCTCCTCGTCCGACTCCGACAATGAAGGACTCGCCGCCACCGCCTTCAACAAATCAACCCTCTTCCCCAACGAGCGTCACACATGCCTTATGGCAAGAGAGAAGAAGGTATGTACTCGCAACTCTACCTATGCTTCTTCAAGTGAGGACGAATCTAGTGATGAGGATGAAGTAGATTATTCATGTTTGTTCAAGGGCTTAGATAGATCTAAGATAGACAAAATTAATGAATTAATTGATGCCTTGAATGAAAAGAATATACTTTTAGAAAAGCAAGAGGATTTGTTGTATGAAGAGCATGATAAATTTGTTGAGGCACAAAAATCCTATGCTTTAGAAGTTAAGAGAAATGAAATGCTTTCTTTTGAACTATCTACTTGTCATGAAACCATTTCTACTTTGAAAGGTGTCAACAATGATTTAAATGCTAAATTAGAAGTAGCAAACAAATCCAATTCTTGTGTAGAACATGTTGAAATTTGTACTAGGTGTAAAGACTTTGACATTAATGCTTGTAGTGAACACCTAGTTTCAATTTCCAAGCTTAATGATGAACTGGCTAGTCTTAATGCTCAACTTAAGACTAGCAAGAATGATTTCGATAAGCTAAAATTTGCAAGGGATGCCTACACAATTGGTAGACACCCCTCAATTAAGGATGGACTTGGCTTCAAGAGAGAAGCTAAGAACTTAACAAGCCATAAGGCTCCCATTCCCGCCAAGGAGAAAGGGAAGGCCCCTATGGCTACTAGTGCTAAAAGGAACCATGCATTTTTGTATCATGATAGAAGACAAACTAGAAATGTAAGTCATGATGCTTATGATTCATATGTTTATGATTCTCATGCCATGTTTGCTCCTAGTTCCTCTTATGTGTATGATAGAAATATTACTAGGAGAAATGTTGTTCCTAAAAGAAATGCTATTCATCATGTGCCTAGAAGGAATGTTATTCATGCTCCTAGGAAAGTAGTGAATGAACCTTCTACAATTTATTGTGCTTTGAATGCTTCATTTGCAATTTGTAGAAAGGATAGAAAAGTAATTGCTAGGAAGTTAGGGGCAAAATGCAAAGGTGATAAAACTTGCATTTGGGTCCCTAAGGAAATTGTGACTAACCTTGTAGGACCCAACAAGAGTTGGGTACCTAAGTCCCAAGCCTAAATTTGCCTTGCAGGTTTATGCATCCGGGGGTTCAAGCTGGATTATTGATAGCGGATGCACAAACCATATGACGGGGGAGAAGAAGATGTTCACCTCCTACGTCAAGAATAAGGATTCCCAAGATTCAATCATATTCGGTGATGGGAATCAAGGCAAGGTAAAAGGGTTAGGTAAAATTGCAATTTCTAATGAGCACTCTATCTCTAATGTGTTTCTAGTAGAGTCACTAGGATATAATTTACTATCTGTTAGTCAATTGTGCAATATGGGATATAACTGTCTGTTTACAAATATAGATGTGTCTGTCTTTAGAAGAAGTGATGGTTCACTAGCTTTTAAGGGTGTATTAGACGGCAAACTTTATTTAGTTGATTTTGCAAAAGAAGAGGCCGGTCTAGATGCATGCTTAATGGCTAAGACTTGCATGGGCTGGCTGTGGCATCGCCGCTTAGCACATGTGGGGATGAAGAACCTTCACAAGCTTCTAAAGGGAGAACACGTGATAGGTCTAACCAATGTTCAATTCGAAAAAGATAGACCTTGTGCAGCTTGTCAAGCAGGGAAACAGGTGGGAGGAGCGCATCACAGCAAGAATGTGATGACCACTTCAAGACCCCTGGAGCTGCTGCATATGGACCTCTTCGGACCCGTCGCCTATCTAAGCATAGGGGGAAGTAAGTATGGTCTAGTTATTGTAGATGATTTTTCCCGCTTCACTTGGGTGTTCTTTTTGCAGGATAAGTCTGAAACCCAAGGGACCCTCAAGCGCTTCCTCAGGAGAGCTCAAAATGAGTTTGAGCTCAAAGTGAAAAAGATAAGGAGCGACAACGGGTCCGAGTTCAAGAACCTTCAAGTGGAGGAGTTCCTTGAAGAGGAAGGGATCAAGCACGAGTTCTCCGCTCCCTACACACCACAACAAAATGGTGTGGTAGAGAGGAAGAACAGGACGCTCATCGACATGGCGAGGACGATGCTAGGAGAGTTCAAGACCCCCGAGTGCTTTTGGACGGAAGCCGTTAACACTGCTTGCCACGCCATCAACAGGGTCTACCTTCATCGCCTCCTCAAGAAGACGTCGTATGAGCTACTAACCGGTAACAAACCCAATGTATCGTACTTTCGTGTATTTGGGAGTAAATGCTACATTCTAGTGAAGAAGGGTAGAAATTCTAAGTTTGCTCCCAAAGCTGTAGAAGGGTTTTTATTAGGTTATGACTCAAATACAAAGGCGTATAGAGTCTTCAACAAATCATCGGGTTTGGTTGAAGTCTCTAGCGACGTTGTATTTGATGAGACTAATGGCTCTCCAAGAGAGCAAGTGGTTGATTGTGATGATGTAGATGAAGAAGATGTTCCGACGGCCGCTATACGGACCATGGCGATTGGAGAAGTACGGCCACAGGAACAAGATGAACGAGATCAACCTTCTTCCTCAACTATGGTGCATCCCCCAACCAAAGATGACGAACAGGTACCTCAAGTGGAGGCGCTTGATCAAGGGGGAGCACAAAATGATCAAGTGATGGAGGAAGAAGCGCAACCGGCACCTCCAACCCAAGTTCGAGCGATGATTCAAAGGGATCATCCCGTCGACCAAATTCTGGGTGACATTAGCAAGGGAGTAACTACTCGGTCTCGATTAGTTAATTTTTGTGAACATTACTCTTTTGTCTCTTCTATTGAGCCTTTCAGGGTAGAAGAGGCCTTGCTAGATCCGGACTGGGTGTTGGCCATGCAAGAGGAGCTCAACAACTTCAAGCGCAATGAAGTTTGGACACTGGTGCCTCGTCCGAAGCAAAATGTTGTGGGAACCAAGTGGGTGTTCCGCAACAAACAGGACGAGCACGGGGTGGTGACGAGGAACAAGGCTCGACTTGTGGCAAAAGGTTATGCCCAAGTCGCAGGTTTGGACTTTGAGGAGACTTTTGCTCCTGTGGCTAGGCTAGAGTCAATTCGAATCTTGCTAGCATATGCCGCTCACCATTCTTTCAGGTTGTTCCAAATGGATGTGAAGAGCGCTTTCCTCAACGGGCCAATCAAGGAGGAGGTGTACGTGGAGCAACCCCCTGGCTTCGAGGATGAACGGTACCCCGACCACGTGTGTAAGCTCTCTAAGGCGCTCTATGGACTTAAGCAAGCCCCAAGAGCATGGTATGAATGCCTTAGAGATTTCTTAATTGCTAATGCTTTCAAGGTTGGGAAAGCCGATCCAACTCTTTTTACAAAGACATGTGATGGTGATTTGTTTGTGTGCCAAATTTATGTCGATGACATAATATTTGGTTCTACTAACCAAAAGTCTTGTGAAGAGTTTAGCAGGGTGATGACGCAGAAATTCGAGATGTCAATGATGGGCGAGTTGAACTACTTCCTTGGGTTCCAAGTGAAGCAACTCAAGGACGGCACCTTCCTCTCCCAAACGAAGTACACGCAAGATCTGCTAAAGCGGTTTGGGATGAAGGACGCCAAGCCCGCCAAGACTCCGATGGGGACCGACGGACACACCGACCTCAACAAAGGAGGTAAGTCCGTTGATCAAAAAGCATACCGGTCAATGATAGGTTCTTTGCTTTATTTATGTGCTAGTAGACCGGATATTATGCTTAGCGTATGCATGTGTGCTAGATTTCAATCCGATCCTAAGGAGTGTCACTTAGTGGCGGTGAAGCGAATTCTTAGATATTTGGTTGCTACGCCTTGCTTCGGGCTCTGGTATCCAAAAGGGTCTACCTTTGACTTAGTTGGATACTCAGACTCCGACTATGCTGGATGTAAGGTCGATAGGAAGAGTACATCGGGGACGTGCCAATTCTTAGGAAGGTCCCTGGTGTCATGGAACTCTAAGAAACAAACATCCGTTGCCCTATCCACCGCTGAGGCCGAGTATGTTGCCGCAGGACAGTGTTGCGCGCAACTACTTTGGATGAGGCAAACCCTCCGGGACTTTGGCTACAATCCGAGCAAAGTCCCACTCCTATGTGACAATGAGAGTGCTATCCGCATGGCGGAGAATCCTGTTGAGCACAGCCGCACAAAGCACATAGACATCCGGCATCACTTTTTGAGAGACCACCAGCAAAAGGGAGATATCGAAGTGTTTCATGTTAGCACCGAGAACCAGCTAGCCGATATCTTCACTAAGCCTCTAGATGAGAAGACCTTTTGCAGGTTGCGTAGTGAGCTAAATGTCATAGATTCGCGGAACCTGGATTGAATTGTAGCATACATGTACTTATGCTTTTGATCATGTTCCTTTTTGCATTTTGTTGCTTATTATGGTGCTCAAGTTGTACAAACACTCCCTGGACCTCACAAGTCCGTTGCAAAGTGATGCACATGTTTAGGGGGAGATGTGTTACAACTTGACCCTTTGAGACTAACCATTTGCTTGAGTTTGCTTGATTGAGTCTCGAAGGAGGATTGAAAGGGAAAAGGTGGACTTGGACCATGAAAGACTTCCACTGCACTCCGATGAGAGGGTAACTAATTCCAAGTTCATCTCATGAAATCTTATTGCCATTTGCTCTTAATTGAAGACTTTGGTGAGGCAATGAGGTTAAAGGGGCCAAGATTGATCCCGTTTTGGTGCTTGATGCCAAAGGGGGAGAAAATAAAGGCCAAAGTGATAAATGGATCAGCTACCACTTGAGAGATTTTGAAAATAGTAGAATAGAGTTTTTGTTTTGTCAAAAGCTTTTATTGTCTCTTATTGTCTCTATTGTCAAAAGTTGGCCTTGTGGGGAGAAGTGTTGATTATGGGAAATAGGGGGAGTTTTTGAACTCTTTGATCAATCTCTTTTGGAATGACTCTCTTTATGTCTCAACATGTGTGTTTGACTTAGAAATAGAGATTTGAGTTTGATTTGCAAAAACAAACCAAGTGGTGGCAAAGGATGATCCATATATGCCAAAATTGAATCAAAACCAATTTGAGTTTTTATTTGAAGTGATTTTGCACTTGTTCTAGTTGCTTTATGTTGTGTTGGCATAAATCACCAAAAAGGGGGAGATTGAAAGGGAAATGTGCCCTTGGGCCATTTCTAAGTATTTTGGTGATTAAGTGCAAACACAGGTGCCAAAATGTGAAAATATGCCCATGGATGGACAAGTTGCAAATCACAAGTAAAGGTATGTTTCTAAGCCTTAGTACATTGGTTTTGTGTACTAATATATTTGTCTAAGTGTTAGAAACAGAAAGAAGAAGAGAAGAGAAGACTTGGCTGTGTACAGCCAAGAGGCTGTTTCGGTCTGGGGCACCGGACTGTCCGGTGGTGCACCGGACAGTGTCCGGTGGTGCACCGGACAGTGTCCGGTGCGCCAGGCTGCCTCGGCCGAAGAGGCCGCTCTCGGGTTTTTCTCCGGCGACTTCGGCTAAAATTCACCGGACTGTCCGGTGTGCACCGGACTGTCCGGTGAGCCAACGGTCGGCCGGGCCAACGGTCGGCCGCGCGATCGGCGCGCGACACGTGGCCGAGCCAACGGTCGGAAGGAAGCACCGGACTGTCCGGTGTGCACCGGACTGTCCGGTGCGCCAGATCTGCAACGGTCGGCAACGGTCGGCTTCGCTTTTTATGGAAACAAATCGGGCACCGGACAGTGTCCGGTGTGCACCGGACTGTCCGGTGCGCCCGACGACAGAAGGCAAGGATAGCCTTCCAGATGTGTTCTCAACGGCTCCTAGCTGCCTTGGGGCTATAAAAGGGACCCCTTGGCGCATGGAGGTGTACACCAAGCATTCCTTGAGCACTCTTGATCACTCACACATCAATCTCGCGCACTTGTTCGACATTCTAGTGATTTGAGCTTCGTTCTAGTGTGCTAGTCTTTTGAGCTCAAGTCTGGGTCTTGTGTGTGCGTATTCGCTGTGATCTTTGTGTCGTGTGTGAGTTGCTAATCCCTCCCTTGCTCTGTGATTCTCTGTGAACATCTTTTGTAAGGGCGAGAGGCTCCAAGTTGTGGAGATTCCTCGCAAACGGGATTGAGAAAAGAAAAGCAAGAACACCGTGGTATTCAAGTTGATCATTGGATCACTTGAGAGGAGTTGAGTGCAACTCTCGTCCGTTGGGACGCCACAACGTGGAGTAGGCAAGTTTTGTACTTGGCCGAACCACGGGATAACCACTGTGTCATCTCTGTGATTGGATTCTTGTGGTTATTGTGTTTTGACTCCTCTCTAGCCACTTGGCATAAACTGTGCTAACGCTTAATCAAGTTTTGTGGCTATAAGTTTAAGTTTTTACAGGATCACCTATTCACCCCCCCTCTAGGTGCTCTCAGTTGGATCATCGATAGCGGGTGCACAAACCACATGACAGGGGAGAAGAAGATGTTCTCCTCCTATGAGAAAAACCAAGATCCCCAACGAGCTATCACATTCGGGGATGGAAACCAAGGTTTGGTCAAAGGATTGGGTAAAATTGCTATATCTCCTGACCATTCAATTTCCAATGATTTTCCTGTAGATTCTTTAGATTACAATTTGCTTTCTGTATCTCAATTATGCAAAATGGGCTACAACTGTCTTTTCACAGATGTAGGTGTTACTGTCTTTAGAAGGAGTGATGATTCAATAGCATTTAAGGGAGTGTTAGAGGGTCAGCTATACTTAGTAGATTTTGATAGAGCTGAACTTGACACTTGCTTAATTGCTAAGACTAACATGGGCTGGCTCTGGCATCGCCGACTAGCACATGTTGGAATGAAGAATCTTCACAAACTTCTAAAGGGAGAACACATTTTAGGACTAACAAATGTTCATTTTGAGAAAGACATGATTTGTAGCGCATGTCAGGCAGGGAAGCAAGTTGGTGTTCATCATCCACACAAGAACATCATGACGACTGACAGGCCATTGGCGCTCCTACACATGGACCTATTCGGCCAGATAGCTTACATAAGCATCGGCGGGAGTAAGTACTGTCTAGTTATTGTGGATGATTATTCTCGCTTCACTTGGGTGTTCTTTTTGCAAGAAAAATCTCATACCCAAGAGACCTTAAAGGGATTCTTGAGACGGGCTCAAAACGAGTTCGACTTAAGGATCAAGAAAATTAGAAGCGACAACGGGACGGAGTTCAAGAACTCTCAAATTGAAGGCTTCCTTGAGGAGGAGGGCATCAAGCATGAGTTCTCTTCTCCCTACACCCACAACAAAATGGTGTAGTGGAGAGGAAGAATAGAACTCTATTGGACATGGCAAGGACCATGCTTGATGAGTACAAGACTTCGGATCGGTTTTGGGCCGAGGCGGTCAACACCGCCTGCTACGCCATCAACCGATTGTATCTGCACCGAATCCTCAAGAAGACATCATACAAACTCCTAACCAGTAAAAAGCCCAATGTTTCATATTTTAGAGTCTTTGGTAGCAAATGCTTTATTCTTGTTAAAAGAGGTAGAAAATCCAAATTTGCTCCTAAGACTGTAGAAGGCTTTTTACTAGGATATGATTCAAACACAAGGGCATATAGAGTCTTCAACAAGTCCTCTGGACAAGTTGAAGTTTCTTGTGACATTGTGTTTGATGAGACTAATGGCTCTCAAATAGAGCAAGTTGATCTTGATGAGATAGGTGATGAAGAGGCTCCGTGGGTCGCGCTAAGGAACATGTCCATTGGGGATGTGTGTCCTAAGGGATCCGAAGAGCCTTCAAATGCACAAGATCAACCATCCTCCTCCACGCAAGCATCTACACCAACTCAAAATGAGGATGAGGCTCAAGTTGATGAAGGAGAAAATCAAAAAGATGAGCCACCTCAAGATGACGGCAATGATCAAGGGGAGATGCAAATGATCAAGACAAGGAGGATGAAGAACCAAGGCCGACCCAAGAGTCCACCAAGCAATACAACGAGATCACCCCGTCGACACCATCCTCGGCGACATTCATAAGGGGGTAACCACTAGATCTCGTGTTGCACATTTTTGTGAGCATTACTCTTTTGTTTCCTCTATTGAGTCACATAGGGTAGAGGAAGCACTACAAGATTCGAATTGGGTAGTGGCGATGCAAGAGGAGCTCAACAATTTCACTCGGAATGAGGTATGGCATTTGGTCCCACGTCCTAATCAAAATGTTGTTGGAGCCAAGTGGGTCTTCCGCAACAAGCAAGACGAGCATGGTGTGGTGACAAGGAACAAAGCCCGACTTGTGGCCAAAGGATATTCACAATTCGAAGGTTTGGATTTTGGTGAAACCTATGCACCCGTAGCTAGGCTTGAATCAATTCGCATATTACTTGCCTATGCTACTTACCATGGCTTCAAGCTTTATCAAATGGACATGAAAAATGCCTTCCTCAATGGACCAATCAAGGAAGTGGTCTATGTTGAGCAACCTCCCGGCTTTGAAGATAGTGAGTATCCTAACTATGTTCACAAACTCTCTAAGGCACTTTATGGGCTCAAGCAAGCCCCAAGAGCATGGTATGAATGCCTAAGAGATTTTCTTATCACTAATGGCTTCAAAGTCGGAAAGGCCGATCCTACTTTGTTCACTAAAACTCTTGACAATGATTTATTTGTATGCCAAATCTATGTTGATGATATTATATTTGGGTCTACTAATGAATCTACATGTGAGGAATTTAGTAGGATCATGACACAAAAATTTGAGATGTCGATGATGGGGGAGTTGAAGTACTTCTTAGGATTTCAAGTGAAACAACTCCAAGAGGGCACCTTCATTAGCCAAACGAAGTATATTCAAGGCACTCTAACCAAGTTTGGGATGAAGGATGCCAAGCCCATCAAGACACCCATGGGAACCAATGGGCATCTCGACCTCGACACGGGAGGTAAATCCGTCGATCAAAAGGTATACCGGTCGATGATAGGATCTTTACTCTACTTATGTGCATCTCGACCAGATATTATGCTTTCCGTATGCATGTGTGCAAGATTCCAAGCCAACCCTAAGGAAGCTCACCTTACGGCCGTAAAACGAATCTTGAGATATTTAGTTTATACTCCTAAGTTTGGGCTTTGGTACCCTCGTGGATACACATTTGATTTAATTGGTTATTCGGATGCCGATTGGGCGGGGTGTAAAATTAATAGAAAGAGCACATCGGGGACTTGCCAGTTCTTGGGAAGATCCCTAGTGTCTTGGGCTTCAAAGAAGCAAAATTCCATCGCTCTTTCTACCGCCGAACCCGAGTATATTGCTGCAGGCCATTGTTGCGTACAATTGCTTTGGATGAGGCAAACCCTTAGGGACTATGGTTACAAATTAACTAAAGTTCCTCTTCTATGTGATAATGAGAGTGCAATCTGCATGGCGGATAATCCCGTCGAGCATAGCCGCACTAAACACATAGTCATTCGGTATCATTTCTTAAGGGATCACCAACAAAAGGGGGATATCGAGATTGCATATATTAACACTAAGGAACAATTAGCCGATATCTTTACCAAGCCACTAGATGAACAATCTTTTAACAAACTTAGGCATGAGCTGAATATCCTTGATTCTAGGAATTTCTTTTGATGTTTTTGCACACATAGCTCATTACTATACCTTTTATCATATCTCTTTCATGTGCTATGACTAATGTGTTTTTCAAGTATATTTCAAACCAAGTCATAGGTATATTGAAAGGGAATTGGAGTCTTTGGCAAGGCAAAGGCTTCCACTCCACTATATAACTCATCCTTCACCGTCGCTCCGAGCAACTCTCCATCTTTGGTATAATCTTCACTCATGTTTTATTTGCCAAAGGGGAGAAAGTAGTTTTACAAGGGCTTATATTTCACTCAAAGTATCCGTTTTTGGCGATTCATGCCAAAGGGGGAGAAAGTATTAGCCCAAAGCAAAAGGACCGCACCACCACCTAATTTTACAAAAAATGATGTTTTCAAATTGGTATCTTATTATGTTCAAAAGGGGGAGAAAGTAGTATTTTCAAAAACAGTATCTTAAAACCCTTCTGAACACTAAGAGGAGGATTTCATCAAGGGGGAGTTTTGTTTAGTCAAAGAAAAAGCATTTGATACAGGGGAGAAAATTTCAAATCTTAAAAATGCTTCTCAAAATCTTACTCATTTACCTTTGACTATTTGCAAAAGAACTTTGAAAACAATTTACAAAAGTATTTGCAAAAACAAAACATGTGGTGCAAGCATGGTCCAAAATATTGAGAATATAAAGAAACAATCCATGCGTATCTTATGAGAATTTATATTGGCTCAATTCTAAGTAACCTTTGCGCTTACTTTATGTAAACTAGTTCAATTATGCAATTCCATACTTGCTTTGGTTTGTGTTGGCATCAATCACCAAAAAGGGGGAGATTGAAAGGGAATTAGGCTTACACCTATTTCCTAATTGATTTTGGTGGTTGAATTGCCCAACATAAATAATTGGACTAACTAGTTTGCTCTAGTCTATAAGTTCTTCAGGTGCCAAAGGTTCACAATAAGCCAATAAAAAGACCAAGAAAAGGGTTCCAACAAAAGAGCAAAGGATAACCCGAAAGGCACCCTGGTCTGGCGCACCGGACTGTCCGGTGCACCACCGGACAGTGTCCGGTGTGCCAGGGCACTCAACACTGAACTTGCTACTTTCGGGGATTTCCAAGTACGCTCCGCTATAATTCACCGGACTGTCCGGTGAGTCACCGGACAGTGTCTAGTGCACACCGGACTGTCCGGTGTGCCAACGGAGCAACGACTACTTCGCGCGTAACGGTCGACTGCAACGCATTAAATGCGCGCCTGCGCGCGCAGAGGTTAGAGGACGCGCAGTTGGCGCACCGGACAGTCTACAGGACCTGTCCGGTGCACCACCGGACAGCCCAGAGGCCCCACAAGTCAGAACTCCAACGGTCAAACCCCAACGGTCTGCTGACGTGGCTGGCGCACCGGACCGGTGCGCCATGCGACAGCACACTTCCAACGACCATTTTTGGTGGTTGAGGCTATAAATACCCCAACCACCCCACATTCAATGGCATCCAAGTTTCCACACTTCTACACCTTACAAGAGCTAGCATTCAATACAAGACACACCAAAGAGATCAAATCCTCTCCCAACTCCACACAAAGCTTTAGTGATTAGAGAGAGATTTGTTGTGTTCATTTGAGCTCTTGCGCTTGGATCGCTTCTTTTCTTTCTCATTCTTCTTGCGATCAACTCAATTGTAACCAAGGCAAGAGACACCAAGTGTGTGGTGGTCCTTGCGGGAACTTAGTGTTCCGTTTGATTGAGAAGAGAAGCTCACTCGGTCCGAGGGACCGTTTGAGAGAGGGAAAGGGTTGAAAGAGACCTGGTCTTTGTGACCACCTCAACGGGGAGTAGGTTTGCAAGAACCGAACCTCGGTAAAACAAATCATCGTGTCTCGATCTTTATTTGCTCACGATTTGTTTTGCGCCCTCTCTCTCGGACTCGTTTATATTTCTAACGCTAACCCAGCTTGTAGTTGTGCTTAAGTTTATAAATTTCAGATTTGCCCTATTCACCCCCCTCTAGGCGACTTTCAACTTGGTCTGTGGTGCACCGAACCTGCTATAGGACTTAGTCCGTGGCGCATAGAGCCTGCTACAGGACTGGTCCTGTGCACCAACGACTAACAATTTCAGAGAAGGAAAGCAATTCCCGGACTGTCGCACACGGACCTGATCCGATGCGCCCATAGTCAACCCAATTTTGGCATCTTTTTGCAAGAAAATGACAACGACTAGGGGCTCTTTTGGAGCTATAAAAGAACCCCTATGCGTCCATAATCAAGTGTCCAAGGCTCCCAAGTGGAGCAAAAATTTGCAGACACATTGCAAATCAATTATGTCTCCCTCTCTTGTGCATTTCACTCTAGTTTGTGGATTGGTGTAACAAGTTAAAGTGAGCAAGATCTTGAGAAGGGTGTATTGTTACTCTACCGGAGTGCTATGGAGACTTGTAAATAGTCGCGAGTCTGCTGTAACCAACTACCAACCTCGACATCGTGGGAGCCTCGATCTACCACCTGGTGACCGATCTGAGCAAACAGAGGAAGGAGTTGAAATAGACTCCAACTCAATATTTGGCTAACTCCAACGTAGACTAGGCAAGCATTTCAGGCTTGATCGAACCACAAGATAAATCTATGTGTCCTGAGTGCTCTATGATGTGATGTTCTTTGTCTCTTCTTTGATTGCTTTACTCTTTACACTTCTATACTTATCTATAGTATAAGTTATTTTTGAAGTGCAGGCCATCTTAAGACAGGGACTCTGATTCCTCTACGACCTACTCGAAGTGATATTCATTCCGCTGTGATCCAGTCTTCGAGTAGAGTAAGATTTCTTAATTTTCAGGGTTAATTTTTATTTGCCTATTCACTCTCATCTAGGCGTCATCTAGATCCCGTTCTCGGACAAAGGTAACTTTCAACTTTTATAAATATGTAAATATAATATGTATATATGTAGTGGCGGATCTAGGAATTAAATACAGCCTAGACGAGATTATCATGTGCTAATAGCTACAACTAATTTCATATAAAATGACATGTATATATATTTAGACATGAGGTGCACTTTCAGCCGACAAGGCAGCCTGGGTCATGCCCTGTGGTGCTTGAGTGGTAGGCCCACCTCTGGATTGATGGGGCCTCTATATCGGATTTCGCCCCAGGCCCTCAAAAAGTGAGGAACAACCCTGCTTTTTGTGAGAGCGTGAGTTTAAAAGTTAGTGTTGCACGTTCATTGCACTAGGCTGTATTCAACCTCTGATATTTCTTTGGTTGCGGCGAAAAAGTAATGCCTCTTTCTAAAAATAAAAATGTGTCTCACTTTTTTACGAGAAATATAGAAAATAATATTATTGAAGAGGGAAGGTTTGAACCCAATGGCTGCTAACCATTTAAAAGTAGAATCCTAGAAACGATGGTTTTGTGGCTAACTTTAATGTTATGGATTTTTTAGTTTCCATAAATACAAAGTCGATAGCACACACGTCGTTAAAGCACGAATGTGCTTCAGATGAGTCTCGACTTACGAAAGGTGATATTGAAGGAGTGCCTCTGTTAGGTCAAATCTTTGGCGAAGTCCTGAAGCAATATGCCTCCCAAGCATCTGAAGGTTCACTCGAGGCAACGAAGACCAATGCCAAGAAGAATCTTCACTATTGTCGACGAAAGCTGCCAAGTCGATACCTTTGATTGATGTGGGCGAAGATCTTCGGAAAATTGCTTGGTTGCAAACTCTCTTAGATGTCTATCTATCAAAATACTTTTTTGGTCAAGGCTCGATGTTGCGGCATCACACACCCATGATCCGACTAGTTGTCCAGGGAGATGGCTAGCCTTTATCTCACCCACAAACTCGGTCTTCCATAAGCTGCATACGACGACGACGTATCTAGACACAGTCTAAAGTGTATTTAAGGTCCCTCTAGGGAGAGCAGTTGTAATCCTATTAGCTCTTACAATTTTCTACGCATTGAAAGTCTCTATATGGGCACTGGAGTACCAAACCCATAAGGCTCTAGATATCAACGTCGAAAGTCCCTATACGAGCGCATAGAGACCGAGTCCCTTGGGCTCTGTCTTCTACCAAAAGACCTCCTATATATGGGCATAAAAAACTGGCCTCTGAGGCTTGGTCATCTACCATAAAAGTCCCTTTGAGGGCAGCGGAAGGCTAAGCCCCTAAGGCTCAGTCACCTGTCTTAAAAGCCCTTTTGTGGGCACTAGAAGGAGAGTTTCTAGGGCCCAGTCATCTATCATAAAATTTCCCTTGAGGACCTTGAAGTGCCATGTCCCTAATACTTGGACATCTATGAGAATTGTCCCCTATGAGTTTTTTGAATATCAAGATCATAAAAACCAGCTATTGACATATCTCTATAGAAGTTCTAGAATTCAGAGTTCATGAAGATCGTTTATTGCGACTGTTGTTTTGCATATGTGCCCCCAACAACTATAAAACGTAGTTTCTCTCTCTATATATAATATCCTTATTGACCATTTTTACTATAGCCGCTACATTCATGCCATAAAATGGAGCAAAATGAGGGGTAACTTATGTCTTGGTTTAGACTTGGTTGGTTCTTAAGAACTGGTATCGATTCAACAATTCATCACAAAACTGATCGATTCACATCTGTTCAATTGCTTGTATGGTATTTTGGGTGAACCGAACCACCAAATCCACTGTTTCCAGTTTTTCCTGGTCTAAACCGTGACTCGATCTAGTTTTTTGTAGTATGCCCACAAGGAAGGCCACAATTCCTTCTAGTGCAAGGTAAAGAATGGGGAGGAAAAAAAATCAAAGAAGCAAGCTCTTCGCACCTACACCAACAAGGTTAATGAGAAAGACATTGCACCATACTTATTAAAAAGAAGAAAATGATAAGGTGGTGCCCATCAAGGTGGACAAGTAAGCCGACACAAGAGGGCAAACAAATTTGGGTGCTAAAGGAGATTAGTTCAGATATAAAGAGCACAAAGAGAGGCTAAATGAATTTGGCCAAAAGCTCAATAATAAAGATGGTGGGAAGTAGTCCACTAAAGGCTAACTCGGAGATCCATTTGCACGTGGGGAAGGCACACGAGCTATCCATTGATTTATCCAATTGAGAGTTTGTCCCTTGTGTGGCTACAACGAGGTGTAGGCGAAAACATGAGTCCCATTGACAACAGTTTACATCTTTATCTTAACTAAGTTTCCACATTTTTATTTATTGCTTACCTAGGCTATGTGCTTACTTCCATAGTTTAGCTTGCTAGTTTAGTTATAGGATTGAAACTTAGGTTGTATAACTCTTTTGCTGTAGAGATAACAACACACTATTAGAACCGTAGTTACACATCGAGATAGATTACTTTTTTTCATATGTTGTAACTAGATAGAAGTTTGGGGTGTTGATTTAATGGAACACATGATGTCTTCTTAAGAGTGTGTCCCCTAGTTTATCCATGTGGTCACATAAAACACTATTTTGCACATGTTTACAGAGTGAAGTTTGAATATAGATATAAAGATGAGTAAACTGCTAGAGATAGCTTAACATGAGTAAAATTTATTTTTTTTGACTTTAGAATCACGAAAACAGTGCTTGTACAAAACAAACATTTGGCCTATTTATATGGGTACAACAAACAAGCAATAGTTGGATAACAAGCGGTGCTAGCAAGTTAGCAACTAAACGCATCCTGTACTCCTCTTTCTCCCAAATCGGAGAACCTGGGGGACCAAAATGCAAGATACGGGTCCTCGGGAAACATTTTTCTTTTTGGGCGTGTTCGGCTGGCTACAAGCCGACACTGTTGCAGCTGTTTGGACTGCTGCAGCTGCAATCCATAGAGAGAAAAATACTGTAGAAGCCGCAGCCGCAGCCGGATTGCAGCCGCAGCAAGCCGCAGCGAACAAGCTGTTTATCCATGGGCGTCGAACAACAGAGACACAAGCCTGCCAAACCAAACCAGCCTTCCGCCGGATTGGAAACTACCAGATGCTACCAGCGCTACTAATCCAGCGTCTCCCACCGTAGGAATCTCTCAATTAGCGACCCGTGTCCTGTTGCACAATTATATAGCCACCATTTGAGAAGATAGGGGGGAGGTGGAGCAGAGCGCAAGGAGAGGGGACAAGGAGGGACGGGAAGGGGAATAAGCTGAGGGGAAGGCAAGGCAAGCAGGAATCGGCTGGGTTGCGCGCCGACTTCCTGGCCGAGTTTTTCTAGCCATCGGATCGAGGCAGTCCCATCGGCGAAGACCCGGTTCCGTTCGGCGGCCATGCGGTTGGTTTCTCTGCTTGGTCTGTCAGGTAGGCTGGCGTGTGGCGTCCCCCTGATTGATGTCCAAGTGAAGTGATCTTGGTTTGGAGTTCTGCAATTGCTCTTGTCGTGCTGGGCTCTGCTCAGTTACTTGTTGTTCTGCGGTAGCTTGGTCTTGCTTATTCCGATCGACAATAAAGATAGCAAAGCTGTTCTTCGTGTTCGTCCAAAATCTGTGCTTTTCCCTTTCTTGCGCTTATAGCAGCCTGCCTGTGAAGAAGTCCCTCCTTCAATCCGAGCTGGGGTTCGCCAGTCCGAATGCGATTTTGATTTTTTGGGGTTCATCTTCAATTTTGTTTGTTTTTAGTTACCTTGATTTATGTGTAGCAGCAGTAGTCTCTGTATTTCATGATCTATTTGTTTGGTGGTGATTATTGATGCAACGATAGTTGGCTTGGCTGCTCACTTCACTTACTATTTCTGAGGTACCCGGTACAAGTTCAACAAGCTGACATATTCCTTTTATGAACTGAATGAAGTGATGCTAGCTCATGGCAAGCAATAGCATTAACTGAGCCCAGCTGAGTGGTGAAGTATGTAATGCCCGTCGATTTGCTTCTGCAGGACTCTGATGGGCATGGTTCATCCTAGGTTTCTGGTTGCTTGCTCGGGGTCCAAGCTGTGCTTCATCTCCAGTTGCCGCGGTAGCAGCGCAAAGATGATGATGTCCTTTCTCCGGAGGCGTCCGGAGCGTCGTTCCACGCTTCCTATATTGATTGAGTTCGGTAGATGATTCTTGGACATCGGTTTGGTGTTCGGTGGGGCTCAAATACGGATTCTGAAGGACTTCAAAGGTGCTTGAATCAGTACATCTTAGGTGCTATCCCAGACTAGGCTGCGATGGGTTTACCCCAACCTTCAACAGTCGAGGATGATGCGCCAACAGCACTGCGCACCTCTATTTCTTGCCCTCCACATTCTGGAGGAGTTAGTGCCTGTGATTTGGATGGGCTTCCTGCGGGAAGCTCTAGCAGAAGGGTGCTTTCGTACCCATTGATATGTGATTTTGATAGAAAGGCCACATTAGATGCTCCTAATGAATCAAATGGGTATTCTAAAGACGGATGTGAATTTGGCGAACCCGCAGACCTCCATGGACTAAACATTGATTCAAGAAATACAAATTCTTGGTCTTCTCCTAAATTAGTGCCTTCTGTCCATATGCCGGCAAGGAGGGTTGTGGGCTTTGATTCTGGTTGTATTGGAGGTTCTGATGGGGCAGAAACGGATATGGTCGATTCATCTTTGGTCGACAGAAATTCTCATTTGCCATTTGATCAGCATGAACTTCAAGCAAGGAAAAGACTGTTCTCTCCATTGAAAAATGTGCTCGTTAAACAGTTCAATGGTGATATGCTCAACCTTCCTTCTGGTGATTCTAGATTTAGGCATTCTGATTCAGCCGATAAACTATACAGTACTGGTTTCCAAGATAATAAAAAAGCCAACACGGGATGCATCAATTTTTTTGAAACGCGGGATACTCCAGCCTCTAGGTGCTCCAGCCGGAGCCCAGAATGGGATGTTACTAGGAGCAATTCTAATTCATTCACTGATGGTCCTTTACTTGGGAGCAAGGATTATATATCCTATTATGATCATCTAGCAGCTAGTGCAAAATTAGCGCACTCTCCGCTTTCTCTGTCTCCTCTCAGCCCTAAATATATGAACAAAATTAAAGTGACAGGATCTCAAAGATATATAATGAAAGATCTTGAGGATGACTTCCTAGATTTAAAGGAAACTGGAGGTTCTGGCGGAGCTAGGATGCCGGAGGTATCAAAAGGATCTAACTTGTTACATGATGAACTTGATGTTATGACACCTAAATGGGGTTCATTGAGAAGATATCAAAATTGGGGCCCTGAATCTTCCCCTACATCTCCCAGAATTGGTTATGGTCGGAGTTTGTCTTTGCATGTAAGGAGGTCACTTGTTGGCTCCTTTGAGGAGTCTCTTTTATCTGGTCGATACTCGTATGGAAAAGACAGTCAGGTTGTCTCTAATTTCCTGGCTACTTACTAAAATGTACAGGGTCCCTGATTGTTGAATTTGATTCTATTTTCCTCTCTGAATGCAGACAATTGATGGTTTCTTAGCTGTTCTAAATGTCACTGGTGGTAGTTTCTTCCCCACAACTCAGAAACTTCCATTCTCAGTAACAAGCATCGATGAGGATAGCTCCTTACTATACTATTCTTCTATTGATCTTGCTGGGAGGTTGCCTTCGAATAACACCAAAAGCCCAAAGCTCCAAAGAAGCTACAGTAATAATGATTCGCGGTCAGCAAAGAGTCGTTTACGCATCCCTGTTAAGGGTCGCATACAGCTGGTACTAAACTGTTTTGGATCCCTAACATTAATATTGTTATGACCATTGACCAGTTCAATTTTGATTAAATCGTAGTCCTTCATCGTCTTTCTGCATGGTGCACTGGTTTATGCTTTTTTCTCTATTTGAAGTCTTTCATAATCAGATATCTATACGAGTTACCTGGATTAACAAGGTTTGTTGACATCAGAAATTCCTTGACGATGGAGTTCTCTGCATCTGCTTTGATAGAATTGTTTACAGCTGAGAATGTCCCTTGATGCATGAAATTTATGAAGACAAGACTGCTTGTTGTCAAAAAAGGCAACACTGCTGAGTTCTTGGATAACACTGAACTTTTTTTTTTGGATAAATATCCTTCCCTCAGTGTTGCTATAGGCAGTTTCTCAAAAGCATCGCTTAGTTTTGCTTGTACCTTACGATAGACAACGACTATTGTGCAATCAGGTCTAAGGTTCAAACGAGTCTCCTGGTCTGTTAGATCATGATCCAACCGTATATCATATTTAACACTTAGACCCTTACATCACCAACTCATGAAGCTTTATAAAAAACCTAACAAACCACAGTCATATCTACCCCTAAGGTCTAATTGCACCTAAGGATCAAGAGACTCGCTTGCACACTTGCACCTAAGGTCTAATTGCACAACAATCGTTGCCCCTTACTGCATTACACAAATGACATTTTATTTTTACCCCTTCCATTGTTTGCACCTTTACTTCGAATAATTGGTTCATGTTTGAACATATGTTCTTTCACATATGTCTGTCTGCTGCCTGGATTTCTAGGCAACATGGACAAAAGATTCTTTGTTGTTGTGTGTTGTGGGGGAGTTCCTCACAGCAGTCAATAAAGGCAAAGATTTACAGGATCTGATTTACACATCTGCGCCTGCCCACTTTTGGGAGTTGTATTCCGAGTCTCTGTACAATTGAAATAAAAAAATGACTTTGACAGGTGGTAAGCAACCCAGAGAAGACTCCACTTCATACTTTCTTCTGCAACTATGACTTGAGTGACATGCCTCCTGGAACCAAGGTACACGAATGACTAATATTTTTCATTACGCTCTTATGACCTTGGATTAATATTTGTCATTGCGACTGAAAATGTTGGGATTAGGGTTACGGAGGTAGCACGAGTGGTAGGTTTGAGGTCTAGGATTAGGACCCCAACGCTTGGGCGCCGTCGTCCTAGGGTTAGGGCTTCTGGTTGGAAGAGACGCGGTACTATTCATGTGATGAACAGTACCACGGTGAACAGTATGCGCGGATGAACAGTGGATGGGTTGGGGGAAGCACGGGCAAGATACTGCTTAATCTTTCATTGATTGAAGGGGTATATTTACAGGGCTGAGATAGTAGCCAACCTTATCTAATATCTTAACAAACCAAATCCTTATCTATCTAAACAAACTAACTGATTTTATTAGGCGCGGATGAACAATAGATGGGTTGGGGGAAGCACAGGCAAGATACTTGCCTGCTTAATATTTATAGGACTGAGATAGCAGCGGACCTTATCTAATATCTTAACAAACCAAATCTTTATCTATCTAAAAAACTTCTTATTCCTATCCATCTAAACAAACTAATTTATACTTATCCATCTAAACAAACTAACTGATTTTATTAGGGCTGCTAGGTTGCCGGTCATAACAGAAAAGAACTGAATGTTTGTTGTATGATCGCGTGTTTACCTAATTTCATGCTGACTCATATATGAAATATGTACATATATCATTTTTATTGGCTGAGCGAATTTCATTTTTTGAGGTTAGTATAACCTATATTAGATCTGCCAAGTGATTATATCTCAACTAAGGGGGCGTTTGGCAGAGCTTCCACGGCTCCGCTCCGAGCGAGAATCAATCCTGAAAGTCGCCTAGAGGGGGGGTGAATAGGGCGAAACTGAAAAATCTCAAAAATAATCACAACTACAAGGCGGGTTAGCGTTAGAAATATAATAGAGTCCGCGAGAGAGGGCGCAAAACAAATCGCAAGCGAATAATGAAGTGAGACACGCGGATTTGTTTTACCGAGGTTCGGTTCTCTCAAACCTACTCCCCGTTGAGGAGGCCACAAAGGCCGGGTCTCTTTCAACCCTTCCCTCTCTCAAACGGTCCCTCGGACCGAGTGAGCTTCTCTTTCTCAAATCACTTGGGAATCAAACTTCCCGCAAGGACCACCACACAATTGGTGTCTCTTGCCTCAATTACAAGTGAGTGTTTGATCACAAGAAAGAATGCCAAAGAAAAAGAAGCGATCCAAGCGCAAGAGCTCAAATAAACACTACAAATCACTCTCTCTAGTCACTAGGGCTTTGTGTGGAGTTGGGAGAGGATTTGATCTCTTTTGATGTGCTTTGCAATGAATGCTAGCTCTTGTATAATGGTTGGAAGCTGGAAAACTTGGATGCTATGAATGGTGGGGTGGTTGGGGTATTTATAGCCCCAACCACCAAACTTGACCGTTGGTGGAGGCTGTCTGTCGTATGGTGCACCGGACAGTCCGGTGCACACCGGACATGTCCGGTGCGACAGCCACGTCACCAAATAGCCGTTGGGTCAACCGTTGGAGCTCTGTCTCTGGGCCCGCCTTGATGTCCGGTGGCGCACCGGACATGCACTGTAGAGTGTCCGGTGCGCCTGCTCCCGCGTGCCTGACGACTGCGCGCTTCTGGCGCGCATTGAATGCGCCTGCAGGTGACCGTTGGCGCGAAGTAGCCGTTGCCCCGAGGTTGCACCGGACAGTCCGGTGTACACCGGATATGTCCGGTGAATTATAGCGGAGCAGCCTTTGCGAATTCCCGAGACTGGCGAGTTCCTGAGCCGCGTCTCAAATGAGCACCGGACACTGTCCGGTGTACACCGGACAGTCCGGTGAATTTTAGTGCGCTGGCTCTGGAAATTTCCCGAGGGCGACGAGTTTGAGCTGAAGTCCTCTGGTGCACCGGACACTGTCCGGTGGCACACCGGACAGTCCGGTGCGCCAGACCAGAGGAGCCTTTGGTTGCTCCTTTGCCCTTTTGTTGAACCCAACACATGGTCATTTTATTGGCTAAGTGTGAACCTTTTGCACCTGTATAACTTATACACTAGAGCAAACTAGTTAGTCTAATATTTGTGTTGGGCAATTCAACCACCAAAATTATTTAGGGACTAGGTGTAAGCCTAATTCCCTTTCAAATCCCACGCTGCTAAACGGCAAAAAACCGAGCTGTTCCATGGTTAGAGCAGAGTGAATCTAGTCTCCATTTTGTACTAGAGAGTGGGAGCCAAAAAAACCTGCTTCCCGCCGCTTCCACTCCAACCGGCTCTCACTCTCCAATCGGATTATTTGCCAGAGGGCTTTCCTCGGATGGATTTACTTCTGCTAGAGAATCATTCGGAATCACTCTATTAGAGTATCAGCTCTCGGAGCTAGAGAATCATGGAACGGAGCTCTGCTAAACGAGCCCTAAGTACCGTAAAAATAGGCCAATTTGGAATTTGAGCAGTGCAGGTAATCTATTGGGTATCTGAAAGCATTGAGAGTTTGAGGCATGGGATGGACATGCTTTTACCTTCTTCTAGGGATCAAATGCTAGATTTTTTTTCGAGTGCTGCTTTATAAATCTCAGCTATTTGTTTTTGTATTTTCAATCATCTGTCCTGATCTTGTTTCTCATATTGTGTAACGAGACAGACTTTCGTGCGGCAAAAGGTCACTCTCTCCCCCTCTGCCTTGCCTTCTAATCCAGTGGAAGAAGGAAGCAAGACTTGTGATGTTAATTCTGGTCACAAATCTTCTCAGTCAGTTTCATGTGGAAATGAACCTAGCGAACGGGGAGCTCGTTCTGAATGTAATCTGCTGATGGCCTGATACCGAATAATAGTTGAATTCAAACTGTCGACTTTGAGTTGGTGCTAATTTTTCAGTTTGTCTTTGTAGGCTGCAACGGTGGACAGAACTGCAACTCAAATGATGAATCAGAAAAAGGAGATCTGAAAACAAGATGTCGATCATTGGATAGTGATTCTAATGAATCAAATAAGTCTAGTTCTCCAGGAAATAAGAAAGACCAGTCTGATTCTGATGGTTGCTGCTGTCAAATGGATAAGTTTGGCATGGGAGAAAAGAAATCATGCTGCTCACCTTCTAAGATCAATGATAGTTCAGGTGGAGCTGTGCTTCGTTATGCTTTGCACCTGCGATTTCTGTGCCCCTCCAAGAAAAAATCCTCGAAATCAATGCTTCGTTGCAAATCTGATCTATCAACGGCACCATATAGCAGCAATACGCTACCTGAGGAAGAACGGAGGTTCTATCTCTACAATGATCTTAGAGTTGTATTTCCTCAAAGGCACTCAGATGCAGATGAAGGCGAGGTACACAAAATTTAATCTTGGCACTGGCAGCACTACCTTTTCATTTCTTTCTTCCATCATCAGTCAGAATTCGGGTCAGTTTACATTAGTTTTTTTGGACAAAATACACATGCTTAATACGATATTCTGTTTTTTTGGACAAAAATGCACCTGCTTAATATGATATTCTGTTATTTACTGTTGTTTACGCTAGACCATCTTTTTGATCTTCCTTATGATTTCGAAATAATTATTTAAGCTTGCTCTAATAGCCTATACGTGTCTATCAGACTGTTCCTTGACTGTTTCTTGTTCTGTTATAAATCCGTAGAATTTAATGTGATAGGTTTCATCTTTGTTGCAGCTGCGAGTGGAGCATGATTTCCCCGCCGATCCCAAGTACTTTGACATAAGCAACTGATGGTTGCGCTGCTGCACCGGACAATAATAATCTGTAAATATGTTATCATGACTAACTTGGTCACCAGCCGTTTCATCTTTTCACCAACAAATGTACAGGTCAATGTTCCAAATAAAATGCACCATTTAGTTGTGCCTATATGTTCTTTCCTCCTGATTTCGAAACCGTCAGAGGGCTGTTCTGTCATGTTTCTGAACACTAGCTGTCACCTGTTAAAACTGATGCTGATATGTCTGTCTCTTCCTTGCCATGGGGAAGGAATTTTCCTCATACACAGCTCCAACTAGGACTCCATACTTGACTCATCTAATATTATAATAGATCAACTTAAATTTATATGATCACTGCACACGAGTCTAAGAATACAGTGATATAGACATTCATAACATCAAATAAAATAACAAGAATAGAAAATGAATATAAGTTTTTGATGTAGCCCTTCTCATTGCAGGAGTGTAGCCCTTCTCGTTGCAGGAGAATGAAGGGGATGACTCAAGATGCCACCGAACAAAAGGTGTTAGAGCAGCAGATGGTGGCCGATCCTTACCAGCGTCTCATTGCTCTAGCACCTTCGTTCAGTGGCACTGAGTCACCCCTCATCCTCTTGCAAAGAGAAGCTACCTCGTTCGGCGTTGACTTGATTAAATCTTTAGGGTTTGATGCTTGTTAATCTCTATTATGCATTGTACCATTTATTTAGTTTTATTTGTACTATTTACTTTCATTTTGTAGGACACTGGTGTGCTACAAGTTTGCTAAAAATGGAATTTGGTTGTTATATATATTCTGTTTGTTTAGGTTGAGTCATATTCTTTCTTTGTTCTTGTTTCTGTTTGTTCAAATTTTAGACATATATTCAAGATTAGTTTTGTTTGATGTTATGAATGCATATATCATTGCTTTCTTATATTCATATGCAGTGATTAGGTAAATTTGACTTGGTCTATTATTGTGTCGGAGGGGACAGGTACTGGGATCGCCATTGGGTCCTCGATCCTCGTTGGGGTTAGGCACGGAGAAAATTCCTTCTCTGTGGTAGGGAACAAGGACAAGGGTGCATGGATTTTCTTCAAAGGTCTTGTTTAGATACTCTAGTATGCATCACAATCCACAGGTCTTGTTTAGATACTCTAGTATGCATCACAATCCACATATGTTGAGGTGCATTGGAATGTAAAATTAAATTAATTTATACTCCAATCCATATCAATACATATGGATTTGGGTGGATACTAGAGTACCCAAACAAAGCATAAATGGGGCGGTTACGAGGAGACATTCCTAGCAGGAATTTCCCTTTTTCATCTCGAATTACCCTAAGATGGGTAAGAGTTTGAATATGGATTATGTTGGTGCCTCTGGTACTGGTATCTCATGCGCTACAATCAAACTAGGCCTGCGTGGTGCGTGGTGCGTGGAGCGTGGAGAGGACGGGCTACAAGCCCCCACAATCTTATCTTTAAGGTGGGCTAGGTTATATCTGTACATGTGGGTTGGTCTGGCACAAAGGCATGACCCGTAAAAGTATATCTCCAATTATGGATCGTGTCGTGCTAGACTTGACCATCAGCTTACGACACGGTCTAAAATTAGTTGTGTGTAAGGACGGTCTAAATAACCTAGAATGCCTTAACGTGTCGGATCGACTTATATACATACAATATTAATACATAAACAGAAAGTACTATATATATATATATATTGTGGCTATCACATTAAAAACCTTTGGTCAGAAAGAAAAAAAGAGTACAACTAGCTCAGAAATAATATTCAATTCTCTGTTCAGTGTTTAGTTGAGTACTACACAGCCACACAGAATACATACAGAATACATGTACAATGATCACTATTCCTATCTAGGTACTGGTTCTCGAAGGCCTGTTGAAACTTTAGATTCTCCAAGTTGTGCTAGTTCTGTGGGCTTTGATGAGCCTTAGTTAAATACTAAGTCTATGTTTAGTGGGTTTTGATGGGTCTTAGTTAAATGTGTCGTGCCAAGCCGACCCGTGGGGTTGACTTGAGGCCAAGCATGACCCACATATTGGACCGTGTCGGTCTAGACCACAATTAGGTTAGGTTATGCCAGGCTTCCACCGTGCCTAGAATTTTGTGCTTTGGGCCGGCCTATTAGGCACAACACAAATGTACCCCTATAGACGATCTCTCTAAAGAGACAAGAGAATGCGTGGCCACACGACTGCGTATGGGGTTCCCTTGCCGCTTAAGTCTTCATTAGGCTCCCTTCCTACAATCGTCCTCGCCAAATCTGTTGGGGTTGTGGTTGGGCCACGTGTTCCTGGTGGCCCCTGCCCCTGGCGGGGTCTGGCAGCGTCACGAGTCCTTGGGCTCCTAGGGCTTTAGACTCTTGGGACGCTTGGCGGGATATAGTTGTGCAGTATCTCTGGTGGCTTTCGCCCCTAGCCGGGTCTAGCAGCGCCACATGGCCTTTGGGTCTGTTTGATTGGACTATCGCTATGAAAAAAAGTTGTTGTGGACTGTGAGTTGTTAAAAGCTAAAAACTGTTTGGTGAAAACCACTAAGAGCCGTAAAAAGTTCTTCGATATATGTTTTCACAGTTTCATCCGAAAGCCACTAAAAGTAGGTCCAGGGGTTCTTTCAGTTTTACACTACGAGAAAGTCAGCTTTTAGAAAAAGCTGCTTCCTGGATCCAACCATTTGGTTTGGCTTTTGGCTTTTAGGGGGCAAAAGCCAAAGCCAAACCAAATACAGTCTTAGGCTCCTAGGGAGGACTTCAGACGTCTCTGGGGAGCCCTTTGTTTGGCTGCTCCGTCAGCATGTGGGGCCTAGGAGCGCCTGCTCCGGGAGGCCTAAGCCTGTTTTGGGGTCCGGGCACGCTACATGTCCTCTAGATCCTGCATCGACCCTAGTCAAAGGGGCTCCAGACGTGCCATGTGTCTTGGTTGCTCATGCCACGATTGGTAAGTAGTTAGAAGACATGTCACACTTATCCAACCGAATAAGTGCGGCTGAAGCTGCACTGTGCCCACTTCCTAGCTGTAAGGCCCGAACATTCTGGGGGTGTGGCACCCATATGACATTGTGGTATCATGGATGACTTGTGCCACAACCTGTCATGTCCCCTGAACTTTCATGACGTGTGCACGCCTAGCACGTGCCTCAGGCATCTAGGACGTGCAGGGCATGCATCTATAGAATTTTGGATTGACACCTACAACTTCTCCATTAAAATATGACGGGTCAAGCTACCACCCTGGTCATACTTGTCTATTGTAACCCTCTCTCCCCTTAGACTATAAAAGGGATAGGGTGGCCCCCTGGCAGGACTCTTCTCACACATGAAAACCTTCTCACTCACATAACTCTCATAGTCACCTTTGTGCTCGACACTTAGTTGTTTCCAGACAATACAATCCACTCTAAAGAGGACGTAGGGTATTGTGCTGCGACGACCCGAATCTCTGTAAGTATTTTGTCTCCCTCACGGTGCTCTTGCGTTTGTTGCGATCTCTCCTGAGTTACCTAGGTTAGATTCAACATGTCGTGGTAGTCGATAGGTGATTTCGTGGTGCGTCTAGACCCGTGCCGAACCTAAACGGGGGGGTACACTTACCGTGTTCTTGACTATCACACGACGTAGATTGGATTATATGTACCCACCAGCATATAAATATAATTAGAACTTCAAAAGCTGTGTTATCCAGCTGAGGTTTCGGTCTTGTGACTACAGAGTTCCATTTTGGCAACAACCAAGATGCTTAGGTGATCCAGCTTGGTTGTCACATCCGGTTTTAGAAGGCAAACCGAATGCGAACCATGTACATGCCAGGATCAGCAATTCACGTACACAACAGTTACGTAACATGGACATCATCACACAGTGCTCAAATAGTATTAAAAAGGGAAATAATAGTCGATTACATCATATGTCTGAGACATCCACATAGTCTTTACAATAAATCAAAGTGCGGAAAAGAAACGTAGATAAACGCGGCCTTCACAGGCAGCCGACTGGGGGTTGCCGCTAACCCACGCCTAGAACTCGTCGTAGTCTTGGAACTCCTGGAAGTCTCCTTCCATAGCTTCATCTTCTCCTGAGCAGTGGTTGCAATGCTGACAACCTGGGGATGGGGGGGTTTGGTGTGTAGAGCAAGGGTGAGTACACATCAACATACTCAGCAAGTATCCTGTTTGGCTGTAGTGGACTAGCTTTATGTGGGGATAAGTCAAGCAGTTGCTTTTAGTTGGTCAGATTATTATTTACTAGTAGAAAGCCAGGTTTTAGCATTAACCCAAGTTATTAGCCCGATGTACCCTTTCCAAACGAAAAGAATACCACTTACCAGCACCATAGACATAACCAAAACCATCAGTCTCATTGCCACCTGTAAACCAAAGTGTCGCTGATCAAGTACCACTAATCACTGGAGCTCCCTTGGCCGCTCATAACCGCGAGCACGGCTGATATATCAGTTTTCAAACACTCTGCAGAGGTTGTGCACTTTACCCACAAGCCGTGATTCCCTTTCTGCCCGGAGATCATGACTCTCCATTGATCACTACCAAGGTGACCCAGCAGGGCATCACTACGTAGCCTTTACAAAGATTCCCCGGGGCTGTAGCCACCCGTTAGGTTTCCTAAATGCACCGCACTCCTCCCCAAGGGGCGAACCCAAACTTGGCAGAGCGAGCCGCATACACCGAGCCCCATTGACGGCACGACGGCTAAGTGATCTACACCTCGGATCCTCTAATTATTCAGCTAAGGGCACCCCATTCCACCCTCATGGTTGCACTGTTTTCCCGGGCGGTCATCCATAGAACAGGTCCTTACGGAGAGGCACTCGAGAAACCGCTCGAGCCCCCTTAAAGGCCACAAGTACAACATCACGATAAGAGAAGGGAAAACAGCGTATCATAGATAATCTCATCATGTTCATTGATTAGAGTTTGAGCAATAGCATAAAGCTAAACAATAATAATCCAACCCAAATAGGTAAACAAGGACATGGATAACAAAGCTAGTCAATCCTTAGGCATAAATGTGTAATGCGGGAGGTGAATTAAAGAATGAATAGGACAGAGATAGGTCAAGGGACACTTGCCTCCACCAACCGACTGCTGCTCAGGGGCTTCTCCTGCGAGTTCTTTGGGCTCCTCGACCGAATCGTTCTCTATGCGATTGCAAGCATACATACATCCATCCATTCAAATTAGGAAACAAACAGTACACCATATAAGAGAACAAATAAAGTAAATATGCATAGAATATCACATAAGATAATGAATTTACCATGGTTAGAAAGAGGCGGGGAAAGGTCTCGCGAGGGTTGAAGCTTATGCTCGAGGCGCGTTACGGGTAGGCGAATAACTAGACGTTACGTGCTCTAGTTCCAATTGGTTCTAACAAAAGGATTAGCTACATGCACTAATGTAAACGTGACCACTTTTAGTAAATTAACATTGAATGAGATAGACGATTAGCTATACAAATTAACTAACGTAACCAATTTCCAAATTGAGACTCCTATCTTATTAATATAAACAACGTGATTAGCGAGCATAGGATACGCGGGGGGGGGGGGGGGTAGACGGGGCGTCTGGGGGGTAGACGATCGTGTCGCGGACGCGACAGGGCGCTCTGCATCGCGTCGCGGACACGATGAGCTACGCCAAGGCGCTGCGTGGGCATTCGCAAAGCCACACTTAACGTGTCGCGAACGAGTCGCGCACGCGTCGGGACTGCGCGCTGGCCGAGCTCGAGGCCGCGCGCCAAAGGCACGCTGGGCCGAGCTCAAGGCCGCGCCGGGGCCATCACGACACGAGCAAGGCACGCCGGGGCGGGCGAACACGGGCGACGGCGAGGGCGGCCGGGCCGGGCGCGGGGCTCGCTGGGGACGAGCGCGGCGTGGGCGGCCGAGCCGGGCGCGGGCGCCATGGCCGGGGACGGGCGGGGCGGCTCGCCGGAGAGGCGGGTCGCCGGGGAGCGGCCGAGGTCGGGGACGGGCTCGCCGGGGGGGGGGGGGGGGGGGGGGGGGGGGGCGAACCGAGGGCGGCGCGAGGGCGAGGACCGAGGGCGGCGCGAGGGCGAGGCGGGTTCGCCGGGGCGGCCGGGCGCGGGCGGGGCGGCTCGCCGGGGCGCCGGGCGGACGGGGCGGGGTGGGGAAGGGGCGGCGCGGGGCGGCCGAGCCGGGGCTGGGCGCGGCGAGGGTCGGCCGAGGTTGGGGCGCGGCGGGGCGGCTCGCCGGGGCGCCGAGCGGACGGGGCGGGGCGGGGAAGGGGCGGCGCGGGGCGACTCGTCGAGGCGGGGGCGGGCGCGGGCTCCCGGGACGGGGTCGGGGCGGGGGCGACTCACCGAGGCGGGGGCAGGCGCGGGCTCGCCGGGGGCCGGGGCGGCTCGCCGGAGCGGGGCCGAGCGCGGGGAGGGGCGGGGCGGCCGAGCCGGGTGGCTCGCCGAGCGGCCGGGCGGGCGAGGAAGGAGGAGGGAGAAGGGGAAAGGAGAGGGGAGGAGGGGGGGCCCTCACCGCGGCGGGGGAGGGCGGCGCGGCGGCGCGCGGGGGAGGGAGCGGCGGCGGTGGCGCTAGGGCAGGGGAGGGCGGCGGCGGCGCTAGGATAGGGGAGGGGATGACGGGCGAGGCCCGCGGGAGAGGGGAGAGAGGGAATTTGGGGGGGGGGGCTGGGCCACTTGGGCCCAAAGGGGGAGGCGGGGGGGGGGGGGGTTGGGCCGGCCGGGACGACCCACGGCGGGGGGGGGGGGGGGGGGGGGGAGGGGAGGGGGAAGGGGGCGGCTGGGCCAAAATGGGGAAGGGGGGGGAAGAAAAAGAAAATGTTTTTTTCCTTTTTTCAAAAATCTATTTGAATGATTTCACAATTTCCATCAATCAAAACAAGTGCATGGTTCGGCATGGTGCAGCAAACAAAAGAAAGTATTTCTAGGGTTTTACTTTACACGAGATTTAAAGCCAAAACCCGCTATAACTTTGGAAAAGATCAAGGTTTAGCGAGGGGAAAAGGGAAAAGGAAAGGGTAACGCCCGAATTTGGCGAGTGAAAAGAAGAAAAAAATCTACCCCCAAATTCAGGGCGTTACAAACCTATCCCCCTTAAAAGAATCTCGCCCTCGAGATTCAGGGTTGGCTAGCAAAGAGCTCAAGGTATTTAGCCATCAGATCATCTTCACGCTCCCAGGTTGCTTCTTCCTCAGAGTGGTGATTCCATCTGACTTTGCACATTCTGATGGTCTTCCTTCGAGTGACTCTATCTGCGGTTTCAAGGATCTGCGCTGGCTTCTCTGTGTAGGTCAAGTCCTCCTGGACTTCAAGACCCTCCACTAGCAACTGCTCTTCCGACACACGCAAGCACTTCTTCAATTGAGACACATGAAAGACATCATGCACGGCAGCCAAATTCTCTGGCAAACTGAGCTGATAGGCCACTTCTCCACGCCTTGAGAGAATTTGGTACGGACCAATGTAGCGGGGTGCTAGCTTGCCTTTGACTCCGAATCTTCTGACTTCTCTGATCGGTGACACTTTCAGATAGACGAAGTCTCCGACTTTGAAACTCAGCTCTCTTCTTCTTGTGTCTGCATAGCTTCGCTGCCTCGATTGCGCTATCTTCAGATTCTCTCGAACCATCCCGATGTTCTCTTCGGCTTCAAGCAGAATGTTTGGCCCGAACACTTGCTTTTCTCCAGGCTGATCCCATTGCAATGGAGTTCTACAACTCCTTCCATAGAGCGCCTGAAATGGTGACATCTTCAAGCTGGCTTGGTAACTGTTGTTATAGGAAAACTCTGCATAAGGCAATCTCTTGTCCCATCCGGACTGGTCTTGCAATGCACAGGCTCTCAACATGTCTTCAAGAATTTGGTTGGTCCTTTCAGTTTGACCATCTGTCTGCGGATGATACGCTGAACTGAAATTCAGATGTGTGCCCAAGGCTTCATGCAACTGCTGCCAGAAATGAGAGGTGAACTGCGTTCCTCTGTCTGACACTATCTTCTTTGGCACACCATGAAGGCAAACGATCCGAGACATATACAACTCTGCCAATACTGCACTGCTGTAGTTGGTCTTGACAGGTATGAAGTGGGCTGACTTGGTCAAGCGGTCCACTACTACCCAAATAGAATCGTAGCCGGCTCGAGTGCGAGGCAATCCGACTATGAAATCCATGCCGATTTCATCCCATTTCCACTGAGGGATTTGCAACGGTTGCAACAATCCAGCTGGTCTCTGGTGCTCTGCTTTGATCCGTCGACAATTATCGCACATAGCCACATGCTCTGCGATTTCCCTCTTCATTCCGTACCACCAGAATTTCTTCTTCAGATCCTGATACATCTTCTCACTACCAGGGTGAATTGAATAGGCTGTCTCATGAGCTTCCTTGAGGATCAACCCCCGAATGGATTGGACATTGGGAACACACAAGCGGTCTTTGAACCATATTACACCTTCTGCATCTTCCCGAAAATCTTTGCCTCTGCCATCTAGAATCAGTCGCCGGATCTCACTGATTTTCTCATCGTTCTTCTGCGCTTCTTTGATTTCTCGCTCCAGGGTAGGTTCCAACTCAACGGTGACTCCTCGCGAATTGTTCAGAAATCCGAGACTCAACTTGTCAAACTCCTTGGCCAACTCATAAGGCATCGGATGAGCGGCCATCAGATTGACCTGACTCTTTCTGCTCAAAGCATCTGCTACTACGTTCGCTTTACCTGGATGGTAGTGAATCTCCAACTCATAGTCTTTGATCAGCTCTAACCATCTTCGTTGCCTCATATTCAGCTCTGACTGAGTGAATATGTACTTCAGACTCTTGTGGTCTATGTAAACATCACATTTCTGTCCATACAGATAGTGCCTCCATGTCTTCAGTGCGTGAACCACTGCTGCCAACTCTAGATCATGGATTGGGTAATTCTTCTCATGAACCTTCAGCTGTCGGGACGAGTAAGACACAACTCTTCCCTCTTGCATCAACACACATCCCAAACCGGTGTAACAAGCATCACAATATACCGAGAAGGGCTTGTGCACATCAGGCAAGACTAGGACAGGCGCTGTTGTCAACTTCTCTTTCAGCGCTTCGAAGGCCTCTTGACATTTCTGGGTCCACTTGAACTCAACCTTGTTGCCTAGCAACGCTGTCATTGGTTTCGCAATCTTCGAAAACCCTTCAATGAATCGCCGATAATATCCGACCATTCCAATGAAACTCTTGATTCCTCGAGCATCTGTTGGCGCTTTCCAGTTCAGAATGTCTGCCACTTTCTTCGGATCCACAGCCAATCCTTCTTTGTTGATTATGTGACCCAAGAACAGGACTTCACTGATCCAGAATTCACATTTGCTCAACTTTGCATACAACTGGTGCTCTCGCAATCTCTGCAATACCATCCTCAAATGATCTGCATGCTCTTCTTAGCTTTGAGAATAAATCAGAATGTCATCAATGAATACCACCACAAACTTGTCGAGATAATCCATGAATACACTGTTCATCAGATTCATGAAGAAGGCTGGCGCATTGGTCAAACCAAAAGACATCACTGTGAACTCATACAACCCATACTTGGTAATGAATGCCGTCTTCGGAATGTCCGAAGGTCGGATCCTGAGCTGATGATAACCTGACCTCAGATCAATCTTGGAGAACACACTGGCTCCTCTCAACTGGTCGAACAGATCTTCTATTCTGGGCAAAGGGTACTTGTTCTTAATTGTGACTTCATTCAGAGCTCGGTAATCGATACACATCCTTTTGGTGCCATCTTTCTTTTCCACGAATAGGACAGGGGCGGCCCAAGGCGAGGTGCTTGGCCAAATGTAACCTTTCTCTGACAGCTCATCAATCTGCTTCTTAAGTTCAACCAACTCTGGTCCAGATATTCTGTAAGCTCTCTTAAAGATAGGGGAGGTTCCAGGAAGAAGCTCTATGGCAAACTCAACTTTCCGCTCTGGTGGCATACCCGGTAAGTCCTTTGGAAACACATCTGGAAATTCGGACACGACCTTGATACTCTCGATTGGGTCTGCTTCACTGCTATCAACGGCCATCTGATAACAACTTCCTTTCTTTGGCTCAGGCGGGACTAACTCAGTCACCACTTCCTCTCCTAGTGGAGACACCAACTTGATTGTCCTCTTATCACAACTGATAATTGCCTGATACTTATCTAGCCAATTCATCCCCAGGATGACATCTATTCCCTGAGTACCCATTACTATGAGGTTGGCGGGAAACGCTATCCCCCCTTATTTCCACACATACATTCAAACAAATGCTATCGGCTCGAATTCTACCACCGGCTGAGTCAATTTGAATGGGGTTGACATGGTAGTAATTGGAAGATTACGTGCTTCTACCCATGATGCAGTAATGAAAGAATGCGTTGCTCCAGTATCAAATAACACTTCTGCAATATGGGAGTCGACTGGAAACATACCTACTATCATGCCGGGGGTCTCCTGAACTGCTTCAGCCTCCAAGTGATTCAGTCTTCCATGATTATAGCGCGGCTGAGAGCGGTTGCCTGCTCCAGGCTGAGACACATTCTGCTTTGTTGGGGCATTGGGGCCTGACTGCTGCTGGGCTGCCTTCTTCGGACATTGCATCACCCAGTGGCCTTGCTCTCCACAGTGGAAACATGCCCTGTTTCCAACCTGAGCTGGTGCTGCTTGACTGTTCTGTTGGGTTGCTGGGGCAGGAAGACGAGGTGCTTGCTGATTCTGCCTCTGGAACTGACCTCCTGACTGATTGCTCTGACGATTCTGATACTGGTGCTGAGGATACTGCCTTTGGAACTGCTGATGCTGCTGAGGTGGACGCTGGTTCTGCCTGAACTGCTGAGGTTGATTGCCTGAGAAACGAGCACGATTGCTGCTTCCAGGCTAGGGTCCACTGATCTTGCGCTTACGATCCTCCATCTGCTTACGCTTCCTCTCTGTCATGATTGCTCTGTCAATCAGGTGCTGGAACGTCGGGAAGGTATGATTCATCAGTTGATACTGGATAGGGTCAACCAAGCCTCTCAGGAAACGGTACTGTCGCTTGGCGTCGGTGTTGACATCTTCAGGAGCATAGCGAGACAACTGCAGAAACCTGTCTCGGTACTCACTGACAGACGATGACCCTTGCTTAAGGGCCAGGAACTCCTCCTTCTTCACTGTCATCAGACCTGCAGGAATATGGTACTGACGAAAGCTTCCTCTGAACTCTTCCCAGGTGATGGTGTCGGGGTTGGCATGGGTGGCGAGATAAGACTCCCACCATGACTGAGCTGCTCCTCTCAACTGACGAGGACCATACAAGACTTTCTCTCTATCATCGCACTGAGCGGTATGCAACTCCCGCTCCACAGTGCGCAGCCAGTCTTCAGCATCCATGGGGTCAGAAGAGTGAGCGAACGTTGGTGGATGACTCCTCATGAATTCAGCACGCTTGTCTCTAGGCATCTGAGGCTAAGGTGGTGCCTGCTGCTGTTGTTGTTGCTGCTGCTGCTGCTGAATGGCGGCCAGAGTCTGACCGATGGCTTGAACTGCCTGAATCTGCATCAGAAACATCTGCTCGATGGACATTGGGGGCGGGGGCGGCAGGTGCTATCGGCGTTTCGAGACCGGGGGGTCTCTAAGCCGACGAGTGAGTGTGCTGCGTGCCCCAGCCCAGATGGGTCGAGCGCGTGGGCGAGCGCGAAGGGGGGAGAGGCGAGGTGGCCGGAGACGGGCGTGAGAGAGGTGGAAGTCCCGCGGCCTTCGTGTTCGTCCCGCGCCCAGGTCGGGTGCGCTTGCAGTAGGGGGGTTACAAGCGTCCACGCGGGTGAGGGAAGCGAGCGACCCCAAGAGAGCGCCTGTCCCATCCTCGGTCCCGCGCGGCCAACCTCTTCTGAGAAGGCCCTGGTCCTTCCTTTTATAGGCGTAAGGAGAGGATCCAGGTGTACAATGGGGGTGTAGCAGGGTGCTACGTGTCTAGCGGAGAGAGAGCTAGCGCCCTAAGTACATGCCAATGTGGCAGCCGGAGAGATCTTGGCACCCTGCTGGTGTGATGTCGTGGCTGTCGGAGGAGCAATGGAGCTTGGCGGAGGGACAGCTGTCGGAGCGGTCGCGTCTTTGCTGACGTCCCCCTACTTCCGTAAGGGAGCTGAGAGCCGCCGTCGTCACAGGGCACGCGGGGCGCCATCATTGCCTATCTGGCGGAGCTGGCCAGATGGGACACCGGTCTTGTTCTCCGCGGCCCGAGTCGGCTCGGGGTAGAGTGATGATGGCGCTCCCTGTTGACGTGGGCGGGCCCGCGCCCGAGGCCGGGCGACGCGGGCGTTCCTTCGAAGCTGGGGTCGAATCTGCCTTCCGTTGCCGAGGCCGAGCCCGAGCCCCTGGGTCGGGCGAGGCGGAAGTCATTCGGCAGAGGCCAGGGCGGAGTCCGAGCCCTGGGGTCGGGCGAGGCGGAGTTCGTCGTCTTCCGGGGCCGAGCCCGAGTCCGAGCCCTGGGGTCGGGCGGAGCGGTGTTCGCCGTCTTCCGGGTCTTAGCCCGAGTCCGAGCCCTGGGGTCGGGCGGAGCGGAGTTCGCCGTCTTCCGGGTCTTAGCCCGAGTCCGAGCCCTGGGGTCGGGCGGAGCGGAGTTCGCCGTCTTCCGGGTCTTAGCCCGAGTCCGAGCCCTGGGGTCGGGCGGAGCGGAGTTCGCCGTCTTCCGGGTCTTAACCCGAGTCCGAGCCCTGGGGTCGGGCGGAGCGGAGTTCGCCGTCTTCCGGGTCTTAGCTCGAGTCCGAGCCCTGGGGTCGGGCGGAGCGGAGTTCACCGTCTTCCGGGTCTTAGCCCGAGTCCGAGCCCTGGGGTCGGGCGGAGCGGAGTTCGCCGTCTTCCGGGTCTTAGCCCGAGTCCGAGCCCTGGGGTCGGGCGGAGCGGAGTTCGCCGTCTTCCGGGTCTTAACCCGAGTCCGAGCCCTGGGGTCGGGCGGAGCGGAGTTCCCTATGGTGCCCCTGGCGAGGCCCGACTGCCTATCAGACTCACTCTGTCGAGTGGCACTGCAGTCGGAGTGGCGCAGGCGGCGCTGTCCTTCTGTCAGACCGGTCAGTGGAGCAGCGGAGTGACGGCGGTCACTTCGGCTCTGCCGGGGGGCGCGCGTCAGGATAGAGGTGTCAGGCCACCTTTGCGTTAAATGCTCCTGCAACTTGGTCAGTCGGTGCGGCGATTTAGTCAGGGTTGCTTCTTAGCGAAGCCAAGGCCTCGGGCGAGCCGGAGATGTGTCCGCCGTTAAAAGGGGGGCCTCGGGCGAGACGGAAGTCCCTCGAGGTCGGCTGCCCGAGTCCGAGGCTAGGCTCGGGTGAAGCGTGATCGAGTCACTCGTATGGACTGATCCCTGACTTAATCGCACCCATCAGGCCTCTGCAGCTTTATGCTGATGGGGGTTACCAGCTGAGAATTAGGCGTCTTGAGGGTACCCCTAATTATGGTCCCCGACAGGTGCTGTTGCTGGGGCACCTCATCCTGCTGAGTGGCTCGCTCCTGCTGAGCACACCTTCCTCCTCTACGCCTGTTCTCTAACATCTGCAGAATGCAACCACACATCAGAACTGATCTGGCAAATCTTGCAGCATAAGAAAAGAGTATAGAATTCTTCAACAGCACTGAACAGGTGAGCATCTTCACTGATCTCCAACACAGACCACACAACTTCTCAGATAGAGAGGAAAGTAGAATAAAAGGTTTCCCAACTATATAACTAACTCCATTAACATAATAGGTAAACCAAAATGCAGGGGATACCCACACTCTAGTGACAGTCATTACAAAGATCCAAACCAAACATAGTTCATCATGACAAACATAAATGCACAGGATATAACAAACTACCCTGTCTAACTAAGACTAACTAAGAGCGAGACTAACGCTAAGACTGTAGTTTCTACGTATATATTTTGTATTAATTACAAGATCCAACTCTAATGAGCTATGGTTCTAGATTTATCTTGGTCTTGCAGTCGGGATTGCCATAAGACTGGCGTCCACGCCGAGGTGAGCGGTACGGGTGCTGAGTCCCGACGGGAGCGGGGGAACCATCGTCCAGGTGACGACGTTCCGCGCGCTCAGCCCGCAGCAGGGCGATCTCAGCATGAGCCCTACTCAGCTCGTCTAGCGTATGGTCCAGCTCCGTGTTTAGCACGGCGGCTAGGTTGACTGTGCTGCTCAACCTAGGATTGTCCTCACCAACAGGTGAGACAATCACGCCTCCTATGCTGCCAGATGGACGGCGGGGGTAATACTTCAGGTTGAGACCGTCAGCTACCCCACCGAGAACCGAGCAGTAGTGCGAAAGCGCACGCCGTGCAGCATCTTGCATGGCCGCCTCAGCTGAGTCCCGCTCAGAGATAGAATAGTGCTCTGAGCAGGCCTCCGCACCCTGGAGACTGTTCTCCGGACGGCGCACCAAGCAGGTCGCCTCCCAGCGGTCCAGGTAGACCCCGCGACTATGCTGGTAGACCACACAACGATACTCGATGGACCAAGTACGCCGGTTAAGTGCCCGACGTAGCAGGGTGTCGAGCGCGTCGTGAAAGTGACACCCGCGAGCAGCGTCGCGAGTGATGGGTCGAGCAACCCATCCTTCCGGTTCCTGGTCAGCAGAAAAGTCGGTGTCGTGGCTCGAGCTGTCGTCGCCACCTCCGTCGTCTGGGTCTCCTCCAGCAGCTACTCCAGAAGCTGGGGCGCCCAGTGGTGGTGCAGGGGGCGCCTCCAGGGGAAGCACAGGGGAGCAGCTCCTCACGGACTCTATCTCCTGGTGGAGCGAGAAAGAAGAACCCTGCTGCTCCTGTTGTCGACGCTCCTGCTCCTCATGCAGGCGGTGGTGCAGTCTCTCCAAGTGGCTGGACTGTCCGGCCACGGGACGGCGAAGCGGACGCTCAGCAAGGCGGGAGGGTAAGAAGGGGATGACGGACTTTCGTGCAGTGTGTCTAAGTCAAGCCATCTACAAAAGACACCGCAAGCAAAAGAGTGAGAACAGAATCAATATGGCCAGCAAGTAATGAACCATAAGTAAATGAAGGATTAGAATAAAACACAATTTTCAGCAAGGTATAATATATAGTAAAACATAGGTTTTGGTCGATATGACCAACTTTTGAAGGGATATCAAAGTCAAGGCAGGGACAGAGGTCTATAGTCCTTAGAACGACCATTCTACTCTAGGTTAGCGGTCCTACAGTCAACACGGCTTTGATACCACTTATGTCACACCCGGTTTTAGAAGGCAAACCGAATGCGAACCATGTACGTGCCAGGATCAGCAATTCACGTACATAGCAGTTACATAACATGGACATCATCACACAGTGCTTAAATAGTATTAAAAAGGGAAATAATAGTCGATTACATCATATATCTAAGACATCCACATAGTCTTTACAATAAATCAAAGTGCGGAAAAGAAACGTAGATAAACGCGGCCTTCACAGGCAGCCGACTGGGGGTTGCCGCTAACCCACGCCTAGAACTCGTCGTAGTCTTGGAACTCCTGGAAGTCTCCTTCCACAGCTTCATCTTCTCCTGAGCAGTGGTTGCAATGCTGACAACCTGGGGATGGGGGGTTTGGTGTGTAGAGCAAGGGTGAGTACACATCAACATACTCAACAAGTATCCTGTTTGGCTGTAGTGGACTAGCTTTATGTGGGGATAAGTCAAGCAGTTGCTTTTAGTTGGTCAGATTATTATTTACTAGTAGAAAGCCAGGTTTTAGCATTAACCCAAGTTATTAGCCCGCTGTCAACGGTTCGGCCGGAGCCGGGTTTGCGAGAGCAGCCCCCGAGCCTCCGCACAGGGCGAGAGGACGATCAGGGACAGACTCGACTTTTTGCATACGCCCCTACGTCGCCTTTCCGCAAGGAGGAGGGGGGGAGTGCGCCATGTTACCCTCGATGGGCACCGAACATGGTGTCTCCGGTGAGCTGCAAGCGGGTAATCCGAGTGGACGTCCGTGCCCCGTTCGTTAGGGGTCGGCTAGGGGCCCAAAGGCACGCCCAAAAGTACCTGCGGGTGATCTGCCGGACCCGGTCCCCTGGCGACGGGGTCCGAGGGCTCGATGCCTCCCTCCGATGGGATTCCGTTACAAGATCGCTCCCGCTGGTCTCGGAAATGTCCTAGGGTACCTCGGGAGCGCAGCCCGAGCCTCGGTTATGTATCGAACGTACCCCTGGTCATCCCTCGCTCGGTGTCTGAGGCGACTGTGAACCCTTCGGGGGCCAGCCTTCGAACCTCTGATCAGTAATGGGCGCGGAGCCCGAGTAGCCTGAGGCGGCCATAGAGCCCTTCGGGGGGCTGGCCTTCGAACCCCTGACCAGTAGTGGGTGTCGGGCCCACACGATCTGAGGCGACTGTTGAACCCTTCGGAGGGCCAGCCTTCGAACCTCTGATCAGTAGGGGGGGCTCGGAGCCCGGTTCCTTCACAGGGAAGGATCCTTTTCGGGGTATCCCCCTTTCCCGGTCCCTGTTGCAAGAGATAGAGAAAGAGGAAAAAAGGAAAAGGATACGAAATCGAACGACGTGGCGTACCTTTTTTGGCGCAGTTATTACGGCGAAGGCGAAGCGTCGTCCGCTTCTCCTGCCGGAAGCGCCGCCTGTCCCGCCGCGGAGTTAATGCGACGGGGCGAGTGGTTGGCGGGACGGCCGTTGCGCGTGCGCGAGCCGTTCGAGGAACGAATCACGAGCGCACCGTCTTCGCGCCGTGGGAGGAGGCTCTCTCGCTGTCCCAGGACGTGAGCCTGGCTGACGACGTGACTGCTGCTCCCGCCCGCCTGCCACCGTCATTACTGCCGGCCCACTTTCGACCGCATTGACCGTCGCGCCAGGCTGGCGCCGCTGGGTCGTGCGCTGGGTCGCCTCGAGTCGCGGCATAGGCTCCACAACCGAAGAGGCACGACGGTGGCACAAGTGGCGGTGCGGTTGCTTGCATGCAGCAACTGGCGCGCTGGTTGCGTGACGCGTGGGCCTGGGCCTCCAAGCTGGCGTGTCAGAAGTCGGAGAAGCGCGTCCACCTGGCGCGGTTGCATGCCGCCTGCATGGCTGCCCGTCCCTTTCGCCCGTTGGTCTGGGCAAAAGTGGGGGGTCGCTTGTAACCGCTGGGCGGTTGTGCGCACCACGCGCGGCGGTTTGGCTTCTTCTGCTCTGAGCCGGTTTGCATGACATGCGGGACCCAGCCCCCGAGTCACAGGGGAGGGCCTTGGAGCGTGTTGCAGAAGACTCAGCCCGTGGCGTTTGGGGGCGCACGTAGGGAGAGTTGCCTTTAAAAGGAGGGCGACCCCTTTCGGAAGGCAACCATGTCTTCTTCCTCCCTCATGCGTCGTGTCTTTCCATCTTCCAAGCCCCCGGATGGGGGGTATCCGCCGTCTTCCCGCCTCCTCGTTGGAGGAACGCAACTCCGTGGGAGTTGGTACCTTTCAGCCATCGTTCGGCTTCAAGGATTTTCATCACACAGCCTGGTTGCTCCCCTCCGCCGGTGGTCACCCAAGACTAGGGATGGCAATGGGTCGGGTTCGGATCGGGTATGGTAAATATCCGCCCGCGACAATACCCGCGGGTATTACTCATACCCGCCCGCGACTATACCCGCGGGTAGGATTTTGTACCCGTACCCGTATCCATCGGGTATCGGGCGGGTATCGGATACCCGCGGGTATAATTACACTCCACACAAATAAAACACATGGTTGACAAATGACAAGGTAAAAAAAACAAGACATAATAAATCTGATTTGTTACATAAGCAAGCAATATATGAGTACATAGTGTTTACACTTGAACCAAACTTCAAAGTGTTCAAATTATTCAATTCAACAAAACAAAACAACAAAGGTCTCTTAGAGTCTTGGACAGTTGGACATGAACTTGGAGTCTTGGACTGAGCAAAGAACAAAAACAGCAAAGAACAAAACAAAACAGCAAGTCTTGGTCTCTTGGACAGCAACACATCTTGGAGTTGGAGACTTGGACTGTTGGGCGTTGGCTGTTGCTGTTGGACAGCACAGCACCACATGGTGTGCAGCACTGCAGCAGTGCAGCGTGTGCACTGGGCACTGGCGGGCTTGCTGCTTGCTGCTTGGAGTTGGAGTGCTTGCTGTCCAAGTCCAACGGCAATAATAGTGCTGCTGCTGCTTGCTGGTTAATCCACGCAGGGGAGCCAGCCACTAGCCAAGGACGCCAGCCAGGGACGCTGCGTCGCTGGCTCGCTGCCACGCTGTTCGCTGCTTCGCTGGACGGCCGGGGCAACCAGTCTCGCTCGACGACGGCAGGGACCAGGGCAACCAGTCTTGCGATGGACGGCCGGGGCAACCAGAGTACCAGACGCCGGGGCGGATCTAGCGTTGTCCGCCTGTCCCACGAGTACCAGACGCCGGGGCGGAGTGGCCGGTGGCGGTGGCCAGTGGCCGGTGGGCGGTGGCGGCTGACTGGCTGAGAGACAGAGAGAGCAGAGAGATGAGACGTGAGGTGAGAGACGCGTGGGCGGCTGGGGCCTGGCCGGCGGCCGCCTGGGGCTGCGTCTTTACTCCTGCGTGTAGGGAGACTAGGGTTTTTGGACATTGGGCCGCCGGTTTCTTGTGGGCTAAAAGTGAAAACTCAAATTATTTCGGATATCCGCCAAGACCCGCGGGCACAAGATAAAACCCGTACCCGACCCGATTTAATCACGGGTCGGGTATGGGTGAGACCCGCGGGTTAAATTTCTTACCCGAACCCGAATCCGACGGGTCGGATATCCGTGGATACCCGAACCCGCGGGTAAAATTGCCATCCCTACCCAAGACGGTGACCTCCAGCTCTTGGATGGGGAGAGGCAAACCAGGCTGTGATCCCGTCCCCAGCATCGGGCGTGTTCGTCATCCTCGCTGGGGCGGGGAGCGAGGCGAGCCGGGGCTCTACCTCCTGCGCGGGTTGGCGAACCACCTCCTCTTCCAGCTTCTGGTGGTGGCAATCGTCCTCCCGCGCTGCGACGGAGACGTCCTCCAGTCATGCCGGGGAAGGCGAACTGTTGTTGTCCAGCTAGGATGCAACATTCCGCCCTTTCCCTCGCATTCGCGGCGAGGACGGCAGCGAGGATCTGCCGGAGCGCTTGGGAGCGGCCCGCTCTTTGGCTTTGATGGCTTGTTCGCGTCCCTTGAGCGGGACCGCGAACAAGAGCCCTCCGGTGGCCGCGTCCACCCGGGACCATGGCTGCTGTTGCAGAGGTCGCTGACGAGCCTCCCGATGTTCGTCCCCCCACAGGCCCGAGGTCGCTCGTACCCGCGGGGATGGAACCGGAGTTCCGTTTGTGATGGCATTTCGATTGCCAGTGTTTTTTGTTCATTGCGGCTGTCGAGGCCTGAACATGTATGTAATTTCGGCGTGGAGCCGTGTTTTTTCCTTATTTTCGAGCACTAAGTCTCGCCTGTTAATTATCTGAATCGCTTCACCAAGCATGAGTCGCCCCGTGTCAAGGTGACGAGTGAGGTATCCGTATCCCGGAGGCGTAGGAATCCCTCGGCTCGATCAGCCTTGTTGTCTGAGGCTCCTCCAGCTTAGTTAAAGAGACCCCTCGGCCGCTCTTCGATGAGCCAAGGCCGGGGGTAGCGATATCAGTACGAACAGAGGCGGAGTTGGCTCGAAAATGGGAACCTGGTTGGCCGGAGCCTAGCCGGGTTGTCCGTCAGCGGAGCCGACGCCGGAGTCGATCAGCCGAGGACTCGGGTCGGGCTGGCGCCCTTGGAAGATGGTCGGTCGAGGCCCCAGGGGTAACCGGCTGAGCCGCCTGCTCGGGCCGGATTCCCGGAGAAGTCCTCGGATCGCGTCGCCGTCTGAGGCTGGGTCGGACCTTGCTGAAGACGTCGTCGATGCCGAGGGTGCTACGGCCCCCTTCAGCGTGAAGACCCGAGCCTGCAGGATCAGATTGTCTTGTAGCGTGCGCCTTCTGCGGCCGCTGAGGCCAGAAAACACACCCTCGCCGCGCTTGTAAAGCTGCGTCTCTTTTCCTCTTATTCCGAGCATCTGGACTTTTTCGTCGGTAACAGGGATGTTTGTGCGGGCGAGAGTTGCTTCTCGCGGAAGGTGATGAGTGAGGTATCCGTATCCCGGAGGCGTAGGAGTCCCTCGGCTCGGTCGGCCTTGCCGCTTACGCGTACTTTCACCCGTCCATGAGGCCCTGTCTCCGATTTAGTCGAGAAAGCTTGACGGACCGCTTCGGCAGAAGAGCTTCCGAACGTAAAGACTTGTCCGGTCCACGGAGTCACTTTATCCGAACGCGAGTTACTTATCGCAGAAGGTGATGAGTGAGGTATCCGTATCCCGGAGGCGTAGGAGTCCCTCGGCTCGGTCAGCCTTGGCTGCTTACGTGTACTCCGTTGTTTCCAGGATCCGCTTTTCAAAGTAGTCAAAAAGCACGAAAGAAATTCTGCTAAAAAGAGATCTTTTTTCGAGGAAAAATTCGACGCAGAGGGGGTCTCCCCCCTTTTAGCCCCCGAGGGAGGGTCGGGCTTTGCCGAGGCGAGGCCGACCCTTCCTTGATGACTAAACTTTTGCGTGGGTGCGAGGTATATGAACAACTTGAAAACATCTTAAGGGTAGAAGCGATGTAGCTGTTTGATGTTCCAAGCGTTGCCGTAGACCTCGCCTTGATTGTTGGCCAGCTTGTATGTTCCGGGCTTCAGGACTTTGGCGATGACGAATGGCCCCTCCCAGGGGGGCGTGAGCTTGTGCCTCCCTCGGGCGTCTTGCCGCAGTCGAAGTACCAGATCGCCCACCTGGAGGTCTTGGGACCGGACCCCTCGGGCGTGGTAGCGTCGCAGGGACTGCTGGTACCGCGCCGAGTGTAGTAAGGCCTTGTCCCGAGCCTCTTCTAGCTGGGCCAGTGAGTCTTCTCGGCTAGCTTGGTTGCTTTGTTCGTTGTAGGCCCTCGCCCTCGGGGGGGCCGTATTCCAGGTCAGTGGGCAAGATGGCCTCGGCCCCATAGACCAGGAAGAACGGCGTGAAACCCGTGGCTCGGCTTGGCGTTGTCCTCAGGCTCCAGACCACCGAGGGGAGTTCCTTCATCCATCGCTTGCCGAACTTGTTGAGGCCGTTGTAGATCCGGGGCTTGAGCCCTTGTAGAATCATGCCGTTGGCACGCTCTACTTGCCCATTCGTCATGGGATGAGCCACGGCAGCCCAGTCCACCCGGATGTGGTGGTCTTCGCAAAAATCCAAGAATTTGTTGCCGGTGAACTGGGTACCGTTGTCGGTGATGATGGAGTTTGGGACCCCGAAGCGATGGATGATGTTGGTCAAGAACGCCACCGCCTGCTCAGACCTGATGCTGTTCAGGGGTCGGACCTCGATCCACTTGGAGAATTTGTCGATGGCGACCAGCAGGTGCGTGTAGCCCCCGGGCGCCTTCTGCAAGGGACCGACGAGGTCCAGACCCCATACAGCAAAGGGCCAGGTGATGGGTATCGTCTGCAGAGCCTGAGCGAGCAGGTGGGTCTGCTTCGCGTAGAATTGGCACCCTTCGCAGGTGCGGACAATTCTAGTGGCGTCCGTCATCGCCGTTGGCCAGTAGAAGCCTTGTCGGAAAGCATTCCCGACAAGGGCTCGGGGTGCTGCATGATGGCCGCAAGCCCCCGAGTGTATTTCTTGCAGGAGTTCCTGACCTTCGGCGATGGAGATGCATCGCTGGAGGACGCCTGAGGGGCTGCGGTGGTAGAGCTCCTCCTCATCGCCCAGCAAGACGAACGACTTGGCGCGTCGAGCTACCCGCCGAGCCTCGGCTTGGTCGAGGGGTAGCTCTCCCTGGCGGAGATATCGCAGGTACGGGGCCTGCCAATTTCGATCAGGCGTGGCCCCGCTCTGCTCTTCCTCGATGTGCAGCGCCTCGCCTTCGGGGGCCGAGGGTACCTCGGGCTGAGCCGAGGGTGCCTCGGGCTGTGCCGAGCGTGCCTCGGGCTCGGGAGCGTCGTTGATCTTGACGGAGGGTTGATGCAGATCCCGGGAGAAGACGTCCGGGGGGACCGTCGTTCGCCCCGAGGCTATTTTAGCCAGCTCGTCTGCAGTCTCGTTGTAGCGCCGAGTGAAAGGGAATTAGGCTTACACCTAGTCCCTAATTAATTTTGGTGGTTGAATTGCCCAACACAAATCTTTGGACTAACTAGTTTGCCCAAGTGTATAGATTATACAGGTGTAAAAGGTTCACACTCAGCCAATAAAAAGACCAAGTTTTGGATTCAACAAAGGAGCAAAGGGGCAACCGAAGGCACCCCTGGTCTGGCGCACCGGACTGTCCGGTGTGCCACCGGACATGTCCGGTGCACCAGGGGGACTCAGACTCAAACTCGCCACCTTCGGGAATGTCCAGAGGCGACTCGGCTATAATTCACCGGACTGTCCGGTGTACATCGGACAGTGTCCGGTGCGCCATGGGTGGTCGGCCTCAGGAACTCGCCAGCTTCGGGAAAAGCCAACGGCTCGTCCACTATAATTCACCGGACTGTCCGGTGTGCACCGGACTGTCCGGTGCGACTCCGGAGCAACGGCTAACTCCGCGCCAACGGCTCTCTGCGACGCAATAAATGCGCGCGCAGCGCGCAGATGTCAGGCGAGCCCATGCTGGCACACCGGACAGCAAACAGTACCTGTCCGGTGTGCACCGGACACCCAGGCGGGCCCACAAGTCAGAAGCTCCAACGGTCAGAATCCAACGGCAGTGATGACGTGGCAGGGGGCACCGGACTGTCCGGTGTGCACCGGACTGTCCGGTGCGCCATCGAGCAGACAGCCTCCCAACGGCCATTTTTGGTGGTTGGGGCTATAAATACCCCAACCACCCCACCATTCATTGCATCCAAGTTTTCCACTTCCCAACTACTACAAGAGCTCTAGCATTCAATTCTAGACACACCCAAGAGATCAAATCCTCTCCAATTCCACACAAAGCCCTAGCAACTAGTGAGAGTGATTTGCCGTGTTCATTTGAGCTCTTGCGCTTGGATTGCTTCTTTTCTTTCTCACTTGTTCTTGTGATCAAAACTCCATTGTAATCAAGACAAGAGGCACCAATTGTGTGGTGGCCCTTGCGGGGAAGTTTTGTTCCCGGCTTTGTTTTGAGAAGAGAAGCTCACTCGGTCCGAGGGACCGTTTGAGAGAGGGAAGGGTTGAAAGAGACCCGGCCTTTGTGGCCTCCTCAACGGGGAGTAGGTTTGAGAGAACCGAACCTCGGTAAAACAAATCCGTGTGTCACACTTCATTATTTGCTTGCGATTTGTTTTGCGCCCTCTCTCGCGGACTCGTTTATATTTCTAACGCTAACCCGGCTTGTAGTTGTGTTTATATTTGTAAATTTCAGTTTCGCCCTATTCACCCCCCCTCTAGGCGACTATCAATTGGTATCAGAGCCCGGTGCTTCATTAGAGCCTAACCGCTCGAAGTGATGTCGGGAGATCACGCCAAGAAGGAGATGGAGACCGGCGAAAAGCCCAATACAAGCCATGGGAGCACTTCATCGGAAGAGTCCCGCACCAAGAGGAAGGAGAAGAAGAAGGACTCCTCCAAACGGAAGGAGAAAAAGTCTTCCTCTTCTTACCACAAAGAGAAGAAGGAAAAATCTTCTTCCACAAGCCGCATCGGAAAGGCGACAAGCACAAGAGGATGAGGAAAGTGGTCTACTACGAGACCGACACTTCATCAACATCGACCTCCGACTCCGATGCGCCCTCCGTCACTTCTAAGCGCCAAGAGCGCAAGAAGTATAGTAAGATCCCCCTACACTACTCTCGCATTTCCAAACATACACCTTTACTTTCCGTCCCATTAGGCAAACCACCAACTTTTGATGGTGAAGATTACGCTAGGTGGAGCGATTTAATGCGATTTCATCTAACCTCGCTCCACAAAAGCATATGGGATGTTGTTGAGTTTGGTGCACAGGTACCGTCAGTAGGGGATGAGGACTATGATGAGGATGAGGTGGCCCAAATCGAGCACTTCAACTCTCAAGCAACAACAATACTCCTCGCCTCTCTAAGTAGAGAGGAGTATAACAAAGTACAAGGGTTGAAGAGCGCCAAGGAGATTTGGGATGTGCTCAAAACCGCGCACGAGGGAGACGAGCTCACCAAGATCACCAAGCGGGAAACGATCGAGGGGGAGCTCGGTCGGTTCCGGCTTCGCAAAGGGGAGGAGCCACAACACATGTACAACCGGCTCAAGACCTTGGTGAATCAAGTACGCAACCTCGGGAGCGTAAAGTGGGATGACCACGAGATGGTTAAGGTTATTCTAAGATCTCTTATTTTCCTTAACCCTACTCAAGTTCAATTAATCCGTGGTAATCCTAGATATACTAAAATGACCCCCGAGGAAGTTATCGGGAATTTTGTGAGTTTTGAGTGCATGATCGAAGGCTCGAGGAAGATCAACGAGCTTGATGATGCCACCACATCCGAAGCTCAACCCGTTGCATTCAAGGCAACGGAGGAGAAGAAGGAGGAGTCTACACCAAGTCGACAACCAATAGACGCCTCCAAGCTCAACAATGAGGAAATGGCGCTCGTCATCAAGAGCTTCCGCCAAATCCTCAAGCAAAGGAGGGGGAAGGATTACAAATCCCGTTCCAAGAAGGTCTGCTACAAGTGTGGTAAGCCCGGTCACTTTATCGCTAAATGTCCATTATCAAGTGACAGTGACAGGAATAACGACAAGAAGGGCAAGAGGAGAGAAAAGAAAAGGTACTACAAGAAGAAGGGCGGTGATGCTCATGTTTGTCGGGAGTGGGACTCCGACGAAAGCTCAAGCGATTCCTCCGACGACGAGGACGCCGCCAACATCGCCGTCACCAAGGGACTCCTCTTCCCCAACGTCGGCCACAAGTGCCTCATGGCAAAGGACGGCAAAAAGAAGAAGGTTAAATCTAACTCCTCCACTAAATATGAGTCTTCTAGTGATGATAATGCTAGTGGTGAGGAAGATAATTTGCGAACTCTTTTTGCCAACCTTAACATGGAACAAAAGGAGAAATTAAATGAACTAATTAGTGCCATCCATGAGAAGGATGATCTCTTGGACTCCCAAGAGGACTTCCTAATCAAGGAAAATAAGAAACATGTTAAGGTTAAAAATGCTTACGCTTTACAAGTTGAAAAATGTGAAAAATTATCTAGTGAGCTAAGCACTTGCCGTGAGATAATTGACAACCTTAGAAATGAAAATGCTAGTTTAAATACTAAGGTTGATTCTCATGTTTGTAATGTTTCAATTCCCAATCCTAGAGATAATAATGATAATTTGCTTGCTAGGATTGAAGAATTAAACATTTCTCTTGCTAGCCTTAGATTAGAGAATGAAAATTTGATTGCTAAGGCTAAAGATTTTGATTTTTGCAATGCTACCATTTCCGACCTTAGAACTAAGAATGAAATGTTGCATGCTAAGGTTGTAGAACTTAAATCTTGCAAACCCTCTACATCTAATGTTGAGCATGTTTCTATTTGCACTAGATGTAGAGATATTGATGTTAATGCTATTCATGATCACATGTCATTAATTAAACAACAAAATGATCACATAGCAAAACTAGATGCTAAAATTGCCGAGCATAACTTAGAAAATGAAAAATTTAAATTTGCTAGAAGTATGCTCTATAATGGGAGACGCCCTGGCATCAAGGATGGCATTGGCTTCCAAAAGGGAGACAATGTCAAACTTAATGCCCCTCCTAAGAACTTGTCTAACTTTGTTAAGGGCAAGGCTCCCATGCCTCAGGATAACGAGGGCTACATTTTGTACCCTGCCGGTTATCCCGAGAGCAAAATTAGGAAAATTCATTCTAGGAAGTCTCACTCTGGCCCTAATCATGCTTTTATGTATAAGGGTGAGACATCTAGCTCTAGGCAACCAACCCGTGCCAAGTTGCCTAGAAAGAAAACTCCTATTGCATCAAATGATCATGCTATTTCATTTAAAACTTTTGATGCTTCTTATGTACTTACGAGCAAATCCGGCAAGGTAGTTGCCAAATTTGTTGGGGGCAAACACAAGGGATCAAAGACTTGTGTTTGGGTACCCAAAGTTCTTGTTTCTAATGCCAAAGGACCCAAAACAGTTTGGGTACCTAAAGTCAAGAACTAAATTTGTTTTGTAGGTTTATGCATCCGGGGGGATCAAGTTGGATACTCGACAGCGGGTGCACAAACCACATGACAGGGGAGAAGAAGATGTTCTCCTCATATGAGAAAAACCAAGATCCCCAACGAGCTATCACATTCGGGGATGGAAATCAAGGTTTGGTCAAAGGATTGGGTAAAATTGCTATATCTCCTGACCATTCTATTTCCAATGTTTTTCTTGTAGATTCTTTAGATTACAACTTGCTTTCTGTTTCCCAATTATGTCAAATGGGCTACAACTGTCTTTTTACTGATGTAGGTGTCACTGTCTTTAGAAGAAGTGATGATTCAATAGCATTTAAGGGTGTGTTAGAGGGTCAGCTATACTTAGTAGATTTCGATAGAGCTGAGCTCGACACATGCTTAATTGCTAAGACTAACATGGGTTGGCTCTGGCACCGCCGACTAGCCCATGTTGGGATGAAGAATCTTCATAAGCTTCTAAAGGGAGAGCACATTTTAGGATTAACAAATGTTCATTTTGAGAAAGACAGGATTTGTAGCGCATGCCAGGCGGGGAAGCAAGTTGGAGTCCATCATCCACACAAGAACATCATGACGACCGACAGGCCGCTTGAGCTACTCCACATGGATCTATTCGGCCCGATTGCTTACATAAGCATCGGCGGGAGTAAGTATTGTCTTGTTATTGTGGATGATTATTCTCGCTTCACTTGGGTATTCTTTTTACAGGAAAAATCTCAAACCCAAGAGACCTTAAAAGGATTCTTGAGACGGGCTCAAAATGAGTTTGGCTTAAGGATCAAGAAAATAAGAAGCGACAACGGGACGGAGTTCAAGAACTCTCGAATCGAAGGCTTCCTTGAGGAGGAAGGCATCAAGCATGAGTTCTCCTCTCCCTACACTCCACAACAAAATGGTGTAGTGGAGAGGAAGAATCGATCTTTATTGGACATGGCAAGAACCATGCTTGATGAATACAAGACTTCGGATCGGTTTTGGGCCGAGGCGGTCAACACCGCTTGCTACGCCATCAACCGGTTGTATCTACACCGAATCCTCAAGAAGACATCATATGAACTCCTAACCGGTAAAAAGCCAAATATTTCATATTTTAGAGTTTTTGGTAGCAAATGTTTTATACTTGTTAAAAGAGGCAGAAAATCGAAATTTGCTCCTAAAACTGTAGAAGGCTTTTTACTAGGATATGACTCAAACACAAGGGCATATAGAGTCTTTAACAAGTCCTCAGGACTTGTTGAAGTTTCTTGTGACGTCGTGTTTGATGAGACTAACGGCTCTCAAGTAGAGCAAGTTGATCTTGATGAGATAGGTGAAGAACAGGCTCCATGCATAGCGCTAAGGAACATGTCCATTGGGGATGTGTGTCCTAAGGAATCCAAAGAGCCTCCACAAGCACAAGATCAACCATCCTCCTCCACGCTAGCATCTCCACCGACTCAAAATGAGGATGAAGCTCAAGTTGATGAAGTAAAAGATCAAGCAAATGAGCCACCTCAAGATGACGGCAATGATCAAGGGGGAGATGCAAATGATCAAGACAAGGAGGATGAAGAGCAAAGGCCGCCACACCCAAGAGTCCACCAAGCAATCCAACGAGATCACCCCGTCGACACCATCCTCGGCGACATTCATAAGGGGGTAACTACTAGATCTCGGGTTGCTCATTTTTGTGAACATTACTCTTTTGTTTCCTCTATTGAGCCACACAGGGTAGAGGAAGCTCTCCAAGATTCGGATTGGGTGGTGGCGATGCAAGAGGAGCTCAACAACTTCACTAGAAATGAGGTATGGCATTTGGTTCCACGTCCTAACCAAAATGTTGTAGGAACCAAATGGGTCTTCCGCAACAAGCAAGATGAGCATGGTGTGGTGACAAGGAACAAAGCTCGACTTGTGGCCAAAGGATACTCCCAAGTCGAAGGTTTGGATTTCGGTGAAACCTATGCACCCGTAGCTAGGCTTGAGTCAATTCGCATATTATTAGCCTATGCTACTTACCATGGCTTTAAGCTTTATCAAATGGACGTGAAAAGTGCCTTCCTCAATGGACCAATCAAGGAAGAGGTTTATGTTGAGCAACCTCCCGGCTTTGAAGACAGTGAGTACCCTGACCATGTTTATAGGCTCTCTAAGGCGCTTTATGGGCTCAAGCAAGCCCCAAGAGCATGGTATGAATGCCTTAGAGATTTCCTTATTGCAAATGGCTTCAAAGTCGGCAAAGCCGATCCTACTTTATTCACTAAAACTCTTGACAATGATTTGTTTGTATGCCAAATTTATGTTGATGATATTATATTTGGGTCTACTAACGAATCTACATGTGAAGAATTTAGTAGGATCATGACAAAGAAATTTGAGATGTCAATGATGGGGGAGTTGAAATACTTCTTAGGATTTCAAGTCAAGCAACTCCAAGAGGGCACTTTCATTAGCCAAACAAAGTATACTCAAGACATTCTAAGCAAGTTTGGAATGAAGGATGCCAAGCCCATCAAGACACCCATGGGAACCAATGGGCATCTCGACCTCGACACGGGAGGTAAGTCCGTGGATCAAAAGGTATACCGGTCGATGATTGGTTCATTGCTTTATTTATGTGCATCTCGATCGGACATTATGCTTTCCGTATGCATGTGTGCAAGATTCCAATCCGACCCTAAGGAATCCCACCTTACGGCCGTAAAACGAATCTTGAGATATTTGGCTTATACTCCTAAGTTTGGGCTTTGGTATCCTCGGGGATCCACATTTGATTTACTTGGTTATTCCGATGCCGATTGGGCGGGGTGTAAGATTAATAGGAAGAGCACATCGGGGACTTGCCAGTTCTTGGGAAGATCCTTGGTGTCATGGGCTTCAAAGAAACAAAATTCGGTCGCTCTTTCCACCGCCGAAGCCGAGTACATTGCCGTAGGTCATTGTTGCGCGCAATTGCTTTGGATGAGGCAAACCCTGCGGGACTATGGTTACAAATTAACCAAAGTCCCTTTGCTATGTGACAATGAGAGTGCAATTAAAATGGCCGACAATCCTGTCGAGCATAGCCGCACTAAACACATAGCCATTCGGTATCATTTTCTTAGGGATCACCAACAAAAGGGAGATATCGAGATTTCTTACATTAATACTAAAGATCAATTAGCCGATATCTTTACCAAGCCACTTGATGAACAATCTTTTACCAGACTTAGGCATGAGCTCAATATTCTTGATTCTAGAAATTTCTTTTGCTAGCTTGCACACATAGCTCATGAATGTACCTTTGATCATGTCTCTTGCATATGCTATGACTAATGTGTTTTTCAAGTCTATTTCAAACCAAGTCATAGGTGTATTGAAAGGGAATTGGAGTCTTCGGCGAAGACAAAGGCTTCCACTCCGTAACTCATCCTTCGTCGTCGCTCCAAGCCACTCTCCATCTTTGGGGGAGCGAGCAAAAGGACTTCATCTTTGGTATAATCTTAACTCATTTATTTATGACCAAAGGGGAAGAAATTATTTAAAGGGCTCTAATGACTCCGTTTTTGGCGATTCATGCCAAAAAGGGGGAGAAATGAGCCCAAAGCAAAAGGACCGCACCACCACCAATTTCAAAAACTTAGTCCAAGAAGTATTTATCAATTGGTATCCTATTGTGTTCAAAAGGGGGAGAAAATTAGTTTTTAAAAAATGTATATCAAAACCCTCTTGAACACTAAGAGGTGGATCTCTTTTAGGGGGAGTTTTTGTTAAGTCAAAGGAAAAGCATTTGAAACAGGGGGAGAAAATTTCAAATCTTGAAAATGCTTTGCAAACTCTTATTCATTTGCCTTTGACCATTTGCAAAAGAACATTGAAAAGGATTTACAAAAGAGTTTGCAAAAACAAAACATGTGGTGCAATCGTGGTCCAAAATGTTATCTAAGAAAGAAACAATCCATGCATATCTTATAAGTATTTATATTGGCTCAATTGCAAGCAACCTTTACACTTCATTATGCAAACTAGTTCAATTATGCACTTCTATATTTGCTTTGGGTTGTGTTGGCATCAATCACCAAAAAGGGGGAGATTGAAAGGGAATTAGGCTTACACCTAGTCCCTAATTAATTTTGGTGGTTGAATTGCCCAACACAAATCTTTGGACTAACTAGTTTGCCCAAGTGTATAGATTATACAGGTGTAAAAGGTTCACACTCAGCCAATAAAAAGACCAAGTTTTGGATTCAACAAAGGAGCAAAGGGGCAACCGAAGGCACCCCTGGTCTGGCGCACCGGACTGTCCGGTGTGCCACCGGACATGTCCGGTGCACCAGGGGGACTCAGACTCAAACTCGCCACCTTCGGGAATGTCCAGAGGCGACTCGGCTATAATTCACCGGACTGTCCGGTGTACACCGGACAGTGTCCGGTGCGCCATGGGTGGTCGGCCTCAGGAACTCGCCAGCTTCGGGAAAAGCCAACGGCTCGTCCACTATAATTCACCGGACTGTCCGGTGTGCACCGGACTGTCCGGTGCGACTCCGGAGCAACGGCTAACTCCGCGCCAACGGCTCTCTGCGGCGCAATAAATGCGCGCGCAGCGCGCAGATGTCAGGCGAGCCCATGCTGGCACACCGGACAGCAAACAGTACCTGTCCGGTGTGCACCGGACACCCAGGCGGGCCCACAAGTCAGAAGCTCCAACGGTCAGAATCCAACGGCAGTGATGACGTGGCAGGGGGCACCGGACTGTCCGGTGTGCACCGGACTGTCCGGTGCGCCATCGAGCAGACAGCCTCCCAACGGCCATTTTTGGTGGTTGGGGCTATAAATACCCCAACCACCCCACCATTCATTGCATCCAAGTTTTCCACTTCCCAACTACTACAAGAGCTCTAGCATTCAATTCTAGACACACCCAAGAGATCAAATCCTCTCCAATTCCACACAAAGCCCTAGCAACTAGTGAGAGTGATTTGCCGTGTTCATTTGAGCTCTTGCGCTTGGATTGCTTCTTTTCTTTCTCACTTGTTCTTGTGATCAAAACTCCATTGTAATCAAGGCAAGAGGCACCAATTGTGTGGTGGCCCTTGCGGGGAAGTTTTGTTCCCGGCTTTGTTTTGAGAAGAGAAGCTCACTCGGTCCGAGGGACCGTTTGAGAGAGGGAAGGGTTGAAAGAGACCCGGCCTTTGTGGCCTCCTCAACGGGGAGTAGGTTTGAGAGAACCGAACCTCGGTAAAACAAATCCGTGTGTCACACTTCATTATTTGCTCGCGATTTGTTTTGCGCCCTCTCTCGCGGACTCGTTTATATTTCTAACGCTAACCCGGCTTGTAGTTGTGTTTATATTTGTAAATTTCAGTTTCGCCCTATTCACCCCCCCTCTAGGCGACTATCACCGAGCGATGTGGTTGAGCTCGAGCCCGAAGAACTTGTCTTCCAGGCGCCGAACCTCATCGCAGTAGGCCTCCATCTTCGGGTCGCGGCAGTGGGAGTTCTTCATGACTTGGTCGATGACGAGCTACGAGTCACCGCGGGCGTCGAGGCGTCTGACCCCTAGCTCGATGGCGATCCGCAACCCGTTGACCAGAGCTTCGTACTCGGCCGCATTGTTGGATGCCGGGAAATGGAGGCGTAGCACGTAGCGTAGGTGCTTCCCGAGGGGCGAGATGAAGAGCAGGCCCGCGCCGGCTCCCGTCTTCATCAGCGACCCGTCGAAAAACATGGTCCAGAGCTCCGGTTGGATCGGAGCTGTCGGCAGCTGGGTGTCGACCCATTCGGCCACGAAGTCCGCCAACACCTGGGACTTGATGGCCTTCCGAAGGGCGAACGAGATTGTTTCGCCCATGATTTCCACCGCCCACTTTGCGATCCTGCCCGAGGCCTCTCGGCACTGGATGATCTCCCCCAGGGGGAAGGATGACACCATAGTTACCGGATGAGACTCGAAGTAGTGTCGTAACTTCCGCCTTGTCAGGATCACAGCATACAGCAGCTTCTGAACTTGTGGGTAGCGGATCTTGGTCTCGGACAGTACTTCGCTGACGAAGTAGACTGGCCTCTGAACGGGCAACGCACGCCCTTCTTCTTGCCTCTCGACTACAATCGCGGCGCTAACCACCTGAGTGGTAGCGGCGACGTAGACCAAGAGGGCTTCTCCATCAGCTGAGGGCACCAAGACAGGCGCCTTTGTAAGGAGCGCCTTCAGGTTCCCGAGGGCTTCCTCGGCCTCAGGGGTCCAAGCGAAACACTCGGCCTTCCTTAAGAGGCGGTACAGAGGCAGACCTCTTTCGCCGAGGCGCGAGATGAAGCGGCTCAGGGCCGCAAGACATCCCATGACCCTCTGTACGCCTTTTAAGTCCTTGATGGGTCCCATGCTGGTGATGGCTGCGATCTTCTCCAGGTTGGCTTCGATGCCTCGCTCGGAGACGATGAACCCCAGGAGCATGCCTCGGGGCACCCCGAAGACACACTTCTCAGGATTGAGCTTGACTCCTTTCGCCTTGAGACATCGGAATGTCACTTCAAGGTCGGAGAGGAGGTCGGAAGCCTTCCTTGTCTTGACTACAATGTCATCGACGTAGGCCTCAACTGTGCGACCGATGTGTTCGCCGAACACATGGTTCATGCACCGCTGGTACGTCGCGCCCGCATTCCTCAAACCGAACGGCATGGTGACATAGCAGTACATGCCGAACGGCGTGATGAAAGAAGTCGCGAGCTGGTCGGACTCTTTCATCCGGATTTGGTGATACCCTGAGTAGGCATCGAGGAAGGACAGGGTTTCGCACCCAGCAGTGGAATCCACGATTTGATCGATGCGAGGCAGAGGGTAGGGAACCTTCGGACATGCTTTGTTGAGACCAGTGTAGTCTACACACATCCGCCATTTCCCCCCTTTCTTCCTCACAAGCACAGGGTTGGCAAGCCATTCGGGATGGAATACCTCTTTGATGAACCCTGCTGCCATTAGCTTGTGGATCTCTTCGCCAATCACTCTGCGCTTCTCCTCGTCGAATCGGCGCAGAGGCTGCCTGACGGGTCGGGCTCCGGCCCGAATATCCAGCGAGTGCTCGGCGACATCCCTCGGTATGCCGGGCATGTCCGAGGGACTCCACGCAAAGACGTCGGCGTTTGCGCGGAGAAAGTCGACGAGCACTGCTTCCTATTTGGGGTCGAGCCCGGAACCGATCCGGATCTGCTTGGAGGCGTCGCCACTGGGGTCGAGTGGGACGGCCTTAACCGTCTCCGCTGGCTCGAAGTTGCCGGCATGACGCTTCACATCTGGCACCTCTTTGGAGAGGTTCTCCAGGTCGGCGATGAGGGCCTCGGACTCGGCGAGGGCCTCGGCGTACTCCACGCACTCCACGTCGCATTCGAACGCGTGTTTGTACGTGGGGCCGACGGTGATGACCCCGTTGGGGCCCGACATCTTCAGCTTCAGGTAGGTGTAGTTGGGGACGGCCATGAACTTCGCGTAGCATGGCCTTCCCAGTACCGCGTGGTAGGTTCCTCGGAACCCGACCACCTCGAACGTCAAGGTCTCCCTTCGGAAGTTGGAGGGCGTTCCGAAGCAGACGGGGAGGTCGAGTCGTCCGAGGGGCTGGACGCGCTTCCCAGGGATGATCCCGTGGAAGGGCGCAGCGCCTGCTCGGACGGAGGACAGATCGACGCGCAAGAGCTTGAGGGTCTCGGCGTAGATGATGTTGAGGCAGCTGCCCCCATCCATCAGGACCTTGGTGAGCCTGACGTCGCCGATGACGGGGTCGACGACGAGCGGGTATTTCCCCGGGCTCGGCACGTGGTCGGGGTGGTCAGCCTGGTCGAAGGTGATGGGCTTGTCGGACCAGTCTAGGTAGACTGGCGCCGCCACCTTCACCGAGCAAACCTCCCGGCGCTCTTGCTTGCGATGCCGAGCCGAGGCATTCGCCGCATGCCCACCGTAGATCATAAAGCAGTCGCGGACCTCGGGGTATTCTCCCGCTTGGTGATCTTCTTTCTTGTCGTCGTCGTGGGCCCTGCCACCCTCCGCGGGTGGCCCGACCCTGTGGAAGTGGCGCCGAAGCATGGCGCACTCCTCGAGAGTGTGCTTGACGGGCCCCTGATGATAGGGGCACGGCTCCTTGAACATCTTGTCGAAAAGGTTAGCACCTCCGGGGGGCTTCCGAGGGTTCTTGTACTCGGCGGCGGCGACAAGGTCCGCGTCGGCGGCGTCGCGTTTCGATTGCGACTTCTTCTTGCCCTTCTTCTTGGCGCCGCGCGGAGCAGACGCCTCGGGAGCCTCTTCCGATGGGCGGCCCTGGGGCTGCTTGTCCTTTCGGAAGATAGCCTCGACCGCCTCCTGGCCAGAGGCGAACTTGGTGGCGATGTCCATCAGCTCGCTCGCCCTGGTGGGGGTTTTGCGACCCAACTTGCTCACCAGGTCACGGCAAGTAGTGCCGGCAAGGAACGCGTCGATGACATCTGAGTCGGTGATGTTGGGCAGCTCGGTGCGCTGCTTCGAGAATCGCCGGATGTAGTCCCGGAGCGACTCTCCCGGCTGTTGCCGGCAGCTTCGAAGGTCCCAGGAATTCCCGGGGCGCACGTATGTGCCCTGGAAATTGCCGGCGAAGGCTTGGACCAAGTCGTCCCAGCTGGAGATCTGCCCCGGAGGCAGGTGCTCCAACCAGGCGCGAGCAGTGTCGGAGAGGAACAGGGGGAGGTTTTGGATGATGAGGTTGTCGTCGTCCGTTCCACCCAGTTGGCAGGCCAGGCGGTAGTCCGCGAGCCACAGTTCCGGTCTCGTTTCCCCCGAGTACTTCGTGATAGTAGTCGGGGGTCGGAACCGGGTCGGGAATGGCGCCCGTCGGATGGCCCGACTGAAGGCCTGCGGACCGGGTGGTTTGGGCGAGGGACTCTGATCCTCCCCGCTGTCGTAGCGCCCCCCACGCCTGGGGTGGTAGCCTCGGCGCACCCTTTCGTCGAGGTGGGCCCGACGGTCGCGTCGATGGTGCTCGTTGCCGAGGTGGCCCGGGGCCGCAGGCACGGTGTTGCGCGTGCGCCCGGTGTAGACCGAGGCTTCCCGCATGAATCGGGAAGTCGCGGCATGAGGTTCTGAGGGGTATCCCTGCCTTCGGGAGGCAGTGCTCTCGGCCCGTCGGGCCGCAGCGCCTTCCAGGAGATTCTTGAGCTCTCCCTGGATTCGCCGACCCTCGGTAGTTGATGGTTCCGGCATCGCGCGGAGGAGCATCGCTGCGGCTGCCAGGTTCTGACCAACCCCGCTGGATGCGGGCGGCGGCCTGACCCTTACATCGTTGGCGACGCGGTGCTGGAGACCTTGGGGCAGGTGACGTATTTCTCCGGCCGGGGGTTGGCCCGCCCATACCCGTCCGACGTCCCGACGGATCGGCTCAAGCGCTCCTGTTCCCTCGTTGAGCCTGGCCTGCGCCTCGCGGACTTGCTCGAGTTGTGGGTCGTGACCCCCCGCCGGAACGGGGACCATAGCTAGCTCCCACGGGATGTCGGCGCGAGGCGCCGGCCTAGGAAGATCACCGTCCTCCAGCATGCCGAGATGGTTGCCTTCGGAGGGATCCCCTAGCTCGATGTGGAAACATTCGCGGCTTGGGCCGCAGCCCTCGTCGTCAAGGCTGCGGCTTCCGTCGGAACAGTCGGAGAGGCAGTAGTTACATGCGGTCATGAAGTCCCGCATGGCACTGGGGTTGCCAAGTCCAGAGAAATCCCAACAGATGCTGGGATCGTCATCTTCCTCGAACCCAGAGGGCCCGTAGGTTGAGACGTCCGTCAACCGGTCCCAAGGCGACCGCATACGAAACCCCAGTGGGGTTGCACTCGCCTCAATGAGAGCGCCCGTCAAAGCAAGGTTGCTAGGCGGGTTGAGGCCGAGTCGAAATGACGTAAAATGGGAGTTAGTCAGTACCTTTTGGTCGACGAGGAGCGACGTAGTCACATCGAGGACTGGTTGCACCGTCGTCCTAGGTACGAGGGCGACGTCCTGCAAGCTTTCCGCGAGCGCGCTGGCGTCGTCTTCTTGCTCGGGATCAGCGTGTCGCGGGGGGACGGCGCTTGCCTTCGTCTCGAACGCGAGGTCGACGCCCGGCGTGCCTTCCGTCGGGGCGTCGGGGGCGTCGATTCGCTCGACGGCCGATGAAGCGCGGCCTCCCGCTTGGCCTTGGTTGCCCCGCCTCCTCCTCCGTTGGCGGGGGAGAGGACGGAGCGAGCTCGAAGGTTGTTCTTCCACCACGCGGGGAAGATGTCGTCGATTCCGCCACCGGCGGGCGGGTTGTCGGCCGCCATTGTCGTTGTCACGCGGCGGTGGAAGGAGTATCATGTCGTAGCTGCCGTCGAAGGACATGAACTCAAGACTCCCGAAACGGAGCACCGTCCCGGGCCGGAGAGGTTGCTGGAGACTGCCCATCTAGAGCTTGACGGGAAGCTGTTCGTCAGCACGCAGCAGGCCCCTACCTGGCGCGCCAACTGTCGGCGTTTCGAGACCGGGGGGTCCCTAAGCCGACGAGTGAGTGTGCTGCGTGCCCCAGCCCAGATGGGTCGAGCGCATGGGCGAGCACGAAGGGGGGAGAGGCGAGGTGGCCGGAGACGGGCGTGAGAGAGGTGGAAGTCCCACGGCCTTCGTGTTCGTCCCGCGCCCAGGTCGGGTGCGCTTGCAGTAGGGGGGTTACAAGCGTCCACGCGGGTGAGGGAAGCGAGCGGCCCCAAGAGAGCGCCTGTCCCGTCCTCGGTCCCGCGCGGCCAACCTCTTCTGAGAAGGCCCTGGTCCTTCCTTTTATAGGCGTAAGGAGAGGATCCAGGTGTACAATGGGGGTGTAGCAGGGTGCTACGTGTCTAGCGGAGAGAGAGCTAGCGCCCTAAGTACATGCCAATGTGGCAGCCGGAGAGATCTTGGCACCCTGCTGGTGTGATGTCGTGGCTGTCGGAGGAGCAATGGAGCTTGGCGGAGGGACAGCTGTCGGAGCGGTCGAATCTTTGCTGACGTCCCCCTGCTTCCGTAAGGGAGCTGAGAGCCGCCATCGTCACAGGGCACGCGGGGCGCCATCATTGCCTATCTGGCGAAGCTGGCCAGATGGGACACCGGTCTTGTTCTCCGCGGCCCGAGTCGGCTCGGGGTAGAGTGATGATGGCGCTCCCTGTTGACGTGGGCGGGCCCGCGCCCGAGGTCGGGCGACGCGGGCGTTCCTTCGAAGCTGGGGTCGAATCTGCCTTCCGTTGCCGACGCCGAGCCCGAGCCCCTGGGTCGGGCGAGGCGGAAGTCGTTCGGCAGAGGCCAGGGCGGAGTCCGAGCCCTGGGGTCGGGCGAGGCGGAGTTCGTCGTCTTCCGGGGCCGAGCCCGAGTCCGAGCCCTGGGGTCGGGCGGAGCGGTGTTCGCCGTCTTCCGGGTCTTAGCCCGAGTCCGAGCCCTGGGGTCGGGCGGAGCGGAGTTCGCCGTCTTCCGGGTCTTAGCCCGAGTCCGAGCCCTGGGGTCGGGCGGAGCGGAGTTCGCCGTCTTCCGGGTCTTAGCCCGAGTCCGAGCCCTGGGGTCGGGCGGAGCGGAGTTCGCCGTCTTCCAGGTCTTAACCCGAGTCCGAGCCCTGGGGTCGGGCGGAGCGGAGTTCGCCGTCTTCCGGGTCTTAGCCCGAGTCCGAGCCCTGGGGTCGGGCGGAGCGGAGTTCGCCGTCTTCCGGGTCTTAGCTCGAGTCCGAGCCCTGGGGTCGGGTGGAGCGGAGTTCGCCGTCTTCCGGGTCTTAGCCCGAGTCCGAGCCCTGGGGTCGGGCGGAGCGGAGTTCGCCGTCTTCCGGGTCTTAACCCGAGTCCGAGCCCTGGGGTCGGGCGGAGCGGAGTTCCCTATGGCGCCCCTGGCGAGGCCTGACTGCCTGTCAGACTCACTCTATCGAGTGGCACTGCAGTCGGAGTGGCGCAAGCGGCGCTGTCCTTCTGTCAGACCGGTCAGTGGAGCAGCGGAGTGACGGCGGTCACTTCGGCTCTGCCGGGGGGCGCGCGTCAGGATAGAGGTGTCAGGCCACCTTTGCATTAAATGCTCCTGCAACTTGGTCAGTCGGTGCGGCGATTTAGTCAGGGTTGCTTCTTAGCGAAGCCAAGGCCTCGGGCGAGCCGGAGATGTGTCCGCCGTTAAAAGGGGGGCCTCGAGCGAGACGGAAGTCCCTCGAGGTCGGCTGCCCGAGTCCGAGGCTAGGCTCGGGTGAAGCGTGATCGAGTCACTCGTATGGACTGATCCCTGACTTAATCGCACCCATCAGGCCTCTGCAGCTTTATGCTGATGGGGGTTACCAGCTGAGAATTAGGCGTCTTGAGGGTACCCCTAATTATGGTCCCCGACAGGTGCTGTTGCTGGGGCACCTCATCCTGCTGAGCGGCTCGCTCCTGCTGAGCACACCTTCCTCCTCTACGCCTGTTCTCTGACATCTGCAGAATGCAACCACACATCAGAACTGATCTGGCAAATCTTGCAGCATAAGAAAAGAGTATAGAATTCTTCAACAGCACTGAACAGGTGAGCATCTTCACTGATCTCCAACACAGACCACACAACTTCTCAGATAGAGAGGAAAGTAGAATAAAAGGTTTCCCAACTATATAACTAACTCCATTAACATAATAGGTAAACCAAAATGCAGGGGATACCCACACTCTGGTGACAGTCATTACAAAGATCCAAACCAAACATAGTTCATCATGACAAACATAAATGCACAGGATATAACAAACTACCCTGTCTAACTAAGACTAACTAAGAGCGAAACTAACGCTAAGACTGTAGTTTCTACGTATATATTTTGTATTAATTACAAGATCCAACTCTAACGAGCTATGGTTCTAGATTTATCTTGGTCTTGCAGTCGGGATTGCCATAAGACTGGCGTCCACGCCGAGGTGAGCGGTACGGGTGCTGAGTCCCGACGGGAGCGGGGGAACCATCGTCCAGGTAACGACGTTCCGCGCGCTCAGCCCGCAGCAGGGCGATCTCAGCACGAGCCCTACTCAGCTCGTCTAGCGTATGGTCCAGCTCCGTGTTTAGCACGGCGGCTAGGTTGACTGTGCTGCTCAACCTAGGATTGTCCTCACCAACAGGTGAGACAATCACGCCTCCTATGCTGCCAGATGGACGGCGGGGGTAATACTTCAGGTTGAGACCGTCAGCTACCCCACCGAGAACCGAGCAGTAGTGCGAAAGCGCACGCCGTGCAGTATCTTGCATGGCCGCCTCAGCTGAGTCCCGCTCAGAGATAGAATAGTGCTCTGAGCAGGCCTCCGCACCCTGGAGACTGTTCTCCGGACGGCGCACCAAGCAGGTCGCCTCCCAGCGGTCCAGGTAGACCCCGCGACTATGCTGGTAGACCACACAACGATACTCGATGGACCAAGTACGCCGGTTAAGTGCCCGACGTAGCAGGGTGTCGAGCGCGTCGTGAAAGTGACACCCGCGAGCAGCGTCGCGAGTGATGGGTCAAGCAACCCATCCTTCCGGTTCCTGGTCAGCAGAAAAGTCGGTGTCGTGGCTCGAGCTGTCGTCGCCACCTCCGTCGTCTGGGTCTCCTCCAGCAGCTACTCCAGAAGCTGGGGCGCCCAGTGGTGGTGCAGGGGGCGCCTCCAGGGGAAGCACAGGGGAGCAGCTCCTCACGGACTCTATCTCCTGGTGGAGCGAGAAAGAAGAACCCTGCTGCTCCTGTTGTCGACGCTCCTGCTCCTCATGCAGGCGGTGGTGCAGTCTCTCCAAGTGGCTGGACTGTCCGGCCACGGGACGGCGAAGCGGACGCTCAGCAAGGCGGGAGGGTAAGAAGGGGATGACGGACTTTCGTGCAGTGTGTCTAAGTCAAGCCATCTACAAAAGACACCGCAAGCAAAAGAGTGAGAACAGAATCAATATGGCCAGCAAGTAATGAACCATAAGTAAATGAAGGATTAGAATAAAACACAATTTTCAGCAAAGTATAATATATAGTAAAACATAGGTTTTGGTCGATATGACCAACTTTTGAAGGGATATCAAAGTCAAGGCAGGGACAGAGGTCTATAGTCCTTAGAACGACCATTCTACTCTAGGTTAGCGGTCCTACAGTCAACACGGCTTTGATACCACTTATGTCACACCCGGTTTTAGAAGGCAAACCGAATGCGAACCATGTACGTGCCAGGATCAGCAATTCACGTACATAGCAGTTACATAACATGGACATCATCACACAGTGCTTAAATAGTATTAAAAAGGGAAATAATAGTCGATTACATCATATATCTAAGACATCCACATAGTCTTTACAATAAATTAAAGTGCGGAAAAGAAACGTAGATAAACGCGGCCTTCACAGGCAGCCGACTGGGGGTTGCCGCTAACCCACGCCTAGAACTCGTCGTAGTCTTGGAACTCCTGGAAGTCTCCTTCCACAGCTTCATCTTCTCCTGAGCAGTGGTTGCAATGCTGACAACCTGGGGATGGGGGGTTTGGTGTGTAGAGCAAGGGTGAGTACACATAAACATACTCAACAAGTATCCTGTTTGGCTGTAGTGGACTAGCTTTATGTGGGGATAAGTCAAGCAGTTGCTTTTAGTTGGTCAGATTATTATTTACTAGTAGAAAGCCAGGTTTTAGCATTAACCCAAGTTATTAGCCCGATGTACCCTTTCCAAACGGAAAGAATACCACTTACCAGCACCATAGACATAACCAAAACCATCAGTCTCATTGCCACCTGTAAACCAAAGTGTCTCTGATCAAGTACCACTAATCACTAGAGCTCCCTTGGCCGCTCATAACCGCGAGCACGGCTGATATATCAGTTTTCAAACACTCTGCAGAGGTTGTGCACTTTACCCACAAGCCGTGATTCCCTTTCTGCCCGGAGATCATGACTCTCCATTGATCACTACCAAGGTGACCCAGCAGGGCATCACTACGTAGCCTTTACAAAGATTCCCCGGGGCTGTAGCCACCCGTTAGGTTTCCTAAATGCACCTCACTCCTCCCCAATGGGCGAACCCAAACTTGGCAGAGCGAGCCGCATACACCGAGCCCCATTGACGGCATGACGGCTAAGTGATCTACACCCCGGATCCTCTAATTATTCAGCTAAGGGCACCCCATTCCACCCTCATGGTTGCACTGTTTTCCCGGGCGGTCATCCATAGAACAGGTCCTTACGGAGAGGCACTCGAGAAACCGCTCGAGCCCCCTTAAAGGCCACAAGTACAACATCACGATAAGAGAAGGGAAAACAACGTATCATAGATAATCTCATCATGTTCATTGATTAGAGTTTGAGCAATAGCATAAAGCTAAACAATAATAATCCAACCCAAATAGGTAAACAAGGACATGGATAACAAAGCTAGTCAATCCTTAGGCATAAATGTGTAATGTGGGAGGTGAATTAAAGAATGAATAGGACAGAGATAGGTCAAGGGACACTTGCCTCCACCAACCGACTGCTGCTCAGGGGCTTCTCCTGCGAGTTCTTCGGGCTCCTTGACCGAATCATTCTCTATGCGATTGCAAGCATACATACATCCATCCATTCAAATTAGGAAACAAACAGTACACCATACAAGAGAACAAATAAAGTAAATATGCATAGAATATCACATACGATAATGAATTTACCATGGTTAGAAAGAGGCGGGGAAAGGTCTCGCGAGGGTTGAAGCTTATGCTCGAGGCGCGTTACGGGTAGGCGAATAACTAGACGTTACGTGCTCTAGTTCCAATTGGTTCTAACAAAAGGATTAGCTACATGCACTAATGTAAACGTGACCACTTTTAGTAAATTAACATTGAATGAGATAGACGATTAGCTATACAAATTAACTAACGTAACCAATTTCCAAATTGAGACTCCTATCTTATTAATATAAACAACGTGATTAGCGAGCATAGGATACGGGGGGGGGGGGGGGTAGACGGGGCGTCTGGGGGGTAGACGATCGTGTCGCGGACGCGACAGGGCGCTATGCGTCGCGTCGCGGGCACGATGAGCTACGCCAAGGCGCTGCGCGGGCACGCGCACGCGCAAAGCCACACTTAACGTGCCGCGAACGAGTCGCGCACGCGTCGGGACCGCGCGCTGGCCGAGCTCGAGGCCGCGCGCCAAAGGCACGCTGGGCCGAGCTCGAGGCCGCGCCGGGGCCATCACGACACGAGCAAGGCACGCCGGCGGCACGCCGGGGCGGGCGGGCGAACACGGGCGACAGCGAGGGCGGCCGGGCCGGGCGCGGGGCTCGCCGGGGACGAGCGCGGCGGTGGCGGCCGAGCCGGGCGCGGGCGCCATGGCCGGGGACGGGCGGGGCGGCTCGCCGGAGAGGCGGCCGAGCACGGGAGCGGGCGGGTCGCCAGGGGGCGGCCGAGGTCGGGGACGGGCTCGCCGGGGGGGGCGAACCGAGGGCGGCGCGAGGGCGAGACGGGTTCGCCAGGGCGCCGGGCAGACGGGGCGGGGTGGGGAAGGGGCGGCGCGGGGCGGCCGAGCCGGGGCCGGGCGCGGCGAGGGCCGGCCGAGGTCGGGGCGCGGCGGGGCGGCTCGCCGGGGCGCCGAGCGGACGGGGCGGGGCGGGTAAGGGGCGGCGCGGGGTGGCTCGCCGAGGCGGGGGCGGGCGCAGGCTCGCCGGGACGGGGTCAGGGCGGCTCGCCGGAGCGGGGCCGAGCACGGGGAGGGGCGGGGCGGCCGAGCCGGGTGGCTCGCCGAGCGGCCGGGCGGGCGAGGAAGGAGGAGGGAGAAGGGGGAAAGGAGAGGGGAGGAAGGGGGGGGCCTCACCGCGGCGGGGGAGGGCGGCGCGGCGGCGCGCGGGGGATGGAGCGGCGGCGGCGGCGCTAGGGCAGGGGAGGGCGGCGGCGCTAGGGTAGGGGAGGGGATGACGGGCGGGGCCCGCGTGAGAGGGGAGAGAGGGAATTTGGGGGGGGGCGGCTGGGCCACTTGGGCCCAAAGGGGGAGGGGGGCGCGGTTGGGCCGGCCGGGATGGCCCACGGTGGGGGGGGGGAGGGGAGGGGGGAAGGGGGGCGGCTGGGCCAAAATGGGGAAGGGGGAGGGGGAAGAAAAAGAAAAGGTTTTTTTTTCCTTTTTTTCAAAAATCTATTTGAATGATTTCACAATTTCCATCAATCAAAACAAGTGCATGGTTCGGCATGGTGCATCAAACAAAAGAAAGTATTTCTAGAGTTTTACTTTACACGAGATTTAAAGCCAAAACCCGCTATAACTTTGGAAAAGATCAAGGTTTAGCGAGGGGAAAAGGGAAAAGGAAAGGGTAACGCCCGAATTTGGCGAGTGAAAAGAAGAAAAAAATCTACCCCCAAATTCAGGGCGTTACATTGGTGAATTAGGTCCTGCAACTCCAACCATGAGCCTCATAATTGGGCCCAATATTTTGATTTAGCAACTCACTCAATTTGTTTAGGATCTAAACACATGTTTTGTTTCCAATAATTGGGCCTTAAAATCACAACTATCGTGTTGTGTCAGTCTAGGCATGTGCCGTTCCCTTTAGGCTCTCTTCAGAAAGTAAATAACTCTTCAGGAATCTGTTGGTGCTACCACTGGGGTCACTGCTGGTGCTGGAAGATACAAACAAGGATTACACTAGATCCGTTGATGAACAAATGAACTAAACATGTAAAGAGAACATGCATGGTGTCTAGTGTTCTCCATCAGCTGATAAACTAAACTATAACTTTACTCGATGATGGAATTAAAATATAGGATGGTGCTAAATCTTATGCGATGCTACTTCTCTACGATGGTGACGACATGCACCTAGCCGCAAGAATATGATATAAGCAAGGGAGGAGAGCGCTCGGGTTGAGCAGGTAGAGCTCCTCGATGCTGGAGTCGGCGCCCACCTGGTCGGCAACCGAGTTGAACCCCGTCTGCTTGGCGATGCGCAGGTTATCTAGCAGGCGGTGGATCCTCCCTGCGATGGACATGCACACGATCAACACGTGCGTCACGCCGCCTCTGTCGTCCTTGTTGGACTCCCTCGTCGCTGAGAAACTGAAAGGGAAATAGGGTCACACCTTTTCCTAAATGATTTTGGTGGTTGAATTGCCCAACACAAATAATTGGACTAACTAGTTTGCTCTAAAATTATACGATTCTACAGGTGCCAAAGGTTCATCTACAACTATTCTAAATCGACTGTCCGGAATACCGTAGATTTCTCCGGACAGGAGAAGCTTTTTGGAAAAATAGACTAAGTGCGGACCGTCCGGGCCCTTGCGGTGGACCGTCCGCGACACCAGGATGACCCTCGGACAGAACCAATGCAAAAACCTATGTCTACACTACGGACCGTCCGGAGGGAAAGCAAGGACCGTCCGAGACCACGCACGGACCGTCCGGCCTCAGGCGCGGATCGTCCGGTACGTGAGGAACCGAAAAACCCGAAGGTGACGGGTTCGATAAAATGAATTATAGCGTCCTCGCGGACCGTCCGGGGTGCACGACCGGACCGTCCGCGACTGCCTTTATCTGACATCTGACGACACATTTAATGCATTATAGCCGTTGATATAGCCGTTACTGCTGACCGTTGCGATTTCAGCCGTTGATATACAGGGGCGGACCGTCCGGACTAGGGGCGCGGACCGTCCGCGGTCGACAGAATTGGAGCAACGGCTAGAAAGTGGTTGGTGGCTATAAATACAACCCCAACCACCTCCATTCACCTCACCCAAGCATTCCAACCTTCAACATTCAATACAAGAGCTAGCATTCCATTCCAAGACACAATCAAAGCCTCCAATCTCTCTAAGTTCTACAATTGAGACGAGTGATCATTAGTGATTAGTGGCTTGAGAGAGTGATTTGTGTGTTATTTGTCGCTCTTGTCGCTTGGCTTTTGCAATCGTACTTTCTTCTTCCCCATTCTTATTCTCAAGACACTTGTAATCAAAGCAAGAGACACTAAGTTTGTAGTGGTCCTTGTGGGGTCTAAGTGACCCGTTTGATTAAGGAGAAAGCTCACTCGATCTAAGTGACCGTTTGAGAGAGGGAAAGGGTTGAAAGAGACCCGGTCTTTGTGACCACCTCAATGGGGAGTAGGTTTGCAAGAACCGAACCTCGGTAAAACAAATCACCGTGTCTCACTCTTCATTTGCGTGTGATTTGCTTTCACTCTCTGTTTCGGACTCGATTATATTTCTAACGCTAATCCCGGCTTGTAGTTGTGCTTAAAGTTTATAAATTTCAGATTTGCCTATTCACCCCGCTCTAGGCGACTTTCAATTGGTATGAGAGGAGGTACTTCATTAGAGCCTAACCGCTCGAAGTTATGTCGGGAGCTCACGCCAAGAAGGAGATGGTGACCGGCGAGAAGCCCGCCACAAGCCACGGGAAAGCTCCATCGGGAGAGTCCGGCAACAAAAGGGAGGAATCACCTCCCCGCGTCAAGTCACACCGGAGTGGCGACAAGAAGAAGAAAATGAAGAAGGTGGTCTACTACGAGACCGACTCTTCGTCACCTTCCACCTCCGGCTCCGACGCGCCGTCCGTCACTTATAAGCGCCATGAGCGCAAGAAGTTTAGTAAGATCCCCTTACGCTATCCTCGCATTTCCAAACACACTCCTTTACTTTTCGCCCCATTAGGCAAACCACCGGTTTTTAACGGTGAAGATTATTGTATGTGGAGTGATAAAATGAGGCACCATCTAACCTCACTCCACGCTAGCATTTGGGACATTGTTGAATTTGGAGCGCAGGAACCATCCGTGGGGGAAGAAGGCTATGATTGGGACGAGGTAGCCCAAATCCGGCACTTCAACTCCCAAGCCACTACTATACTCCTCGCCTCTCTAAGTCGAGAGGAGTATAATAAAGTGCAAGGGTTGAAGAGTGCCAAGGAGATTTGGGACGTACTTAAAACCGCGCACGAAGGAGACGAGGTGACCAAGATCACCAAGCGGGAAACGATCGAGGGGGAGCTCGGTCGATTTATGCTCAATCAAGGAGAGGAGCCACAAGCCATGTACAACCAGCTCAAGACCTTGGTGAACCAAGTGCGCAACCTCGGGAGCACCAAATGGGATGACCATGAAATGGTCAAGGTTATTCTTAGATCACTTGTTTTTCTTAACCCTACTCAAGTTCAATTAATTCATGGTGATCCTAGATATAAACTAATGTCTCCCGAGTAAGTGATAGGAAAGTTTGTGAGCTTTGAGTTAATGATCAAAGGCTCCAAACAAATCATCGAGCGAGGCGCCACCTCCACACCCGAGGTGCAACCCGTCGCCTCCAAAGCGACGGAGGAGAAGAAGGAAGAGTCTACATCGAGTAGGCTTCCCATCGACGCCTCCAAGCTCTACAATGAGGAGATGGCTTTAATCATCAAAAGCTTTCGCCAAATCCTCAAGCAAAGAAGGGGAAGGACTACAAGCCCCGCTCCAAGAAAGTTTGCTACAAGTGTGGTAAGCCCGGTCATTTTATTGCAAAATGTCCATTATCTAGTGATAGTGACAGGGGCGACGACAAGAAGAGAAAGAGGAGGGAAAAGAAGAAATACTACAAGAAGAAGGGCGACGATGCCCATGTTTGCTGGGAGTGGGACTCCGATGAAAGCTCCACCGACTCCTCCTCCGACGAGGACATCACAAACATCGCCGTCAACAAGGGTCTCCTCTTCCCCAACGTCGGTCACAAGTGCCTCATGGCAAAGGACAAAAAAATAAGAAGGTAAAATTTAGAGCTTCCACTAAATATGCAATATCTAGTGATGAGGCTAGCTCTAGTGATGATGAGGATGATTGATTTGCTCACCCTTTTTGCCAACTTAAACATGCAACAAAAAGAAAAATTAAATGAATTGATTAGTGCTATTCATGAGAAGGATGAACTCTTGAATAGCCAAGAGGACTTTCTTATTAAAGAAAATAAGAAGCATGTTAAAGTTAAAAATGCTTGTGCTCAGGAGATAGAAAAATGTGAAAAATTAACTAGTGAGCTAAGCACTTGCCATGACACTATTTCCAACCTTAGGTTTGAGAATGATAAATTGATTGCTAAGGTTGAGAAATTAAATGTTAGTGATGATTCTCTTGTCAACCTTAAAAATGATAATGCTAGTTTAATTACTAAGATTGACAAGTTGAATGAATCACTCTCTAGCCTTAAAATTGAGAATGAAAAATAATTGCTAAGGCTAAAGAATTAAATATTTGCAATGATGTTATTTCCAATCTTAAGAATGAAAATGTCATGTTACATGCTAAGATTGATGAATTAAATGTTTGCAAACCCTCTACATCTAGCATTGAGCATGTTGCTATTTGTACTAGATGTGGAGATATTAATGTTGATGCTATTCATGATCACCTAGCCTTAATTAAATAACAAAATGATCACATAGCTAAACTTAGTGCCAAAATTAATGAGCATGACTTAGAAAATGAAAAATTTAAATTTGCTAGAAACATGCTCTATAGTGGGAGACGCCCTGGCATTAAGGATGGCATTGGCTTCCAAAAGGGAGACAATGTCAAGCTTAACGCCCCTAAGAAATTGTCCAACTTTGTTAAGGGCAAGGCTCCCATGATTCAGGATAACGAGGGTTACATTTTATACCCTGTCGGTTATCCCGAACACAAAATTAGGAGAATTCATTCTAGGAAGTCTCACTCTGGCTCTCATCATGCTTTTATGGATAAGAGTGAGGCATCTAGTTCTAGGCAATCCACTCATGCTAAGTTGCCTAAAAAGAAATCTCCTATTGCATCAAGTGGGCCTAACATTTCATTTAAGACTTTTAATGCTTCATATGTTTTAACTAACAAATCAGGCAAAGTAGTTACCAAATATGTTGGCGGCAAACACAAGGGGTCAAAGACTTGTGTTTGGGTACCCAAGGTGCTTGTTTCTAATGTGAAAGGACCCAAGACCGTTTGGGTACCTAAGAACAAGGCCTAAATTTGTTTTGTAGGTTTATGCATCCGGGGGCTCAAGTTGGATAATTGATAGCGGGTGCACAAACCACATGACTGGGGAGAAAAGGATGTTCTCCTCCTATGAGAAAAATCATGATCCCCAAAAAGCTATCACATTCGGGGATGGAAATCAAGGTTTGGTCAAAGGACTTGGTAAAATTGCTATATCTCCTAACCATTCTATTTCTAATGTTTTTCTTGTAGATTCTTTAGATTACAATTTGCTTTCTGTTTCTCAATTATGCAAAATGGGTTACAACTGCCTTTTTACGGATATAGGTGTTACTGTCTTTAGAAGAAGTGATGATTCAGTAGCATTTAAGGGAGTGTTAGAGGGTCAGCTATACTTAGTTGATATTAATAGAGCTGAACTCGACACTTGCTTAATTGCTAAGACTAACATGGGTTGGCTCTATCATCGCCGACTAGCCCACGTCGGGATGAAGAATCTTCATAAGCTTCTAAAGGGAGAGCACATTTTGAGACTAACAAATGTTCATTTTGAGAAAGACAGGGTTTGTAGCGCATGTCAAGCAGAGAAGCAAGTTGGTGTTCACCATCCACACAAGAACATCATGACGACCGACATGTCACTTGAGCTACTCCACATGGATCTATTCGGCCCGATAGCTTACATAAGCATCGGCGGGAGTAAGTACAGTCTAGTTATTGTGGACGATTATTCTTGCTTCACTTGGGTGTTCTTTTTGCAGGAAAAATCACAAACCCAAGAGACCTTAAAGGGATTCTTGAGACGAGCTCAAAATGAGTTCGGCTTAAGAATCAAAAAGATTAGAAGCGACAACGGGACGGAGTTCAAGAACTCACAAATAGAAGGCTTCCTTTAGGATGAGGGTATCAAGCATGAGTTCTCTTCTCCCTACACGCCACAACAAAATGGTGTAGTGGAGAGGAAGAATAGAACTCTACTTGACATGGGGAGGACCATGCTTGATGAATACAAGACTTCAGACCAGTTTTGGGCGGAAGCAATCAACACCGCTTGCTACGCCATCAACCGACTCTATCTTCACCGAATCCTCAAGAAGACATCGTATGAACTCCTAACCGGTAAAAAGCCCAACGTTTCATATTTTCAAGTCTTTGGTAGCAAATGCTTTATTCTTGTTAAAAGAGGTAGAAAATCTAAATTTGCTGCTAAGGCTGTAGAAGACTTTTTACTTGGTTATGATTCAAACACAAGGGCATATAGAGTCTTTAACAAGTCCACTGGACTAGTTGAAGTTTCTTGTGACATTGTGTTTGATGAGACTAACGGCTCTCAAGTAGAGCAAGTTGATCTTGATGAGCTAGATGATGAAGAGGCTCCGTGCGTCGCGCTAAGGAACATGTCCATTGGGGATGTGTGTCCTAAGGAATCCGAAGAGCCTCCACAAGCACAAGATCAACCATCTTCCTCCATGCAAGCATCTCTACCAACTCAAGATGAGGATCAAGCTCAAGATGATGAAAATGAAGATCAAGAAGATGAGCCACCTCAAGAAGGGGACAATGATCAAGGGGGAGATGCCCATGATCAAGGCAAGGAAGATGATGACGGTCCAAGACCGCCTCAACCAAGAGTCCACCAAACGGTACAACGAGATCACCCCGTGAACTCCATTCTCGGTGACATTCATAAGGGGGTAACCACTCGATCTCGTGTCGCTCATTTTTGTGAACATTACTCCTTTGTGTCTTCTATTGAGCCATACAGGGTGGAAGACGCATTAAGGGATTCAGATTGGGTGTTGGCGATGCAAGAGGAGCTCAACAACTTGACGAGGAATGAGGTATGGCATCTTGTTCCACGTCCTAACCAAAATGTTGTAGGAACCAAGTGGGTCTTCCGCAACAAGCAAGATGAGCATGGTGTGGTGACAAGGAACAAAGCCCGACTTGTGGCCAAGGGATATTCACAAGTCGAAGGTTTGGATTTTGGTGAAACCTATGCACCCGTAGCTAGGCTTGAGTCAATTCGCATATTACTTGCGTATGCTACTTACCATGGCTTTAAGCTTTACCAAATGGACGTAAAAAGTGCCTTCCTCAATGGACCAATCAAGGAGGAGGTCTATGTTGAGCAACCTCCCAGCTTTGAAGATAGTGAGTACCCTAACCATGTATATAAACTCTCTAAGGCGCTTTATGGGCTCAAGCAAGCCCCAAGAGCATGGTATGAATGCCTAAGAGATTTTCTTATTGCTAATGGCTTCAAAGTCAGAAAAGCCGATCCTACTCTCTTTACTAAAACCATTGCAAATGATTTGTTTGTATGCCAAATTTATGTTGATAATATCATATTTGGGTCTACTAACAAATCTACTTGTGAAGAGTTTAGTAGGATAATAGTTCAAAAATTCGAGATGTCTATGATGGGGGAGTTGAAGTATTTCTTAGGATTTCATGTCAAGCAACTCCAAGAGGGCACCTTCATCAGCCAAACGAAGTACATTCAAGACATACTCACCAAGTTTGGGATGAAGGATGCCAAGCCCATCAAGACACCCATGGGAACCAATGGGCATCTCGACCTCAACACGGGAGGTAAATCCGTAGATCAAAAGGTATACCGGTCGATGATAGGATCTTTACTCTATTTATGTGCATCTCGACCGGATATTATGCTTTCCGTATGCATGTGTGCAATATTCCAAGCCGATCCTAAGAAATTTCACCTTAGGGCCGTAAACCGAATCTTGAGATATTTAGTTCATACTCCTAAGTTTGGCCTTTGGTACCCCAGGGGATCCACATTTGATTTAATTGGTTATTCAGATGCTGATTGGGCAGGGTGTAAAATTGATAGAAAGATTAGATCAGGGACTTGTCAGTTCTTGGGAAGATCCCTGGTGTCTTGGGCTTCAAAGAAGCAAAACTCTGTAGCTCTTTCTACCGCCAAAGCTGAGTACATTGCCGTAGGCCATTGTTGCGCGCAATTGCTTTGGATGAGGCAAACCCTTAGGGACTATGGTTACAAATTAACCAAAGTTTCTCTCCTATGTGATAATGAGAGTGCAATCCGCATGACGGATAATCCCGTTGAGCACAGTCGCACTAAGCACACAGCTATTCGGTATCACTTTTTGAGGGATCACCAACAAAGGGGATATCGAGATTGCATATGTTAGCACCAAAGAACAATTAGCTGATATCTTTACCAAGCCATTAGATGAGAAAACTTTTACCAAACTTAGGCATGAGCTAAACATTCTAGATTCTAGGAATTTTGATTGATATTTTGCACACAAAGGGAAATGGAGTCCTCGGCGAAGACAAGGCTTCCACTCCACTCCATCGAATTATTCATCCTTCGCCGTAACTCCGCACCGCTCTTCACTTTGGTATAATCCTTCACTCGTATATTGTTTGCCAAAGGGAGAGAAAGTACAAGGGCTTATATTTCACTCACAAATATCCGTTTTTTGGCGATTCATGCCAAAGGGGGAGAAGGTATTAGCCTAAAGCAAAAAGACCGCACCACCATCAATTTCAAAAATATTCAATTTGTATTTAATAAGTTTTTTCATTTGGTATCTTATTTTTGATATAATTTCAGATTGGTATGACCTCTTTCAAAATTAATGTTTAAAACCCTCTTGAACACTAAGAGGAGAATTTCATTGAGGAGGAGTTTTGTTTAGTCAAAGGAAGAGCATTTGAAATAGGGGGATAAAAATTTCAAATCTTAAAAATGCTTATCAAAATCTTATTCATTTATCTTTGACTATTTGTAAAAGGCTTAAAAAATAATTTCCAAAAGATTTTGCAAAAACAAAACAAGTGGTGCAAACGTGGTCCAAAATGTTAAAAGAAAGAAAGCAATCCATGCATATCCTATGAATGTATAAATGGGTTTAATTCCAAGCAATCTTTGCACTTACTTTATGCAAACTATTTCAATTCTGCACTTATATATTTGCTTTGGTTTGTGTTGGTATCAATCACCAAAAAGGGGAGATTGAAAGGGAAATAGGGTCATACCTTTTCCTAAATGATTTTGGTGGTTGAATTGCCCAACACAAATAATTGGACTAACTAGTTTGCTCTAAGATTATATGATTCTATAGGTGCCAAAGGTTCATCTACAACTATTCTAAATCGACTGTCCGGAATACCATAGATTATTCCGGACAGGAGAAGCTTTTTGGAAAAACAGACTAAGCGCGGACCGTCCGGGCCCTTGCGGCGGACTGTCCGCGACACCAGGATGACCCTCGGACAGAACCAATGCAAAAAACCCATGTCTACACTACGGACCGTCCGGAGGGAAAACAAGGACCGTCCGAGACCACGCGCGGACCGTCCGACCTCAGGCGCGGACCGTCCGGTAGGTGAGGAACCGAAAAACCCGAAGGTGACGGGTTCAGTAAAATGAATTATAGCGTCCTCGCGGACCGTCCGGGGTGCACGACCGGACCGTCCGTGACTGCCTTTATCTGACATCTAACGACACATTTAATGCATTATAGCCGTTGATATAGCCGTTACTGCTGACCGTTGCGATTTCAGTCGTTGATATACAAGGGCGGACCATCCGGACCAGGGGCGCGGACCGTCCACGGTCGGCAGAATTGGAGCAACGGCTAGGAAGTGGTTGGTGGCTATAAATACAACCCCAACCACCTCCATTCACCTCACCCAAGCATTTTGTCGGGTACCGTAGTTAGGGGTACCTCCAACACTACTAATCACGGCTGGTAATCACCATCAGCACAAGCTGCAGAGACTGATGGGCGCAATTCAGGTCAAGGCCTCGTCTGCTCAAAGGACGCGATCTCGCCCCGCCCGAGCCCAGCCTCGGGCGGGAACAGTAGTACCAGGCGAATTCTCGCCTCGCCCGAGGGCCTCCTCAAGCAACGAGCGCGCCCTCGACTCACCCGAAGCCTAGCTCGGGCAGGCTTCGTTGTGAAGCAACCTTGGCCAACTCGCCTTCACCAACCGACCGCATCGCAGGCGCATTCAATGCGAGGATCGCCTGACACCTTATCCTGACACACGCGCCTCAGTCGGCAAGGTCGAAGTGACCGCAGTCACTTCGCCCTTCCACTGACCAACCTGACAGGAAAACAGCGCCACTCGCCCCTCTCCGACTGCTGTGCCACTCGCCAGGGTGAGGCTGACAACAGCTAAGTCCAGCCTCAGGCGCAACAGGAAGCTCCACCTCGTCCGACCTTGGGCCTCAGCCTCACAATGAGGTCTCCGCCTCGCCCGACCCCAGGGCTCGGCCTCAACCTCGGCCTCGAAAGGTGGTCTCCGCCTCGCCCGACCCCAGGGCTCGGCCTCAACCTCGACCTCGGGAGGAATCGCGTCCTCGCCCGACCCCGGCCTCGGCCTCAGGAGGAGTCTCCGCCTCGCCCGACCTTGGACTCGGACCGACCGCACCACAGGGGATACATCATTACCCTACCCCTAGCTAGCTCAGGCTACAGGGGAACAAGACCGGCGTCCCATCTAGGCTCTCCCCGGTAACAAGTAATGATGGCTCCCCGCGTGCGTCCATGACGACGGCGGTTCTCAGCCCCCTATGGAAGCAAGGAGACATCAGCAAGGTCCCAGCAGCCCCGACAACTGTGCTTCTACAGGGCTCAAGCGCTCCTCCGACGGCCACGACACCGTGTACATAGGGCTCTAGCACCTCTCCAACAGCCACGTTGGCATGTACATAGGGCTCTGGAACCTCATTGTCAGACACGTTAGCGCATAGCTACACCCCCATTGTACACCTGGACCCTCTCCTTGCATCTATAAAAGGAAGGTTCAGGGCCCTCATACGGGAAAGGGAAGAAAGGAGGTGGTCGCGCGGGAGGACGGGCTGACGAATAGGCTCGCTCTCTCTCTCTCTCTCCCTCGCGAACGCTTGTAACCCCTACTGCAAGCGCATTCCCCCAGGTGCAGGATAACACGACCCGCGTTCTTCCCCCCTTGTGTTCCATCTCGCGCCAACCCATCTGGGCTGGGACACGCAGCGACAATTTTACTCGTCGGTCCAGGGCCCCCCCGGGGTCGAAACGCCGACAGTTGGCGCGCCAGGTAGGGGGCCTGCTGCGTGTTGACGAACAACTTCCTATTGAGTTCCAGATGGGTAGTCTCCAGCAACCTCTTCAGCCCGGGACGCTGCTCCGTTTTGGGAGTCTTGAGTTCATGTCCCTCGACGGCAGCTACGACATGGTACTCCTTCCCCCGCAGCGCGGCGGCAACAACGACGGCCATCGGCCCGCCCGACGGCGGCGGACTCGACGATGTCTTCCCCCCGTGGCGGAAGAGCAGCATCCGGGCCTCTCCCGCCACCTTCCTCGCCGCAGGAGGAGGAGGCGGGGCAACCATGGCCAAGCAGGAGGCGGCATCTCGTCGGCTGTCGAGCGAGTCGACGACGCCGGCACCCCAGCGGGGGACATGTCGGGTGTTGACCTCGCGCCTGAGACGACGGCGAGTGTCGTTTCCCCACAACATGCCAGCCCCAAGCGGACAGATGATGCCAGCACTCTCGCGGAGGACTTGCTGGGCGTTAGCCTCGTACCAAAGGTAACGGTGCAGTCCGTTCCCGACGCGACTTCGTCACCGTCCATCGATCGAGAGGTACCGTCCGTTTTCCACCCTGTGCCTTTTAGATTTAGCTTCGATCCACCAAGCAACCCCGTTTCGGTGAGCGCTTTTGTAAAGGTGTATCCTAACCTTCCAAGGTACCATATGTGGTCAACCTGTGACCGACTGATGGTCGTCTCGACCTACGGGCCCCTGGGTTCCGAGGAAGAAGACGAGCCCGACTCTGGTTGGGATTTCTTCGGGCTTGGTAATCCCAGTGCCATGCAAGACTTCATGACCGCATGTAACTACTGCCTCTCCGATTGCTCCGATGATGGCCACAGCTTTGACAATGAGGGTTGTGGCCCAAGTCGCGAATGTTTCCACGTGATCTAGGGGGTCACGACGAAGGCAACCACCTTAGTATGCCGGAGGATGACGATCCCCCTGGGCCTGCACCTCGCGTTGACATCCTGCGGGAGCTAGCTGTGGTCCCAGTCCCTGCGGGGGGTCAGGACACACAGCTCGAGCAAATCCGCGAGATGCAGGCCAAGCTCGACGATGAAGCAGGACAACTTGTGTAGCTCCGGGAAAACATCAAGCAGGAGTGGGCAGGCCGAGCACTGGCCGGAGAAGCGCGTCATCAGGCCCGAGACGTCCAGTGTCGTATCGCTGACAATGCCAGGGCAAGGCTGCCCCCGGCCTCCAGCGGGGTCGGCTAGAATCTGGCTGCAGCGGCAATGCTGCTCCGAGCGATGCCGGAGTCATCCACCACCGAGGGGCGGCGTATCCAGGGAGAACTCAAGAATCTCCTGGAGGACGCCGCGGTCCGACGAGCCGAGAGCTCTGCCTCCCGAAGGCAAGGGTACTCCACGGAGCATCGCGCCGTGACTTCCCGATTCATGCGGGAAGCCTCGGTCCACACCGGGCGCATGCGGGACGCGACGCCCGCAGCCCCGGGTCGCCTCGGCAACGACCACCATCGCCGCGACCGTCGAGCCCGCCTCGACGAGAAGGTACGCCGAGGCTACCACCCCAGGCGTGGGGAACGCTACGACAGTGAGGAGGATCGGAGTCCCTCGCCCAAACCACCAGGTCCGCAAGCCTTCAGCCGGGCCATACGACGGGCGCCGTTCTCGACCCGGTTCCGAGCCCCGACTACTATCACCAAGTACTCGGGGGAAACGAGGCCGGAACTGTGGCTTGCGGACTACCGATTGGCCTGCCAGCTGGGTGGAACGGATGATGACAACCTCATCATCCGCAACCTCCCCCTGTTCCTCTCCGACGCTGCCCGAGCCTGGCTGGACATCTGCCTCCTGCGCAGATTTTCAACTGGGACGATCTGGTTAAAGCTTTCGCTGGAAACTTTCAGGGCACATACGTGCGCCCGGGGAACTCCTGGGATCTCCGAAGTTGCCGCCAGCAGCCAGGGGAATCCCTGCGGGAGTACATCCAGCGGTTTTCGAAGCAACGCACCGAGCTGCCCAACATCACCGACTCGGATGTCATCGGGGCGTTCCTCGCCGGCACCACTTGCCGCGACCTGGTGAGCAAACTGGGTCGCAAGACTCCCACCAAGGCGAGCGAGTTGATGGGCATCGCCACCAAGTTCGCCTCTGGTCAGGAGGCGGTCGAGGCCATCTTCCGGAAGGACAAGCAGCCTCAGGGACGCCAGCAGGAAGACGTCCCCAAGGCGTCCGCACAGCGCGACACGAAGAAGAAGGCCAAGAAGAAGTCGCAAGCAAAGCGCGACGCCGCCGACAAAGATCTTGTCGCCGCTCTCGAGCACAGGAACCCTCGGAAGCCTCCCGGAGGGGCCAACCTGTTCGACAAGATGCTCAAGGAGTCGTGCCCCTATCACCAGGGTCTCGTCAAGCATACCCTTGAGGAATGCGTCATGCTTCGGCACTATTTCCATAAGACCGGGCCCCCGACGAAAGGTGGCAAAGGCCATGACAACGACAAGAAGGAGGGCGACAAGGCAGAGGAGTTCCCCGAGGTCCACGGCTGTTTCATGATCTACGGTGGGCAAGTGGCGAACGCCTCAGCTCGACACCGCAAGCAGGAGCGCCGGGAGGTCTGCTCAGTAAAGGTGGTAGCACCAGTCTACCTAGACTGGTCCGACAAGCCCATCACCTTCGACCAAGGTGACCACCCCGACTGCGTGCCGAGCCCAAGAAAGTACCCACTCGTTGTCGACCCCGTCATCGGCAACGTCAGGCTCACCAAGGTCCTCATGGACGGAGGCAGCAGCCTCAACATCATCTACGCCAAGACCCTCGGGCTCTGGGAAATCGATCTGTCCACGATCCGGGCCAGTGCGGCGCCCTTTCATGGGATCATCCCCGGGAAGCACGTCCAACCCCTTGGACAACTCGATCTGCCCATCTGCTTCGGGACTCCCTCCAACTTCCGAAAGGAAACCCTCACGTTCGAGGTGGTCGGGTTCCGAGGAACCTACCACGCGGTGCTGGGGAGACCGTGCTACGCCAAGTTCATGGTCGTCCCCAACTACACCTACCTCAAGCTCAAGATGCCGGGCCCCAACAGGGTCATCACCGTCGGATCCACGTACCAACACGCGTACGAATGCGACGTGGAGTGCGTGGAGTACGTTGAGGCCCTCGGCGAGTCCGAGGCCCACATCGCTGACCTAGAGTGCCTCTCCAAGGAGGTGCCTGACGCGAAGCGCCACGCCGGCAACTTCGAGCCAGCAGAGGAGGTTAAGTCCGTCCCTCTCGACCTCAGCAACGACGCCTGCAAGCAAGTCCGGATCGGCTCCGAGCTCGACCCCAAATAGGAAGCAGTGCTCGTCGACTTTCTCCGTGCAAACGCCGAAGTTTTTGCGTGGAGTCCCTCGGACATGTCTGGCATACCGAGGGATGTCGCCGAGCACTCGCTGGATATCCGAGCTGGAGCCCGACCCATGAAGCAGCCTCTGCGCCGTTTCGATGAAGAAAAACACAGAGCCATAGGCGAGGAGATCCACAAGCTGACGGCTGCAGGGTTCATCAAAGAGGTATTCCATCCCGAATGGTTAGCCAACCCTGTGCTTGTGAAAAAGAAAGGTGGGAAATGGAGGATGTGCGTAGACTACACTGGTCTAAACAAGGCATGTCCGAAGGTTCCCTACCCTCTGCCTCGCATCGATCAAATCGTGGATTCCACTGCTGGGTGCGAAACCCTGTCATTCCTCGATGCCTACTCTGGTTATCACCAAATCAAGATGAAAGAGTCCGACCAGCTCGCGACTTCTTTCATCACACCTTTTGGCATGTACTGCTATATTACTATGCCATTTGGTTTGAGGAATGCAGGTGCGACATACCAAAGGTGCATGAACCACGTGTTCGGAGAGCACATTGGCCGAACGGTCGAGGCTTACGTCGATGACATCGTAGTCAAAACGAGGAAAGCCTCCGACCTTCTCTCTGACCTTGAAACGACATTCAAGTGTCTGAGAGCGAAGGGCGTAAAACTCAACCCCGAGAAGTGTGTCTTCGGAGTCCCCCGAGGCATGCTCCTGGGGTTCATCATCTCCGAGCGGGGCATCGAGGCCAACCCGGAGAAAATCGCAGCCATCACCAACATGGGGCCTATCAAAGACTTGAAAGGAGTACAAAGGGTCATGGGATGCCTCGCGGCTCTGAGCCGCTTCATCTTGCGCCTCGGCGAAAAAGGCCTACCCTTGTACCGCCTCTTAAGGAAGTCCGAGCGCTTCGCTTGGACCCCCGAGGCCGAGGAAGCCCTCGGAAACTTAAAGACGCTCCTTTCAAACGCGCCCATCTTGGTGCCCCCCGCTGCGGGAGAAGCCCTCTTGATCTACGTAGCCGCAACCACTCAGGTGGTCAGCGCCGCGATCGTAGTCGAGAGACGAGAAGAAGGGCATGCACTGCTCGTCCAGAGGCCGGTCTACTTCATCAGTGAAGTGCTATCCGAGACCAAGATCTGCTACCCGCAAATTCAGAAGCTACTATACACGGTAATTCTGAAGCGGCGAAAGTTGCGACACTACTTCGAGTCTTATCCGGTGACTGTGGTGTCATCCTTCCCCCTGGGGGAGATCATCCAGTGCCGAGAGGCCTTGGGTAGGATAGCAAAGTGGGCGGTGGAGATCATGGGCGAGACAATCTCGTTCGATCCTCGGAAGGCCATCAAGTCCCAAGTCTTGGCAGACTTCATGGCTGAATGGGTCGACACCCAGCTACCAACAGCTCCGATCCAATCGGAACTTTGGACTATGTACTTCGATGGGTCGCTGATGAAAACGAGAGCAGGTGCGAGCCTGCTCTTCATCTCACCCCTCGGGAAGCACCTCCGCTACGTGCTGCGCCTCCATTTCACGGCGTCAAACAACGTGGCCGAGTACGAAGCTCTGGTTAACGGGTTGCACATCGCCATCGAGCTAGGGGTTCGGCGCCTCGACGCTCGTGGCGACTCGCAGCTTGTCATTGACCAAGTCATGAAGAACTCTCACTGTCGCGACCGGAAGATGGAGGCCTACTGCGACGAGGTTCGGCGCCTGGAAGACAAGTTCTACGGGCTCGAGCTCAACCACGTCGCTCGACGGTACAACGAGACTGCGAATGAGCTGGCTAAAATAGCCTCGGGGCGGACAACGGTTCCCCCGGACGTCTTCTCCAGAGACGTACATCAACCCTCCGTCAAGACCGACGACACGCCCGAGCCCGAGGAAGCCTTGGCCCAGCCCGAGGAGGCCTCGGCCCAGCCCAAGGTATCCTCGGCCGCCGAGGGTGAGGCATTGCATGTCGAGGGAGAGCGGAATGGGGTCATGCCTAATCGAAACTGGCAGACCCCGTACCTACAATATCTCCACCGAGGAGAGCTACCCCTTGACAAGGCCGAAGCTCGATGACTAGCGTGGCACGCCAAGTCGTTAGTCTTACTGGGAGATGAAAAGGAGCTCTACCACCGCAGCCCCTCAGGCATTCTCCAATGATGCATATCCGTCGCCGAAGGACAGGAGCTATTGCAAGAAATACACTCGGGGGCTTGCGGTCACCATGCAGCACCTCGAGCCCTCGTTGGGAACGCCTTCCGACAAGGTTTCTACTGGGTGACCGCGGTGGCCGACGCCACTAGGATTGTACGCTCCTGCCAAGGGTGTCAATTCTACGCAAGACAGACGCACCTGCCCGCTCAGGCCCTACCGACGATACCTATCACCTGGTTGTTTGCTGTGTGGGGTCTGGACCTCGTTGGTCCCTTGCAGAAGGCACCCAAGGGCTTCTCGCACCTGCTGGTCGCCATCGACAAATTCTCCAAGTGGATCGAGGTCCGACCCCTAACCAGCATCAGGTCCGAGCAGGCGGAGGCGTTCTTCACCAACATCATCCATCGCTTTGGGGTCCCGAACTCCATCATCACCGACAATGGCACCCAGTTCACTGGGAAGAAGTTCCTGGACTTCTGCGAGGACCACCACATCCGTGTGGACTGGGCCGCCGTGGCTCACCCCATGACGAATGGGCAGGTGGAGCGTGCCAACGGTATGCTTCTGCAGGGACTTAAACCGAGGATCTACAACGACCTCAACAAGTTCGGCAAGCGGTGAATGAAGGAACTACCCTCGGTGGTCTGGAGACTGAGGACGACGCCAAGCCGAGCCATGGGGTTCTCGCTGTTCTTTCTAGTCTATGGGGCCGAGGCTATCTTGCCCACAGACTTAGAATACGGTTCCCCGAGGACAAGGGCGTACGACGACCGAAGCAACCAGACCAGCCGAGAAGACTCACTGGACCAGCTGGAAGAGGCTCGGGACATGGCCTTACTACACTCGGCGTGGTACCAGCAGTCTCTACGACACTACCACGCCCGAGGGGTTCGGCCCCGAGACTTCCAAGTGGGAGACTTGGTACTTCGGCTGCGGCAGGACGTCCGAGGGCGCCACAAGCTTACTCCTCCCTGGGAAGGGTCGTTCATCATCGCCAAGATTTTGAAGCCCGGAACATACAAGCTGGCCAACAATCAAGGCGAGGTCTACAGCAACGCTTGGAACATCCGACAGCTACGTCGCTTTTACCCTTAAGATGTTTTCAAGTCGTTCATATACCTCGTTTTCTATACATACACAAATAAAGTCTAACCGTCAAGGAAGGGTCAGCCTTGCCTCGGCAAAGCCCGACCCTCCCTCGGGGGCTAGAAGGGGGGAACCCCCTCTGCGTCAAAATTTTCCTCAGAAAAAGTCTTTCTGCCAGAACATCTCTCGCGCTTTTCGACTGCTTCGATAGCGGGGTCTTGAAAACGACGGAGTACACGTAAGCGGCAAGGCCGACTGAGCCAAGGGACTCCTACGCCTCCGGGATACGGATACCTTACTCATCACCTTTCGCGATAAGTAACTCACGCTCAGATAAGCGATTCTGCTGCCGAACAAGTCTTAACGCTCGAAAACTTTTCTGCCAGAACGATTTTCGTGCCTTCTCGACTATGTCGATAACAGAATCCTACGAACGAGTAAGAGTGCACGTAAGCGGCGAGGCCGACCGAGCCGAGGGACTCCTACGCCTCCGGGATACGGATACCTCACTCATCACCTTCCGCGAAAAGTAACTCTCGCTCGGATAAGCGATTCTACTACCGACGAACAAGTCCTGATACTCGAAACAAGAGGAAAAGGAAACACAACTTTATAACACGACAATAATATGTTTGGGCCTCAGCAGCCGCAAAAAACATACGCATACTATAGACAAACTGTTCCTGCAGGTTCAGACATCGACAGAGGGAGCAGCAGTAGCCTCGGCGTCGTTTCCGCTTTCGGTGGGATCTGGCCCGGCCTCGGACGGCGACTCGGGCGGAAGGATCTCCACCTCAAAGGAAGACGTCAGCACCGCGCTTGGGCCATCGCAGCTAGGGTCTCCTCTAGGGTCCCGGCCCGAGCGGGCACCTCGACCGGCCGCTCCGTAGCCTCAGCCAGCTGTCCCCCGAGGACATCAGCCCGACTCACGGCCTCAGCAACGTGACTCCGGGGTTGGTCCCGCTGGCGGACGACCTGGCCAAGCTCCAGCCACCGCTGCTGCACCTCCTCGGCCTAGGAAGCCACCTGCTCCTGGGCCGACGAAGCCACTTCTCGAGCCGACTCCGCCTCTGTCCACGCTGACACCGTTGCCTCCGGCTCTGGCTCATCGCAGAGCAGCCGAGGGTTCTGTAACTGAGCAAGAGAAGCCTTGAGTGGCGAGGCCGACCGAGTCGAGGGACTCCTACGCCTCCGAGATACGGATACCTCACTCGTCACCTTCCGCACAAGGCAACTCACACTCGGTTAAACGGTTCAGCCAGCCGACAGGCGAGTCCTAGTGCTCGGAGTAAGGAAGAAACACGGCTTCACGCCAAAATACATAGATGTTCAGGCCCCGACAGCCACAATGAACATACACCGGCACTCAAGGTGCCATTACAAACGGAACTCCGGTTCCACTCCCACGGGTATGAACAACCTCCACATCAGAGGGCCTGCGGGATAGCAAACTCCAGGTGGCTCGCCGCCGACCGCTGCACCAGCAGCGACAACGACCCCCGTCTCGGATGGCAAGACAGCTGCAGCGACGGCCTCAGGGCAAACGCTGCTGCTGGAAGGCCCTCGCCCACGTCCCCACACGAGGGGCGAGGACAAGCCGTCAAGGCCGAAGAGCCGGAGGTCCGACTGTAGATGGCGTCGACAATCTCGTCGGCGGAGAAACCTCCTCTGGCGACCACCACCTCAGCACCGACGACAGCGGCCACCTGCGCGCCGGCGCTACGCCAACGAAATGTTGGCTGTCCCAGCCTGCACCGGCAGATCCCCACTCAATTCCTCGCGGACGGGCAGGCACCGACCTCCGCATGGAGGCGTCGTGCCGGAGTGAGGACAAGACAATCCAAGAACACGAATGCCGCCCTAGCGGTGTGCGACGTCTTGGACGGCCCCCCAGTGCGCACGGCGCAACAGCCGCCCATACGGTGGGCGGACAGCCACGCTCCACCCCAGCGGTGGGAGGTGGCACCGGAAGCAGCGCTAGAGCCAGCTGAGCCAGCGAGCCAGGCACGCTGTAGCTGACGACGCTTGTGGCCGACCGGCCCCGCGTTGTCGAAGTCCGCCCCCTCCGCTAGGCTGGTGAGCGCCCTCTCCCCTAAATGCTGAAGGAAGAGGTGGCCCGCCGACCCATGCGGGAGGTAGAACTCCGGCTCAGCTCGCCCCCCGCCACAGCAAGGATGATGAAGATCCTTGAAGCTGAGGGCGGGGCAGAGGCCGCAGCCCGGCTTGCTTCTCCCCACCATCGAACTGGTGGTCACCATCCTGGGTGACCATTGGTGAGGGAATGCAGCCGGGCTGCCTGATGAAAATCCTTGAAGCCGAGCGATGGCTGAAGGGTGCCAACCTCTGTGAGGTTGCGCTTCTCCAACAACAAGACGAAGGCAACGCGGGCGCTCCCCATCCGGGGGCTCGGAAGGTGGAAGGGCACGATGCATGAGGGGAGTGCGAAGGCATGGCTACCGCCCGGGGGGTCGATCCCTTTTTAAAGGCGGCTCTCCCCGCTCGCGTCCTCAGGCGTCACGGACAAAGTCTTCACCGACGTGCTCCAGGGCCCTCCCCCTACGACACGAGGGCTGGGTCCCATACGTCATGCAAGCTGGCCCGGAACGGAAGAAGCCGAACCGCCGCGCGTGGAGCGTATAACCGCCTCGCGGTTACAAGCACTCCTCCATCCTCGCCGAAACCAGCGGTCGAAAGGGCGGACCGATATGCAGGTGGCGTGCCACCGCACCACGGGGGCGCACCCCTTCGACTTCGTCGCATCCAGCATGGAGGCCCAGGCCCACACGTCATGTAATCGGCACACCGGTTACTACGTGCAAGAAACTGCACCGCCACTTGCGCCAATGCCGCACCTTCTCGACTGCAGAACCAGTGCCGCGACTCGAGGCAACCCTGCGCATGGCCCAACAGTGCCAATCGAGCACATCGATCACGGGTCAGTCAGCCGCGGGAGGAGGCGCGACGGTTGATATGGCCAAAAGTGGGCCGGCAGTAATGGCGGCAGCAGGCGAGCGGAAGCAGTAGTCGAATCGTCTGCAGGCTCACGTCCCCTCCTGGAGCAGCAGGGGAGCCCTCTCCCACGGCGCGAAGACGACGCGCCCGTGTTCCGTTCCTCAAACGGCTCGCACAACGACCGCCTCGCGAACCACCCGTCCCGTCGCATTAACTCCGAGGCAGGGCAAGCGACACCTTTGGCAGGCGAAGCGGACGACGTTTCACCTCCGCCATGATGACCGCGTCAAAAAAGGTGCGCCACACCATTTAAATTCATATCGTTTTCCTCCTCCCCTTTCTCTCTCTTTCTACAGGGACCGGGAAAGGGGATATTCTGAAAGGGATCCTTCTCCGTGAAGGAAGCGGGCCCCGAGCCCTCCTACTGATCAGGGGTTTGAAGGCTGGCCCCTTGGAAGGGTTCGACAGCGGCCCCAGAGCACTCGGGCTTCAGGCTCATTACTGATCAGGGGTTCGAAGGCTGGCCCCTCGGAAGGGTTCGACAGCCGCCTCAGAGCACTCGGGCTCCACGCCCACTACTGATTAGGGGTTCGAAGGCTGGCCCCTCGGAAGGGTTCGATAGCCGCCCCAGAGCATGCAGAGCGAGGGATGACTCTGGGTACGTCCGATACATGGCCGAGGCTCGGGCTACGCTCCCGAGGTACCCTAGGACATTTTCGAGACCAGCAAGAGCGATTTTGTAACAGAATCCCACCAGAGGGAGGCATCGAGCCCTCGGACCCTATCGAACGGGATTGGGTCCGGCAAATCACCTGCAGGTACTTTTGGAGCAAGCCTCTGGGCCACTAGCCGACCCTTATCGAACGGGGCACGGGCGTCCACTCGGATCACCCGTTAGCAACTCACTGGAGACACCATGTTCGGCGCCCTCCGAGGGCAACATGGCGCTTCCCCCCCTTCCTCCTTGCGGAAAGGCGACGAAGGGGCGTATGATAAAAGTCGAGTCAATCCTTGGTCGTCCTCTCGCTCCGTGCAGAGGCTCGGGGACTGCTCTCGCAAACTCGACTACGGCCAAACCGTTGACAGCGTCAACAAACCAGCCTGAAAACTCGGAACCTGACCATGCACCCGGGCTACAATCAGATTGCATAAGGGAACAACCAGACCGACCGAGGCATCACAAAAGGCATTAAGACCTCGGAGGAGTCAAACCACTCCTCCGAGGCCTCGGGGGCTACACCCGGCGGGTGCGCTCGCGCGCACCCACCGGAACAAAGTGTAACCGAGAAAGGCCGGTCCCCTTGCAAAAAAGTGTGACAAAGCCTCCAAGCGAGTACCAACACTCCCTTTGAGGCTCGGGGGCTACTGTCGGGTACCGTAATTAGGGGTACCCCCAACACTCCTAATCACGGCTGGTAATCACCATCAGCACAAGCTGCAGAGACTGATGGGCGCAATTCAGGTCAAGGCCTCGTCTGCTCAAAGGATGTAATCTCACCCCGCTCGAGCCCAGCCTCGGACGGGAACCGTAGTCCCAGACGAATTCTCGCCTCTCCCGAGGGCCTCCTCAAGCAACGAGCACGCCCTCGACTCACCCGAAGCCTAGCTCGGGCAGGCTTCATTGTGAAGCAACCTTGGCCAACTCGCCTTCACCAACCGACCGCATCGCAGGCGCATTCAATGCGAGGATCGCCTGACACCTTATCCTGACACACGCGCCTCAGTCGGCAAGGTCGAAGTGACCACTTTCACTTCGCCCTTCCACTGACCGACCTGACAGGAAAACAGCGCCGCTCGCCCCTCTCCGACTGCTGTGCCACTCGCCAGGGTGAGGCTGACAACAGCTAAGTCCAGCCTCAGGCGCAACAGGAAGCTCCGCCTCGCCCGACCTTGCGCCTCGGCCTCAGGAGGAGGTCTCCGCCTCGCCCGACCCCAGGGCTCAGCCTCAACCTCAGCCTCGAAAGGTGGTCTCCGCCTCGCCCGACCCCAGGGCTCGGCCTCCACCTCGACCTCGGGAGGAATCGCGTCCTCACCCGACCCCGCCCTCGGCCTCAGGAGGAGTCTCCGCCTCGCCCGACCTTGGACTCGGACCGACCGCGCCACGGAGGATACATCATTACCCTACCCCTAGCTAGCTCAGGCTACGGGGGAACAAGACCGGCGTCCCATCCAGGCTCTCCCCGGTAACAAGTAATGATGGCTCCCCGCGTGCGTCCATGACGACGACGGTTCTCAACCCCCTACGAAAGCAAGGAGACGTCAGCAAGGTCCCAGCAGCCCCGACAGCTGTGCTTCTACAGGGCTCAAGCGCTCCTCCGACGGCCACGACACCGTGTACACAGGGCTCTAGCACCTCTCCGACAGCCACATTGGCATGTACATAGAGCTCTGGCACCTCTTTACCAGACACGTTAGCGCATAGCTACACCCCCATTGTACACCTGGACCCTCTCCTTGCATCTATAAAAGGAAGGTCCAGGGCCCTCATACGGGAAAGGGAAGAAAGGAGGGTGGTCGCGCGGGAGGACGGGCTGACGAACATGCTCTCTCTCTCTCTCTCTCTCTCTCTCTCTCTCTCTCTCTCTCTCTCTCTCTCTCTCTCTCTCTCTCTCTCTCCCTCGCGAACGCTTGTAACCCCTACTGCAAGCGCATTCCCCCTGGCGTAGGATAACACGAGCCGCGTTCTTCCCCCCTTGTGTTCCATCTCGCGCCAACCCATCTGGGCTGGGACACGCAGCGACAATTTTACTCGTCGGTCCAGGGACCCCCCCGGGTCGAAACGCCGACACATTCCAACCTTCAACATTCAATACAAGAGCTAGCATTCCATTCCAAGATATAATCAAAGCCTCCAATCTCTCCAAGTTCCACAATTGAGACGAGTGATCATTAGTGATTAGTGGCTTGAGAGAGAGAGAGAGTGATTTGTGTGTTATTTGTCGCTCTTGTCGCTTGGCTTTTGCAATCGTGCTTTCTTCTTCCCCATTCTTATTCTCAAGACACTTGTAATCAAAGCAAGAGACACTAAGTTTGTAGTGGTCCTTGTGGGGTCTAAGTGACCCGTTTGATTAAGGAGAAAGCTCACTCGGTCTAAGTGACCGTTTGAGAGAGGTTAAGGGTTGAAAGAGACCCATTCTTTGTGACCACCTCAACGGGGAGTAGGTTTGCAAGAACCAAACCTCGGTAAAACAAATCACCGTATCTCACTCTTCATTTGCGTGTGATTTGCTTTCACCCTCTCTTTCGGACTCGATTATATTTCTAACGCTAACCCTGGCTTGTAGTTGTGCTTAAAGTTTATAAATTTCAGATTTACCTATTCACCCCCCTCTAGGCGACTTTCAGAAACCGTGCTAGATGATGCGGCAGACGTTGCAGTTCCCCGACCCGCAGACGCTATGCGAGCCGCCGGAGCTGAGGGAGCAGGAGATGGAAGCCTGCGTGAAAGCTCCATGAAAGTTGGAAAACGTGGGAACAATATTGGGCCATCACTTCTCGAGTCTCAAATATACTCATGAGGTTGGGCCCTAAAATGTTTGGACGAATACTATTAAAATAGAGCTCCTGTTGGAGATGTTTTTTTGTTGGACAAACCCTATATTTCAATTTGTTTATATGTTTAGGGCCTTTATTGGAGATGCTCAATAATTCATTCATTTGGCAACCGGGAACCTCCTGCTCTAAATGAATGCTGGAGTGGTGAAACTAAAAGTCACGAATGTTGAGGCAGTCTGATTTGTGGCGTTCAACTGCTACCTCTCTTCTAAAAAATGTTACTCTTCTCAAATTTTTAGGATTTAAATTGTCTTAAAATAGTCGCTATTCTCAATTTTCAATACATCTCTCTCTTCTCTCAATACATCATATTTTAATAAATTTTCATCTCTATACTTTAGGAGTATTTTGTTTTTTTCTTTTACTGTACATTGGTTTCATGAGAATTTAAAACATCAAATGTTATGGGATAGAGGGAGTAGGAAGGACATGAGGAATTACAGAATCTTTCGAACCTCTGAAAGGACCGCAAAAATAATTACTGTGCAAAGAGAACTAAAGTACCCCCGTCTAGTAGGAGCTCCAACTAAGTGAGCGACGCAGCGCAGTAGCCGGAGGTATTTAGGAGTGATAGAGACTAATTTTTAGTCTCTCTATTTTATTACATTTTAATCTCTAAATTACTAAATACGAAAACTTAAATAGAGTTTTAGTTTTCGTATTTGATAATTTAGTGACTAAAATAGAATAAAATAAAATATCTAAAAATTAGTCTCTAGAAACCAAAATCCTTCTCTCTAGGCGTGTTTGGGTTTGAGGAGCTAAAGTTTAGTCATTTAGAGGGTGTTTGGTTTCTACAGAAAATTTTTAGTCCCCCTATTATATTTCATTTTAGTCTCTAAATTGTTAAATACGAAACTAAAACTCTATTTTAGTTTTCGTATTTGGTATTTTAGGGACTAAAATAGAATAAAATGGAAGGACTAAACATTAATCTCTATAAACCAAACACCCTTTTAGAAATTAAGTATCTAAACAAGAAGAGTAAAAGTGACTAAATTGATACATTTTTCTATCATTTTACTTTTAACTCTTTCGGTTTAGATCTTTAGCTCCTCTTTAGTCCTTAGTACTCCCTTTGTTCTTTTTTACTTGTCACCGTTTAGTCCCTTCGTTCTTTTTTACTAGTCACCATTTAGTTTAAAAATGAACTAGCTGATGATAAATATTCGAGAACGGAGGTAGTACTCGTTATCGTTATATTCAAATCCAACTCTAGAGGAGAGGTGGAGACACAATCGACCAAGATGACTGTGTAGTTCGTGGGCTGGCATGGCATGCCGCTTTTCCGGAACTAGAGATAGTAATGGTAAATACCGACCGGATATTAGTACTTTATATCCATATCCATGATAAAAAAAATAATTCTATCATGTCACCTATATATATTGGCGTGGGTATGGATTTATCCTCATACTCAAACCCATTTGGATATAGGTCAACCGTCGGGTCACTCGTATACATAAAGATTAAACATCTATCAAAATAGCATATTATACAAATATTAGGTATATTCATTTAAATATCATTACAAAATTTCTAATATCATTTAACCATCTATTCAACAACACCAAAGATAATTGGATAAACTAGCAAGACTAGAATAGTACTATATAACACATTATATGTTCCATTATATGGTATCAAATAGTCATTAAGCCTTCTAGGACATTATAACCCAAAAAAGTTATTAAATAGTAAAAAAAGATGGATGAGTGAAATCCAACCATATGCTTTTGTGCTAAGTTTATGCTATCGGCGAGCATCGCACGTACGCGCTCTTGTGTCTGTCCTGTTGGGGTTCGGCTCGATCTGATCGGAGGGGTGACAGGTGAGCCAGCCGTCGCGCGGACGATGACGATGGAGCTGGAGTCGCAGGTGGTGGTGCTCCGGCTGCTGGCGTTCGCGGCCGCCGTGGTCGTGGCCACCAACAGGCAGGACCGCTGGGGCATCGTCCTCACCTTAATTGAAGATAGATATTCGCCGTCTGGGAGTACGTACACGTAAACCAATATGGCCCAGCCCAGATTATTAGTTAATCGTTGGGATCTGCTATAGCCTTCTTGCTGTCGATGCATAACATTGTATTGAAACCACTTGTCCATTGCAGGGGGATCAACGAACTCCGCCTGCGCCGCCTACGCGCTGCTCACACGGCCGTCTACGCGAAGAAGCTCGTCAGCAAGCACTGGCTGCACCACATGGGACCAGGTGCGTTATTATTCATGCATGGCGGCTGTCATCTAATCTACCGTTCATTATTCATGGCTGCCATCTAATCTAATCTATCGATCGTCTCCGTCGTCCATCAGTTCACGGTGAACCTGCAGGCGGCGTCGACCGCCATAGGGTCGGTGGCCTTGTGGGGGAACGAGCCCAGCGGGCGGTTCGCCGTCTGCCGTCTCTACCGTAGTAGTAGTATAAACAAAACAGAACAACTTCACTGCGAACTAACGCATCACGCGCTCGACGACGACCGTAGTAGCTCGTTAAGACCAGATGCATGCATGCATGGTAAATCGGTGCTGTAGGTAAGCTACATACTTTCTGTTCTGGTGGGGATGACGGCAACAACAGAGAAAAAAGGGGAAAGGGAGGGTCGTCTGTTACAAACAAGCAGTACCGTGCAATCTCTGGAGTTGACTGCCCAACAATGGCCACGATCGCTATAGCTTCAACGCAAAATTAAACTTGGGCCGCGTGCGTAGCGATTCCGGCCGCGCCATACATACGTAGCACCTCCAGGTAGCAGTACCTACCTCTCCGTGAGGTAACTACCGCACGTAATAACGCAGGCGCGCAGCAAACTCATCCGCCCGCAGGCCATGCATATATATATATATATATGGCTGCCTCATCCGTTGTATCTGGCGGCGTTGAGTGCTTCGGTCGACTTGACGAACCGCCCTTTCACCCGCTTCCTCGTGTCCGCCCGCAGCTTCCTCGACTCGTACCGGATGTGCTTCTCGTACCTGCGGACACGAACGATATGATGGGACACAACATGTAACAGCCTATTCTTAATACCGCACAAGTCGCAGCAGGCAAGCTAGGTAGGTAAGGGTCATCAAGATCAGCTCATGGATCCGTGCCTGCGGTTCTTCTTCTTCTCCCTGTACCGCTGCATGGCGCTGTCCCTGTTCTGCGCAAGCGTCTCGCTGTCGATCCTCACGGCGGCAGGCCTCTCGGTCTCGGCCGCGGGGGCGGACACCGTCTGATCCCCGAAGGAGATCTCCCTGGTGAGCGCTGCTCCTGGACCTGAAGCTGAAGCGGGTACGTGGTTGTGGTTCCCGGAGGTCGTTGGTCCATCCATCGTCGACGCAGCACATGACCTCACCTTCCGTTTGTTGCTCCCGGTGCTCACCTGACGAGGACCAAAAAAAAAAACCAAGAGCGGCATGATGCAAAAACCAAGAGCATGTGGCGGTTTTTTTACGCGACAAAACAAAACCGGCCTTTAATGTTTGATAAAACAGACAAGATGCCTCCATGACTCGGTGGACCAGAGGATGTGTACGTACGGTGGCCCAGGGTTCATACCGTATATATATGGGACCATATCGAGTCCACTTCTACAAGAATAGCCCTTTGGGAGATAAGATCGGTACCCAATTATGGGCACGCCTGCTTGAACGCGTGCATTCAACAGTAAGTAGCGCATCGACATCAGCAAACGCTGGTGTTATGCTAGCTGCCGACTGGAGCAGAGCAAGTGGTGGTGCGTCAAGCTATCAAACATGTGGAGCATCTGTATGTTCTGTAAACATACAAGCGCTTTTAATAACTATTCAGGCAATGCGCTTTAAGAACTACTCCTATTCAGGCGGCTGGTTTTCAGTATTTTTTTTAGATCTCAAACTAGAGGACGATCTGACGCTCATTCTATACGAATGACACCTTTAATCAGAGAAGTATTTGTCCCTCTTTGACTTTGCTCCTCTGCACCTTAGAGCTATAATGGTACGAAGAAAATAAGGAACTCTACATTCCGTGCAAGATAAGTAACGCCTTTCACGTCCATGATTATTAATTAATCTTATTTTTCTATCACCATGGGCGGCTACAGGTTAACGACACATAGCTGACGCTGTTACTACAGTGAACTCCTCCCCACATGTGCTGGATAGGCACAGTGCACACCAAGCAAGCATCCTTTAGGGTACGGAAAAGGGAGGGGAAAGAAGACCTTACATTTTTCGATGACAACTGACAGATATTAGAGGACATGATATCTTCGGCGGTTGAGCAGTATCTTGAGTCATAAATATCTTCCAGATCTTTCGTTGTCCCCGAAGAAATGTCCTTAAGCATGTCACTGTAACTCTTAATCATAAAGCCGCCATGGTTAGAACCGTATCCAACTTCAAGAGCAGATTTCTCATCGTGATGCCTTGACCGTCCTAAATTGAAGTCCCATATCTGCGCCACACAAAGAAACAAGCACGCAATGAAACCACCTTGCATTCCCTGATAATAATAATAAGCAGACTCAAACATGAAATTAGAATGGAGGTTGAGGATTCTAGAGCGTCCGCTAGTAGTATGCAGTACATGATCTTTTGACAACAAAACATGCAACCAAAAGTTCAAATAGTTATTATTTCAATTTGGACATGATTTTGCTGACCAGACTTACGTGAAAAATATGATCCAGTAGGTATCTAAAAAGTGAAATGCATTTCAGAAATCCTGAATAAAAAAAAGATAGTAGCACGAAGTCATGTGCAGCACACTTTTTTTCCACATCAAGATAGCAACGCTTCTTCAGAAAGGTACGTATAGTTCACATCATTGCTAAAGGAAACACATATATCTTCACCCACACAATTTGTCCACACAATTTGTGCATTCAACAAGTCTAAAACAACAGGTCCGTGAACCTTTACCGAAGCTACAAGCTCTCTGTGAAAAAAACTGAACCATAATTGCAGAGAACAGGAAGATCAATTTAATCTCAAATTCTCTACTGAAAGCTACTGTGAGTGTGGCCGTTCTGTCCTCCTGGCTGAAAAAACCTAGGAAAGCAGAGGAAGAGCCATAACAAGTTCAGAACCAAGGATTTCTCTACCTGGTGATCTGAAAAAAAACACAGGCATGTAAATCGATGACCTTGGAACTAGCACATACGGTAATCTACCCACTCACCCACCCGAGATCTTGACTGCATTTCTCGGTCTGGTTGATATGTAGAATGTATAGGAAGTGCTGCAAATTTGTTTTGTATTGTTAGGTTTGTTAAACGAAGGGCGTAATATTTTACCGCCATGTAATGTTAAATGAGTTAAATCATGTGTAAGACCACCGAACTGAATAAGGAGAGTTACATGCAAAATTGACCGGAAATAGGTTGGTTTTACTATATATATATAAGTAATATAGGAGTGCTAATAAAATATGTTGTTTTTTCGTCTCACAACGGGTGTTTGTCTGTCTTGAAATTTACCTGGGTGGGCGGCACCGAGGGCGCAGCGCAGTCCCAGAGCAGTTGTTCGTCGGTATCACCCACCCGGTCGCCGCCGCCAATGAGGTCGCTGCAGTTGGCGGACGCCATCATGAGCAGGGACGTGTACGGCAGAGGCACCTCCTGCGGCGCGGCGGGAGGAGGATGAGCCGGCACCGGCAGCGCCGCGGGGGGCGCCATCTTGCCCGACGGCAGGCGTCCGCTGGAAGCCGCGGAGGTGCGGCGAGGCGTGCGCGGGCTCAGATCCGAGTGCGGGTGCGCGTGGGACGTGTCCGCCTCGTCGCGCCGCGCCATCTCCGCGAGCTGGTCGCACAGCGCCTCGCCCCTGAGCGGGCGCGCGCCGGCGTCGGGGACGGGCACCCGCGGTGGGTCGCACGGCACGTAGAGGTCGCGCAGGTCCGTGTCGGCCACCCCCACCCCCAGCACGGAGTAGTCGAGCACCGAGAGGAAGGGGTCGTCGTCGTCGCCGCCGTCGCCGTCGTCGCCCACGGCCACGGCCGCGCGGCGGAGGTCGAGCCCCCATGACGCGGCGAGCTCGGCCGCCGAGGGGCACCCCGAGAAGCCCTCAACCGACACGCGCGCCGCGGAAGCGGCGGCGCAGCCCTCGCAGCAGTCCGCGCAGAGGAACGCCGGGTCGGCGCCGAGGGAGACGCGCGCGGCGGCCGGGCGCGCGGCGCACCCTGCGCAGAGCGGCGCCCGCACGTGCTTCCGCGAAAGCGCGTTGGCGGCGTGCACGTGGCGGTCGCACGCGACGCAGAGGCGCGCGGCGTCCGCGCGGCAGTGCAGAGCCGCCGCCGCCTCCCCGCAGTAGTCGCACGGGCACTGCTGCCCGTCCGCTCCTCCCCCGCCGCAGCTCTTCATCTCTCACGCCGCCACCAACCTACCCGACGAACTGACACACACACAGAGGGAAGAGAGAGCACAAAGCCCGCGCACGTGGACCACGAGGCGCACCAAACCGAATCGCTGGGGCCGGACCAGCCGACGAGTAAAAATGGCGAGAGGCGAGCGTTCGCTTGCTCGCGACTTCGCAATAAGCAGCAACGAGGCGGAGGCGGGGACCGACTCACCACGCGCCGCAGAACAGCGGATACCTCCCGCTCCCCACGTGTCAGCCGTAGGTGAGGTGGCAGGTCGGCCCCGGGCGGCAGCGGCGGCGGTGGGGGCTGTCGGAAAATATCTCGCCCGAACCCGGCTCGCCGCTGAGCTGGCGCGGCGGGGCTGGGGAGTTCGTACTATTCGTAGTGAGGGTCCAGTGGGCCACCAGGTTATGGGCGGTGGATGGATGAATGGAAGCATGGATCTAGACATGGAATTATTAGGTGAAATTTAATAATCTAAAATAGACATGTATATAATTTGATGTCAATCTACGTTATTAAATATTTTATAAAAATAAAATTATTTTATGTATTTTTGCTCACTACAATGAAAAGATGAAAATTAGTCTGAATCTTTATACATACCAGAATTTTATATCTAATCATTTAAAAAGTATAGTATACATTTAAGATTTACTTTTTATGAATCTTAATAAGTTCAATACTAAAAATAAGAACACAGATTTACGTAGTAAATTTTGTATTTTATTTATTCGTAATAGAAAAAGAAGTAAAAAATCAGTATCCAAATAAATATCTGAATCTATTCCTGGATAAATTCAATCGGTGGTGACCCGACGTAGATGACAATGGTTAACCTCCTCTCATATGGACAACAGACGTATCAGACATTGAGCGCTGCAATTTGACACACGAGATAAGATGTTCCTTGTTCATTTGTCACGAGTCATGTGAGGTGACCTTGCTCGTAAAAGAAAAGGTTAAGACCCCTTTGAAACGGGTCACAGAAATTATACATAAAAAATACAGGAACCTAGTTCTCGCGTTGCAAATGAGTGCCCTAAGTGATTTCCTAGGCACATGCATGACACCACACAACATGGAGCGGAGGATGTGATTTAAAGCTTCCGTCCTATTTTTTTAAATATGATATTTCATAACTTTCTAAAGTTTATATATAAGCATATCTTAAATTCGAAGGATGGAAGATGGAAATTGATTCTATAGATTTATATGATACTTTTCTAATGTACACCTTATAACACATTATTCTACTTACTTCTCTATGGCATAAGTACAGTGTATAACTATCTTTTTTATATGATTTTGGATAATATAAAATATGTTAAATTGGTTAGTTTGTGTATAAATTATGGTTATTAGAATATAATTCAATTCCAACGAAATAATCGGGACCTCAGAGTTTTTCTCCATGCCCTACCAGAGCATAATATATCCGGAGGGGTTTGCTACCCCGGCCAAGAAAAAAACACAGTTTTTGAAATATTACAGTATACTTTAGTCGTGATAATATCATAGTTTAAAATACTGTAGTTTTTTAAACTTAAGGTCCAGACCTAAGTTTAGAATACTTTAAAACAACTACAGTATTTGCAATACTTTAGTTTTAAAAACGAAGATTTTAGCTAGCTTGCCAAACACCTTCCTGTATATAAGATTCCAGTGGTTTTCTAAAACAATGAAAAAAACTTTACTCCAAAACACCCCTAAATCTCTTTAGGATTCGTATTATTTTTTAGAGTAAGCAATCCTAGAGAACGTCATTTGAATAAGATATTTAGTTATATATGAGAGGTTTTCTCTCCCTAGGTTAGTGGCTTTATTAGAGCACCTAGAGGAGGTGAATAAGTGATCCTGTAAATTTTACTCAAAGCAGCACAAACTTGGTCCATATTATGGGTTAGTATAAATAAAACCAAGTTTGAGAGTAGAGAGATGGAAGATGAGAACTCTTCACTTCATTGCTCTCTTGGGATGAGTATTAAACTAGTAGCAATATTCCAAGTGAATATGAGAACTCAAGAAGACAATAATCACAATAAAGTAATGAGACAAGAGACACAATAATTTTTACCGTGGTTCGGCCAATGTCTACTCTATGTTATGGTGACATCCTTTGGTCAAGGGTTGCACTCAACCCCTCTCAAGTGATCCAAAGATCAAACTTGAGTGTTACATATGTCTTCCTTATAACTCAATCCCGTTTATGAGGAATCTCCACATGTTGGAGTCTCTCACGCCTTACACAAATGATCTTAATAAAAAACGGAGTAAGGGAGGGAGTAGAGTACACATGCAAGAGCACAATCGCATCAACAACATGCACACAAGTCAAAGAGAGAGAGCACAATAACAAAAACGATAGAGTTGTAGCTCAGAAACGCGCTCAAATCTCTCAAACACTTCAAACAGTGTGGTCGCAGAGTCTCGGAGTCGTAGTGTGCTCTAGGAATGTTTGCTGACCGACAGAGGCGCCCAAGGGCCACTTTTGTAGCCTCAAGGACCAATGGAGTCGTTGCCTTCTCCACAAGGAAGCTGAAAAACTTCCCTGTCTACGAGCTCACCGGACAGTCTGGTGCGCCACTGGAATCCCGGTTGCCAACGGTCGCCCGACGATCTGATTGGGCGGTTTCCTTTTCTGGCGTGACACCAGTCAGTCCAATCATCGGACAACTGCCACATCAGCTAGTTGTTGGCGGGTGGCGCCCGCTGGTGGATAGAGCTGTTGGAGTTCATGTCTGGTGCACCGGACAATGCATTGTTTACTGTCCGTTGAATTTTATAATTAAAATTCCTGAGGATAGTGTCTTCGTCCGTACGTGTCGGCGTTTCGAGACCGGGGGGTCCCTAAGCCGACGAGTGAAATGTCGCCGCGTGCCCCAGCCCAGATGGGTCGGCGCGAGGCCGAGCGCGAAGGGGGAAGTGAGGCGGCCGGAGATGGGCGTGAGAGAGGTGGAAATCCCGCGGCCTTCGTGTTCGTCCCGCGCCCAGGTCGGGTGCGCTTGCAGTAGGGGGTTACAAGCGTCCACCCGGGAGAGGGAGCGAGCGGCCTCACGCGAGCGCCTGTCTCGTCCTCGTCCCCGCGCGGCCAACCCTCTCTAAGAGGGCCCTGGTCCTTCCTTTTATAGGCGTAAGGAGAGGATCCAGGTGTACAATGGGGGGTGTAGCAGAATGCTACGTGTCTAGCGGGGGAGAGCTAGCGCCCTAAGTACATGCCGTTGTGGCAGCCGGAGAGATTTTGGCACCCAGCTTGGTGTGATGTCGTGGCCGTCGGAGGAGCACTGGAGCCTGGCGGAGGGACAGCTGTCGGAGCTGTTGAGTCCTTGCTGACGTCCTCTTGCTTCCGTAAGGGGGCTGAGAGCCGCCGTCGTCACAGAGTATGCGGGGCGTCATCATTGCCTATCTGGTGGAGCGAGCCAGATGGGACGCCGGTCTTGTTCCCTATGGCCCGAGTCAGCTTTCGGTAGGGTGATGATGGCGCCTCCTGTTGACGTGGATGGTCTGCGCCCTAGGTTGGGCGATGTGGAAGCTCCTCCGAAGCCGAGGTTGAGTCTGTCTTCCGTGGCCGAGGTCGAGCCCGAGCCCCTGGGTCGGGTGAGGCGGAGGCCGTCGGCTGAGGCCAGGGCGGAGTCCGAGCCCTAGGGTCGGGCGAAGCGGAGTTCGTCGTCTTCTGGGGCTGAGCCCAAGTCCGAGCCCTGGGTCGGGCAGAGCGGAGTTCGTCGTCTTCTGGGGCTGAGCCCAAGTCTGAGCCCTGGGTCGGGCGGAGCGGAGTTCGTCGTCTTCTGGGGCTTAGCCCAAGTCTGAGCCCTGGGTCGGGCGGAGCGGAGTTCGCCGTCTTCCGGGACTTAGCCCGAGTCCGAGCCCTGGGTCGGGCGGAGCGGAGTTCGCCGTCTTCCGGGACTTAGCCCGAGTCCGAGCCCTGGGTCGGGCGGAGCAGAGCTTCCTATGGTGCCTCCGACCGGGCCTGACTGCATGTCAGCCTCAGTCTGTCAAGTGGCACCGCAGTCGGAGCGGCGCAGGCGGCGCTGTCTTTCTGTCAGACCGGTCAGTGGAGCGGCGAAGTGACGGCAGTCACTTCGGCTCTGTTGGCTGAGGAGCGCGCGTCAGGATAAAGGTGTCAGGCCACCTTTGCATTAAATGCTCCTGCGATTTGGTCGGTCGGTGCGGCGATTTGGTCAGGGTTGCTTCTTGGCGAAGGCAGGGCCTCGGGCGAGCCGGAAATATGTTCGCCGCTGGAGGGGGGCCTCGGGCGAGACGGAGATCCCCCGGGGTCGGCTGCCCTTGTCCGAGGCTAGGCTCGGGCGAGGCGTGATCGAGTCCCTCGAATGGACTGATCCCTGACTTAATCGCTGAAAGTGCATTCATCCCTTTTTGTGAGTTTTGGTGATTTGGATAACAACACATTTAAAGGTCTAACGAGTTTGCTAAGTGTTGAACAGGAAATTCAGTATGATGAACATACTTAAATAGTGTATAATGATCAGTGAACAAAGGTTCAACACGAGGTTAAATAACCAATGAGACAATGCAAATGGATATAATATGATCTCTATATTGGTTTGAATATATGGACAAGACCTGAGAAATCACTACATACATATGACCAGGATAGAGGACAAAGTGATTTAGAGGATTGGTCAAGCCAAAGAGAATAAGATATGAGGAATCGTGAATTGGCTTGACCATATTACTGTCAGTCCATATATGCTTCTATGAGAATCAAACTAGAGCTTGATTGATCTTGACAATTATATCTAGAAGACATTCAAGCAAGGTTCACAATATTGAAGAAATGATTCTCTCAATGGATGCTCAATTTGATGTGACTCAAGAATGGCTTGATAGGGTGAAGATAGCAAGGAAAGGACTTCGAGGAACTAAGCGAAGGTGAAGGTCAAGCGACGGCTTGTAGACCGAGGTACCATGGCTAAGGTGAAGAAGAGAGTACTTGCACTAAGTCGATGAACTAATCAGCTATGAAGAGTTATAACATGTTGATGCATCAGTAAGGTGACTTGAAGCCATGATTTGAACTCATATAAGGTGATATGGTACAAGTCACTGGGTTTGATTTGAGTTTGCTTCAAAAGGTGAGACAAAGATGTTTGTGATCCTTATGAAGCAATGCCATGGAGAAATCACACATGAGACACCAATGACTCAAGGAGTTTACTTCATTATATTTTATTTAACTTGAGTATAGGAATCGTCGTACTATGAAGGGGGATCCAAAAAGAAGGTTGGTGTTTGCCAAAGCTCAAACCTCTCTATTCAAAAGCTATTTTTGAAAAGCAAAAATCTCTTTAACGTTCTATGGTTGACCGTGGTTAGGGTTGAGAAACCTAGAGTGTTCTTGCTGAAAAGCAGCTGAACTTCTTCAACTGCAGCTGAGCTTTCCAGCTGAACTTGACTTCAGCTGAGTTGAGCTTCTTCAGCTGAGTTGAGCTTTCTCAACTTCAGCTGAACTCAACTTCAGCTGTGAACCTCTTTGACCATAGACCAGCTGAACTTGCCTCCGGGCAGTTGAGCTGGGGTTTTCTCTCCTAAACTCTCTGGTCAAGACCAGTTGAACTGGTCCTGAGGGGCAGTTCAGCTGGTCTCTGACCCCTCTGACCTCTGACCAACAGTCTGCAAGTCAGACTGGCAAACAGGTCGCCAGAGGTGTCAGGGGCGGTTCAACCGCCCTGGGGGGCGGTTCAACCGGTCTGGTCAACCCTGACTAGTCTGCAGGTCAGTCTGCGCGTCAGTCTGCCAGTCAGACTGGCAGACAGGCTGCCAGGCCTGCCAGGGCCGGTTCAACCGCCCTAGGGGGAGGTTCAACCGGTCTCAAACAGAAAAATCGGCCCCAACGGCTAGTTTTGAGCTCCACCTATATATACTACCTCCTACCTCTCTCCCCAAAGTAGTGAGCACGATTTGAACTCCATTTCTAACCCAAGAAACACCTCCCTCTCTCTCTCACACATCTCTTGCCTCTTCCATTTCAAATCTTTGGAGAGAAATCTTTGAGTGAGCTTGAGAGCTGCGGTTTTGTGCTTCATCTCTAAATCTCTCTTGCTCTTCTTCTTCATTCGAGCTTTGGTACTACATCGAGTTCTTTGTGGATTCATTACTCTTGGAGCTTCTAGCTCCTAGACGACTAGGTGTCTCTTGTGAGTCTCCAAATCTTGTGGAAGACCACAAGAAAGTTTGTATTACCCGCTCGTTTGAGCAAAGATTATTGTGTGGGCTTGACCTTTGTGGTCGGCAAAGGGAGGATTAGGGTTGAAAGAGACCCGGCTCTTTGTGGGCGCCTCAACGAGGAAGTAGGGCACCTTTTGTGGTGTGACCGAACCTCGGGATAAATCTTGTGTCTCTTGTGTTCTTGCTCATTGTGTTTGTTCATGTTCTTCGTTCTCTCACCATTCCGTGGAAGATTGTTTATATCTTTTTGGTGTGTGGATTTTGAGAAGTGCCCTTCTCAGATCTACTACTTTGAACCCTGTGGATCATTTAGAACATCTCATTTCCAAAGTTAACTGGGTGAATTTCGAGATCAATTCAGTTTTACCCAGTTTGCTTCTAGTTTTTGTTGAAAAAGTTTTAACTTGCCTATTCACCCCCCCTCTAGGCAACTTTCAATTGGTATCAGAGCCTAATCCTCGTTCTAACGCTTAACCGCGTGAGGAAAGATCATGTCGGGGGGACTAAGAAACGAACGTGCTTCTAAGCTTGAAAAAGTTGAGATTGTCTCGACTTCATCTTTTGGTGCAGATGTTGATCCTAGGGCAATAGATCTTGCCATGAGAATCGCCGAAAGGATGTTCCTCAAAATGAAGGAAGATGAGGCGAAGAAAAGTATTGAAGAAGAAGAAAATGATCGATGGAGACCAAACGACGAATCCACCTCTTCACAAGGTTCGTCTTTCAAATCCACTTCTCATATATGCTTTGTTGCTAATGAGAGTGACAGTGAAAGCGAAAGTGAGGATGAGGAGGAGCATGAAAGTGATAGTGAAGATGAGGATGATCTTCAAAAATTCTTCGCTCAACTAAGCAAGAAGAACCGGATGAGCTTGCTCAAACTCATGAAAAGAGCGGAAGAACAAAAGGAAATGCTTCATAAGCAAGAAGATATCCTCATCGAAAAAATCAAAGACTTGGAGAAATTGACCAAAGAGCATGAGAAGCTAAAGTGCTCTCATGATGATTTGGTCCAAAGGTATGAAGACATTTCAATTGAGCAAATTAAAGCTATTAATCATTCATCATATATTGCTCAATTAGAAAATAAAAATGTTATGCTCAAGAACACGGTAGAAAAGCTAAACATTGAAAATCTAGCTTTGCAAGAAAAACATGATATGCTTGTATGCTCTCATAATAAATTTATTGATTCACATATCATGTTAGAAATGGCTCATGAGGTTGTGTTAACTAATTTGAAATCATACCAACCTCACATGTGCACATGTGTTGAAATTGAAACTATATCACCATGTGCTAACAATTGTTGTTATCAAGCAAGCCAATCTTCCATTGAGCTAGAAATTTCAGGAATTAGTGATATTTCTATCACACAAGAAAATAAAGAGCTCAAGGAAGAAGTTGGAAGGCTAAGAAGGAGCTTAACACTTTTGAAGGGAAAGTGTCATGCTCAACCTTCTCACGATAACCGTGATAATATGGTGAAAAAGCTTGAGAAGGGGACAACTGTAGCATGCACAAAACCCCTTCAAAAGAATACCAAGCTTTTCAAGAAGGGCATGAGCAAAATCCATGGTAAGAAAATTAATGATCATACTATTTGCTCTAACAATGTGCCTATGTGCTTCAACAAAGAAAGATCAAAGAGAAGCGATAGAAGGTGCTATGGATGCAAGGAGAAGGGTCATGAAATTGGTTCATGCCCCCACATGAAGAACCAAGACCTTGCACAATCAAGAAAGATGATCATCAAGAAAGATGAAAGCAAAAGGCAAATGCGTTGCAAGGACAAGCACCGCATTTGCTACAATTGTCGTAAAAAAGGTCATCTATTCAAGGTTTGTCCAAATGGTAAAACTCCTAAGCCTAACTTGTCAATACATTCAAATATGCTTAGGAGACCCAAATTTGACTCTTGTGCTAGAAAGGTGATGAGTTCACCACATTCTAGGACCAAGGCTGTTTGGGTGCCTAAGTCCTTATTGGCTAACCTTGATGGACCCATCATGAGATGGGTACCAAAATGTACTTAATAAGTTTTGCAGGTACCCAGAGATGATATGAAGCTTTGGGGGTGCTTGAGCGGTTTAACTCAATTCTTATCTCAAGCTATCAATCTTACATTGTCTATCCTTTAAGATTGACCCAAAGATGAATTGAGTTGTTATATCACTAACTTCATATTCATCTCTAGCAAGAACTTGTGTTGTAGGGAATAAGGATTAACCTTTGTGGGAATCAAGCAAAAGGCCTACAACCAAGTGATATCCAAAGGATGGTAACAATTAATTCTTAAGTGCACATTGCTTTTAATTGGTATATTCCTTTGTGTTTTTTGTAGCCACATAGGAAAAATAAAGCACATGAGAATGAACTTAAAATATTTTACCTTGCTTTGGAAAGAATCCAATTATATGGTAGATTGCATATTTGTTATTCTTATATGTGGCAATCTACATACTTTAATTGATGATAATTAATTCGTGGCATATTTCAAATGAATTATCGTATTATTGCCATGACCTAGACATAAAGAGGATTATCTCATGTTCTTAAATGAATAGAGTGCTAAGTAAGAAATTCAAATTCTTAAAGCACTTACCAAAAGGGAAATTCTCTATATGACTAGAGTTGTGAGACTAATGTTTTTATCTAAGTGATTTATGTAGTTTCACAACATGAGAATGTGTTTCTCAAATGGAGTGTGCCATTCAATCTATGCGTACATTTTAAAATTTGAAATGAGGTTTATTGTGAAAAAAATATTTTAAAATTCATTCCTAGCTCAACTGGTTTGACCAGCTGAACTTTCTAGTTCAGCTGGGAAGACCAGCTGAACTTCAGTTCGGCTGGTATTCACCAGGAAACCCCCTGGCTGAAACCAGTTGAACTGGTGTCCAGGACCGGTTGAACCGGTCTGGCACAGTTTGACCGGCCAGTCTGACCATTTTTTCAGACTGCGTCAGCCCTTTTTCAGACGCCTTTTTCAGTCTGCAACAGCACCTTTTCAGCAACTTTTGCAGCACCTTTTCAGCAACTTTTGCAGCACCTTTTCATTCAACTTTTGCAGCACTTTTTCAGTCATTTTTTTTGTCGCGTCAGGTCACCTTTTCAGAACGCGTCAATTGCTTTTTCACTTTTTCTGCAGTACCTTTTCAGCTTTATTTTTGCAGACTTTTACTGTTTCATTTGGTATATGACCAATTATAGTTCCTTTCAAGTGGCATTCTTTCAATTGGTAATAATCTATTTTATGAAGAAAAAAATGTCAATATGAAAGTTAAATTCTTTTTGGCTTAAATTTGTAAATTGGTGCATATTATTAATTCACTCATCCATGTGCATTAATTTAAAAGGAATTTAATTTATACTTTTACGCCTGATAAATGATGATTTGTTTGCCATTCATATATAGATATCATCATTCATTAAATACTTCCTTGTACTACTAATACCTCTTTTCAAAGTGTTTTATCGACTAGTTTTAAAAGAAAAAGAGATAACAAAGAAGGAAGTCTCCACAAATGATGAAAAGAAGAATGCTAAAGTGACACCACCACAGATAGTAAGATCTGTCAAATTGGTATAACAAATGGTACATTTATATGGTGGTAAGTATTCTTAGGCATAAGTTAATTCATTGCAAATTTGTCATGCCTTGACCATGATATGTAATATACTCCTCATGAGACTCTTAACTGAATTGAAAGTGCATGTGGCAAGCCATTCAAATACTTGATGCACATATCTAGTGGGAGAACATTATATATCTTGTGTCATAGAGAATAAGTTTCACTTGAGTAAGCTATACTAAGACAATCCAAAATGGTAAATGTGTATTTCATTCATATGGATTGTAATCTTTGTTTTTTTAATAGCTACTCTTGATGCAGTTTAAAATTCCCTTATCGTTAATTCTAAAAGTGCATAAGAATCTTTTTGTTGATATTCATCACATACATATGCACTAACATGGATATGATTTTTAAACTGTAAAAGGTACAATTAGTGATCCATACTCTCTAAACTTTGGAAACCTACAAATTGATATCTCAGGAATCTACTTCAATCGGTATCCATATGCTTCACTAGGATTGGATCACTATGTTGTAAATTCCATGCATAACTTGTCTTTATGATATGAATGCTTGTGCGACTAACCTTGATAAGCTAGGTGCACCCAAAGTCAAGGTAGGTTCATCATCAAGATGGCAACACAACGATGTATTAATAAAAGGAGAAAAGGCTCCTACTCTTAACTCTAGTTTTTATCTACGTGATTAAATATTGACTTGAAACCATGTAATATGGTTGTCAAGTATATGTGGGTGCCTACACAAAGAGAAAGGCCACAATAAAGATTGTGTGGGTACTCAAGGCTCTTACTACTAATCTCAAAGGACCCAATTCAAATTGGGTACCAAGATATGAGGCTTAAACTTGTTTTGCAGGATCACTCCTTCAATAGATCAAGTTGGGTGCTCGATAATGAATGTATAAATCATCTTTGGAGATAGTAGCAAGGGTGGTAACAACTGAATCTCAAGTGCAAATTATTTTCAAATCTTATCTCTTTTGTGACTTGTGTAGCCACTAAGGGAAAAGAAGCACTTGAGGATATACATCAGTTGTTGATTATGAAATAAAGGTCTAATTGGAAGTTGAATGAATATTATCATATGGTGAACAATCCAAAATTATGTGACGTATTCTCTATCTAGTTAATTTGGATTTGATTCTTCTATATTAGACACACACAATAATATGGATTAAGTCATCCCTCTAGGCTTCATTGAATAACCATGCATATTATCCATGTCATTCAAAATATATTGTGCATGAGGGTTCAAGGAAATTTAGTCCATATTATGAGGTTTCTCTATTTTAGCAACTCACTTGCCTCCCACATATAAAAGGGTTGCTAAATAAGAAACTAGTGCTTGTGCTACTAATGTCATCTCTTATGTTGAGTTTATCCATAGAAAATCTATGTTAAGAGATGGTGCTTGTTTTACATTGGATAAACCACAAGCTTAAAGGATACTATTCAACTAAAGTAAGATGAAGTTGATAAGAGGCCAAGGTATGAAAACTTCCTCTCCTTCGGTTGTTTTAGTATTCTATCCTTAGTGGAATGTACCATATTATAGGTTAAATTCCTTGCAATGTAAAATGTTCAATAGTGCATATAACTTTGACATTAACTATATGTGTGCACTAATTTAAAGGAATTTAGTCTATCCTTTTCGGTTTCAATAATGATGATTCATTTGCCATCCACACATAAGGATCATCATTTGTGAAACCCTCCCTTGTGTTTCTAATGCTCTCTTTTCTAAGTGTTTCAATAAGGTCCTTCCAAGTGCTTTCAAGATGGATTCAAAATCCACGGATATAAGAGTCTTGGTTGTTTCAATCATTGAGTTTCAATGAGTCTCATATCAAGTATGATTGAACCAAGCCAAGATCAATGAAGTTCAAGATCGCCTGGTTGGATGAAATCCTAAAGAGAAAAGAGATCACAGTGATTCAAGAAGGGAGTTATATTTTTTTTGTCAACCAAATAATGAAGATGTAGTGATATATTTATATGATATCCTTCATTATGAGGTTTTGAGGTTCATATTAGCATGCTTTACCCTTCAGGATTTCAATTGATATACTTTCAATTCTTAAACTTTCAATTGGTTTAATTTTCATTATCTATGTAAAGCATGTTATGTTAAACCAAGATATAGTGCAAACATCTCCTTTAACCTCGTATTGTTGATGTGCATAAGTGTACTTTGTGTACTCTTGCATGCACAAATTGAGGGAGAGTTTAGCCTATATCTTGTGAGACAAATGAATTCTTTCAAGTTCATGTTGTGTAGTCTCACACCTTGGAGAACATCAAATGAGGATGAATGGTTCCATAGAAATGAAGAATTTCTCTTGATTGTTTGAAGAGGATAAGTTTCTCTTTGAAATGTCAAGCCTATCAAAAGCTAAGATGGAAATTCATGATTATAATGGAGACCATGTGGCGTAAAACAAAGGTGTGTCACTCCATGAACTATTGTATTACAATTGTGTATCTAGGCTCTTACATGCTAGTGTGTGCATGTATATGCAATTCCTTCAATTGGTACAATTTCACATTTTTGTACTTTATTTGTACCAAGGTTCAAATTGTAGGACTTAATCCCCTAGCCTCACAAGTCGAAGTGCATAAGTTAAACAAGTATTCATCACTTGTATGCACACATTTAGGGGGAGAATGGTCTATAATTGGAATCTTTGAGACTAACTTCATTTCTAAGTCTCTTATGTGTGTAGTCTCAAATTAGAAAGGAATCTTCGGGCAAAGACAATCACTTCCACTGCAAATTTTGATGGGTATCAAAGATTCTTTGCTCGAATAAATGTATCTTTTATACATTTCATAAGAGAATGAGTTTCTCTTTTATATGCTACTCCAACGTCATCTAAAATTGGTAAATATGTATCACATCCTTTTGGATTGCAAATGTCTGAAGTAGCATAGCTTATAAATTCTCCTGTCTAGAACTTAATTGATTAAATAGTGCACATGTTTCTTATGTTGCATGATTATGTTCAATTGATACTCCTTTTATGCCAATGGTACTTTAAGTTGCAAATAAGTACTCTCAACAGATATCAATTGAATTCATATATATGTGTGTGCACTAAAACTTGAGGAGAACTTAGTGTAATATGCTATTAGTGATCTATTTATCTATCAAATTGTATCAATTGGTGTTTTTCAATTGATATTTTTCATACATGATCACTAGTTGCATAATCCATACTTGTGCAATTTTCATGTTGCATCTTGTTGTGATAAGAAAATGCTAGGTGACATCTAGACTCCAGGTATCAAGATTTATCTTTTAGTTAGTATGACAATCTTCATTTGATATCTTGGACCTATGTCACAATTATGCCAACAAGAGCTTGCAAATGAATTCTAAATCCAACACAAGTCTGGAAACCCCTTGAAAAGGTAAAACGCAAAGGTACATCACTTATGACACTTATCCATTACCTTTGTGCCATCTAAGGATCCCTTTCATGATAGTGTGTTCACATCTCGCTTAATCATAATTTCTATCCTTTATATTCTTTGTATCCTTTTTGGAGATTAATGACAAAGGGGGAGAAATTGTGCATTAAAGCTTACCTTTAGTCTTATGTAACTAAGTATTAGAAGACTTTTAAAAAGGGGAGAAATAATTAACAAAAAGGGGAAGGTATTAGAAGACTTTTAAAAAGGGGAGAAATAATTAACAAAAAGGGGAAGTCATAAGAAAAACATAAGATGAAGAAAGTTGATAAGTGCATTCCATGTCATGAGCATCACGTTTATTTTATGACACACTGCACCCTATGAATAGTATGATATAAGTTGTATATACTTTGACCTAAATATGTGCTTTTGGCATTTGAGTACAAAAGTGTTATTTTCTGAAATGCACATATTTAGGGGGAGGAAACTATATCATAGGATTTAAAATCTTATTTATCAAATCTTATGTAAGCTTTAAATGTGTTGTCATCAATCACCAAAAAGGGGGAGATTGAAAGTGCATTCATCCCTTTTTGTGAGTTTTGGTGATTTGGATAACAACACATTTAAAGGTCTAACGAGTTTGCTAAGTGTTGAACAGGAAATTCAGTATGATGAACATACTTAAATAGTGTATAATGATCAGTGAACAAAGGTTCAACACGAGGTTAAATAACCAATGAGACAATGCAAATGGATATAATATGATCTCTATATTGGTTTGAATATATGGACAAGACCTGAGAAATCACTACATACATATGACCAGGATAGAGGACAAAGTGATTTAGAGGATTGGTCAAGCCAAAGAGAATAAGATATGAGGAATCGTGAATTGGCTTGACCATATTACTGTCAGTCCATATATGCTTCTATGAGAATCAAACTAGAGCTTGATTGATCTTGACAATTATATCTAGAAGACATTCAAGCAAGGTTCACAATATTGAAGAAATGATTCTCTCAATGGATGCTCAATTTGATGTGACTCAAGAATGGCTTGATAGGGTGAAGATAGCAAGGAAAGGACTTCGAGGAACTAAGCGAAGGTGAAGGTCAAGCGACGGCTTGTAGACCGAGGTACCATGGCTAAGGTGAAGAAGAGAGTACTTGCACTAAGTCGATGAACTAATCAGCTATGAAGAGTTATAACATGTTGATGCATCAGTAAGGTGACTTGAAGCCATGATTTGAACTCATATAAGGTGATATGGTACAAGTCACTGGGTTTGATTTGAGTTTGCTTCAAAAGGTGAGACAAAGATGTTTGTGATCCTTATGAAGCAATGCCATGGAGAAATCACACATGAGACACCAATGACTCAAGGAGTTTACTTCATTATATTTTATTTAACTTGAGTATAGGAATCGTCGTACTATAAAGGGGGATCCAAAAAGAAGGTTGGTGTTTGCCAAAGCTCAAACCTCTCTATTCAAAAGCTATTTTTGAAAAGCAAAAATCTCTTTAACGTTCTATGGTTGACCGTGGTTAGGGTTGAGAAACCTAGAGTGTTCTTGCTGAAAAGCAGCTGAACTTCTTCAACTGCATCTGAGCTTTCCAGCTGAACTTGACTTCAGCTGAGTTGAGCTTCTTCAGCTGCAGCTGAGCTTTTCAGCTGAGCTGAACTTCAGCTGAGTTGAGCTTTCTCAACTTCAGCTGAACTCAACTTCAGCTGTGAACCTCTTTGACCATACACCAGCTGAACTTGCCTCCGGGCAGTTGAGATGGGGTTTTCTCTCCTAAACTCTCTGGTCAAGACTAGTTGAACTGGTCCTGAGGGGCAGTTCAGCTGGTCTCTGACCCCTCTGACCTCTGACCAACAGTGTGCAAGTCAGACTGGCAAACAGGTCGCCAGAGGTGTCAGGGGCGGTTCAACCGCCCTGGGGGGCGGTTCAACCGGTCTGGTCAACCCTGACCAGTCTGCAGGTCAGTCTGCGCGTCAGTCTGCCAGTAAGACTGGCAGACAGGCTGCCAGGCCTGCCAGGGCCGGTTCAACCGCCCTAGGGGGAGGTTCAACCGGTCTCAAACAGAAAAATCGGCCCCAACGGCTAGTTTTGAGCTCCACCTATATATACTACCTCCTACCTCTCTCCCCAAAGTAGTGAGCACGATTTGAACTCCATTTCTAACCCAAGAAACACCTCCCTCTCTTTCTCACACATCTCTTGCCTCTTCCATTTCAAATCTTTGGAGAGAAATCTTTGAGTGAGCTTGAGAGCTGCGGTTTTGTGCTTCATCTCTAAATCTCTCTTGCTCTTCTTCTTCATTCGAGCTTTGGTACTACATCGAGTTCTTTGTGGATTCATTACTCTTGGAGCTTCTAGCTCCTAGACGACTAGGTGTCTCTTGTGAGTCTCCAAATCTTGTGGAAGACCACAAGAAAGTTTGTATTACCCGCTCGTTTGAGCAAAGATTATTGTGTGGGCTTGACCTTTGTGGTCGGCAAAGGGAGGATTAGGGTTGAAAGAGACCCGACTCTTTGTGGGCGCCTCAACGAGGAAATAGGGCACCTTTTGTGGTGTGACCGAACCTCGGGATAAATCTTGTGTCTCTTGTGTTCTTGCTCATTGTGTTTGTTCATGTTCTTCGTTCTCTCACCATTCCGTGGAAGATTGTTTATATCTTTTTGGTGTGTGGATTTTGAGAAGTGCCCTTCTCAGATCTACTACTTTGAACCCTGTGGATCATTTAGAACATCTCATTTCCAAAGTTAACTGGGTGAATTTCGAGATCAATTCAGTTTTACCCAGTTTGCTTCTAGTTTTTGTTGAAAAAGTTTTAACTTGCCTATTCACCCCCCCTCTAGGCAACTTTCAATCGCGCCCATCAGGCCTTTGCAGCTTTATGCTTATGGGGGTTACCAGCTGAGAATTAGGAGCCTTGAGGGTACCCCTAATTATGGTCCCCGACAGTAGCCCCCGAGCCTCGAAGGGAGTGTTAGCACTCGCTTGGAGGCTTTCGTCGCACTTTTTTGCAAGGGGACCAGCCTCTCTCGGTTGCGTTTTGTTCCGGTGGGTGCGCGCGAGCGCACCCGCCGGGTGTAGCCCCCGAGGCCTCGGAGGAGTAGTTTGACTCCTTCGAGGTCTTAATGCCTCGCGCAATGCTTCGGCTGGTCTGGTCGTTCCCTCATGCGAGCTGGCCGTAGCCCGGGTGTACGGTCGGGTCCCAAGTTCTCGGGCTGGTATGTTGACGCTGTCAACGGTGTGGCCGGAGCCGGGTTTGCGAGAGCAGCCCCCGAGCCTCTGCACAGGGCGAGAGGGCGATCAGGGATAGACTCGACTTTTTTATATATGCCCCTGCGTCGCCTTTCCGCAAGGAGGAGGGGGGAAAGCGCCATGTTGCCCTCGGTGGGCGCCGAACATGGTGTCTCCGGTGAGCTGCAGGCGGGTAATCCGAGTGGGCGTCCGTGCCCCGTTCGTTAGGGGTCGGCTAGGGGCCCAGAGGCGCGCCCAAAAGTACCTGCGGGTGATCTGCCGGACCCGGTCCCCTGGCGACGGGGTCTGAGGGCTCGACGCCTCCCTCTGATGGGATTCCGTTACAGGATCGTTCCCGCTGGTCTCGGAAATGTCCCAGGGTACCTCGGGAGCGCAGCCCGAGCCTTGGTTATGTATCGAACGTACCCATGGTCATCCCTCGCTCTGTGTCTGAGGCGGCTGTGAACCCTTCAGGGGTCAGCCTTCGAACCCCTGATCAGTAGTGGGCGCGGAGCCCGAGTAGCCTAAGGCGGCCGTTGAACCCTTCTGAGGGGCCGGCCTTCGAACCTCTGACCAGTAGTGGGTGTGGAGCCCACGCGCTCTGAGGCGGTTGTTGAACCCTTCCGAGGGGCCAGCCTTCGAACCTCTGATCAGTAGGGAGGCTCGGAGCCTGGTTCCTTCACGGGGATGGATCCTTTTCGGGGTATCCACCTTTCCCGGTCCCTGTTGAAAGAGAGAGAAAGAGGAAAAAAGGAAAAGGATACGAAATCGAACGATGCGGCGTACCTTTTCTGACGCGGTCATTATGGCGAAGGCGAAGCGTCGCCCGCTTCTCCTGCCAGAGGCGCCGCCTGTCCCGCCGCGGAGTTAATGCGACGGGGCGAGTGGTTCGCGGGGCGGCCGTTGCGCGTGCGCGAGCCGTTCGAGGAACGGAACACGGACGCGTTGTCTTCACGCCGTGAGAGAGGGTTCTCTCGCTGCCCCCGGATGGGACGTGAGCTTGGCTGACGACGTGACCGCTGCTCCTGCCCGCCTGCCACCGCCATTACTGCCGGCCCATTTTTGGCCGCATTGACCGTCGCGCCAGGCTGGCGCTGCTGGGTCATGCGCTGGGTCGCCTCAAGCCACGGTATTGGTTCCGCAGTCGAGGAAGCGCGGCGGTGGCGCAAGTGGCGGTGCAGCTGCATGCACGAATCATTCGGCGCGCCGGTTGCATGACGCGTGGGCCTGGGCCTCCATGCCGGGCGTGTTGGGAGTCGGAGAAGTGCGCCCACTTGGCGCGGTTGCATGCCGCCTGCATGGCTGCCCGCCCTTTCGCCCGCCGGTCTGGGCAAAAGTGGAGAGTCGCTTGTATCCGCTGGGTGGTTGTACGCACCGCGCACGGCGGTTTGACTTCTTCTGCTCTGAGCCAGCTTGCATGACGTGTGGGACCCAGCCCCCGCGCCGTAGGGGAGGACCTTGGAGTGTGTTGGAGAAGACTCAGCCCACGACGGCTGGGGACGCAAGTAGGGAGAGTCGCCTTTAAAAGGAGGGTGACCCCCTTGGAAGGCGACCATGTCTTCGCGCTCCCTTACGCATCGTGTCTTTCCACCTTCCAAGCCCCCGAATGGGGGATACCTGCCGTCTTTCCGCCTCGTCGTTGGAGGAACGCAACTCCGTGGGAGTTGGTACCTTTCAGCCATCGTTCGGCTTCAAGGATTTTCATCATGCAGCCCGGTTGCACCCCTCCACCGGCGGTCACCCAAGATGGTGACCTCCAATTCGATGGCGGGGGAAAGCAAACCGGGTCGCGACCTCTGCCCCTCCCTCAGCCTCAAGGATTTTCATCACCAGGGCTGGGGAGGGGAGTGTGCCGAGTTGGGGTCGGCCCCTGCGTGGGCGGCGGCCCGCTCCTTCCCTCAGTGATCGGGGGGAAGGGCGGTTGTTGTCCGTGGCGCTGGCAGCTGCCGCGTGCTTGGCTCTCGGACGCGAGTGGCTTCGGAGCCGCTCTCGGCGCCGGCTTCTGCCACGGCAGCTGGAAGAGGTTCTTCCGCCGACGACATAGCCAGGGCCGCCCACGGACCGACCTCCAACTCTACGGCCTTCTGCCCGTCCTTGCCTCACGAGTTTGGGCATGGACGGGGGCCTCCTGGCAGCAGCATCCGCCCTGCGGTCATTGCTGCTGCTGTTTGGCCCCCCGGAGCAGAAGTCGTCGTCGTCGCCGCTGCCGGAGCAAGCGACGACGCGCCGTTCGTCGGACTTCTGTTGCTCCGCAGGCCCCTCCCCCATCGAGTGGGGTTGTTCGTACCTGCGGAGGTGGAACCGGAGTTCCGTTTGTAATGGCACTTTGAATGCCAGTGTTTTTGTTCATTGTGGTTGTCGAGGCCTGAACATGTATGTAATTTCGGCACGGAGCCGTGTTTTTTCCTCATTTTCGAGCACTAAGACTCGCCTGTTGGTTGTCTGAACCGCTTCACCAAGCGTGAGTCGCCCCGTGTAAAGGTGACGAGTGAGGTATCCGTATCCCGGAGGCGTAGGAGTCCCTCGGCTCGGTCGGCCTTGTTGCCTGAGGCTTCTCTTGCTCAGTTAAAGGAACCCCTCGGCCGCTCTTTGATGAGCCGAGGCCAGGGGTAGCGGTGTCAGCGCGAACAGAGGCAGAGTTGGCTCGAAAAGAAGATCTGGTCGGCCGGAGCCTGGCCGGGTCGTCCGTTAGCGGGATCGACGCCGGAAATGAACTCCCGAGGCCTCAGGCCGGGCTGATGTCCTCGGAGGACGGCTGGCCGAGGCCTCAGGGTGACCGGCCGAGCCGCCTGCTCGGGCTGGATTCTCGGAGAAGACCCTGGCGGCGATGGCCCGGGCTTGGTGATGACGTTGTCCTTCAGAGCGGAGACCCTTGGACCGTGTCGCCGTCCGAGGCCAGGTCGGACCTCGCCGAAGGTGTTGTCGACGCCGAGGGTGCTGCTGCTCCCTTCAAGCGTCAAGATCCGAGCCTGCAGGATCAGCTCATCTTGTAGCGTGTGTTTTCTGCGGCCGCCGAGGCCAACACACACCCTCGCCGTGTTGTAAAGCTGCGTCTCTTTTCCTCTTATTCCGAGTATCTGGACCTTTTTGTCGGTAACAGAAATGTTTGTGCGAGCGAGAGTTGCTTCTCGCGGAAGGTGATGAGTGAGGTATCCGTATCCCGGAGGCGTAGGAGTTCCTCGGCTCGGTCGGCCTTGCCGCTTACACACACTCTTACCCGTCCATGGGGTTCTGTCACCGACGCAGTCGAGAAGGCTCGAAGAATCGCTTCGGCAGAGGAGCTTCCGAACGTGAAGACTTGTTCGGTCCGCGGAATCACTTATCCGAATGTGAGTTACTTATCGCAGAAGGTGATGAGTGAGGTATCCATATCCCAGAGGCGTAGGAGTCCCTCGGCTCGGTCAGCCTTGGCTGCTTACGTGTACTCCGTCGTTTTCAGGATCCGCTTTCGAAGTAGTCAAAAAGCACGAAAGACATTCTGGCAGAAAGGATCTTTTTTCGAGGAAAAAATTCGACGCAGAGGGGGTTCCCCCTTTTAGCCCCCGAGGGAGGGTCGGGCTTTGCCGAGGCGAGGCCGACCCTTCCTTGATGACTAAACTTTGCGTGGGAGCGAGGTATATGAACAACTTGAAAACATCTTAAGGGTAGAAGCGACGTAGCTGTTGGATGTTCCAAGCGTTGCCGTAGACCTCGCCTTGACTGTTGGCCAGCTTGTACGTTTCGGGCTTCAGAACTTTGGCGATGACGAACGGCCCCTCCCAGGGGGCGTGAGCTTGTGCCGCCCTCGGGCGTCTTGTCGCAGCCGAAGCACCAGGTCGCCCACCTAGAGGTCTCGGGACAGGACCCCTCGGGCGTGGGAGCGTCGCAGGGACTGCTGGTACCGCGCCGAGTGTAGTAAGGCCTTGTCCCGAGCCTCCTCCAGCTGGTCCAATGAGTCCTCTCGACTAGCTTGGTTGCTTTGGTCGGTGTAGGCCCTCGTCCTCGGGGAACCGTATTCTAAGTCCGTGGGCAAGATGGCCTCGGCCCCATAGACCAGAAAGAACGGCGTGAAGCCCGTGGCTCGGCTCGGCGTTGTCCTCAGGCTCCAGACCACCGAGGGGAGTTCCTTCATCCATCGCTTGCCGAACTTGTTGAGGTCGTTGTAGATCCGAGGCTTGAGCCCTTATAGAATCATGCCGTTGGCACGCTCTACTTGCCCATTTGACATGGGGTGAGCTACGGCGGCCCAGTCCACCCGGATGTGGTGATCCTCGCAGAAGTCCAGGAACTTTCTGCCGGTGAACTGGGTGCCGTTGTCGGTGATGATGGAGTTTGGGACCCCGAAACGATGGATGATGTTGGTGAAGAACGCCACCGCCTGCTCGGACCTGATGCTGTTTAGGGGTCGGACCTCGATCCACTTGGAGAATTTGTCGATGGCGACCAACAGGTGCGTGTAGCCCCCGGGTGCCTTCTGCAAGGGGCCGACGAGGTCCAGACCCCACACAGCAAAAGGCTAGGTGATGGGTATCGTCTGCAGAGCCTGAGCGGGCAGGTGGTTCTGCCTTGCGTAGAACTGACACCCTTCGCAGGTGCGGACAATTCTGGTAGCGTCGGCCACCGCCGTGGGCCAGTAGAAGCCTTGTCGGAAAGCATTCCCGACGAGGGCTCGAGGCGCTGCGTGATGGCCGCAAGCCCCCGAGAGTATCTCTCGTAGGAGTTCTAGACCTTCGGCGATGGAGATGCATCGCTGGAGGATGCCAGAGGGGCTGTGGTGGTAGAGCTCCTTCTCATCTCCCAGCAAGACGAACGACTTGGTGCGCCGCGCCACCCGCCGAGCCTCAGCTCGGTCGGTGGGTAGCTCTCCTCGGTGGAGATATTGCAGGTATGGGGTCTGTCAGTTTTGATCAGGCGTGACCCCGCTTTGCTCCCCCTCGACGCGCAACGTCTCGCCCTCGGGGGCCGAGGGTACCTCGGGCCGAGCCGAGGGTGCCTCGGACTGTGCCGAGGGTGCCTCAGGCTCGGGCGTGTCGTCGATCTTGACGGAGGGTTGATGCAGATCTCGGGAGAAGACGTCCGGGGGAACCGTTGTTCGCCCCGAGGCTATTTTGGCCAGCTCGTCCGCAGTCTCGTTGTAGCGCCGAGCGATGTGGTTGAGCTCGAGCCCGTAGAACTTGTCTTCCAGGCGCCGAACCTCATCGCAGTAGGACTCCATCTTCGGGTCGCGGCAGTGGGAGTTCTTCATGACTTGGTCGATGACGAGCTGCGAGTCACCGCGAGCGTCGAGGCGTCGGACCCCTAGCTCGATGGCGATTCGCAACCCGTTGACCAGAGCCTCATACTCGGCCACATTGTTGGACGCCGGGAAATGGAGGCGTAGCACATAGCGTATGTGCTTGCCGAGGGGCGAGATGAAGAGTAGGCCTGCGCCGGCTCCTGTCTTCATCAACGACCCGTCGAAGAACATGGTCCAGAGCTCCGGTTGGATCGGAGCCGTTGGTAGCTGGGTGTCGACCCATTCGGCCACGAAGTCTGCCAGGACCTGGGACTTGATGGCCTTCTGAGGGGCGAACGAGATTGCTTCGCCCATGATTTCCACCGGCCACTTTGCGATTCTACCCGAGGCCTCTCGGCACTGGATGATCTCCCCCAGGGGGAAGGACGACACCACAGTTACCGGATGAGACTCGAAGTAGTGTCACAGCTTCCGCCGCGTTAGGATCACCGCGTACAGCAGCTTCTGAACTTGTGGGTAACGGACCTTGGTTTTGGACAGTACCTCGCTGACGAAGTAGACTGGCCTCTGAACGGGCAATGCATGCCCCTCTTCTTGCCTCTCGACCACAATCGCGGCACTAACCACCTGAGTGGTCGCGGCGACGTAGACCAAGAGGGCTTCTCCGGCAGCTGGGGGCACCAAGATAGGCGCCTTCGTGAGGAGCGCCTTCAGGTTCCCGAGGGCTTCCTCGGCCTCAGGGGTCCAAGTGAAGCACTCGGCCTTCCTTAAGAGGCGGTACAGAGGTAGACCTCTTTCGCCGAGGCGTGAGATGAAGCGGCTCAGAGCCGCGAGACATCCCATGACCCTCTGTACGCCTTTCAAGTCCTTGATGGGCCCCATGCCGGTGATGGCTGCGATCTTCTCCGGGTTGGCTTCGATGCCCCGCTCGGAGACGATGAACCCCAAGAGCATGCCTCGGGGCACCCCGAAGACACACTTTTCAGGATTGAGCTTGACGCCTTTTGCCTTGAGACATCGGAATGTCACTTCAAGGTCGGAAAGGAGGTCGGAGGCTTTCCTTGTCTTGACTACGATGTCATCGACGTAGGCCTCGACCGTGCGGCGAATGTGTTCGCCGAACACATGGTTCATGCACCGCTGGTACGTCACGCCCGCATTCCTTAATCCGAACGGCATGGTGACATAGCAGTACATGCCGAAGGGTGTGATGAAAGAAGTCGCGAGCTGGTCGGACTCTTTCATCCTGATTTGGTGATACCCTGAGTAGGCATCGAGGAAAGACAGGGTTTCGCACCCAGCAGTGGAATCCATGATTTGATCAATGCGAGGCAGAGGGTAGGGAACCTTCGGACATGCCTTGTTTAGACCAGTGTAGTCTACACACATCCGCCATTTCCCCCCTTCTCACAAGCACAGGGTTGGCAAGCCATTCGGGATGGAATACCTCTTTGATGAACCCTGCCGCCATTAGCTTGTGGATCTCCTCGCCTATGGCTCTGCGTTTCTCCTTGTCGAATCGGCGCAGAGGCTGCTTGACGGGTCGGGCTCCGGCTCGGATGTCCAGCGAGTGCTCGGCGACATCCCTCGGTATGCCGGGCATGTCCGAGGGACTCCACGCGAAGACGTCGGCGTTCGCGCGGAGAAAGTCGATGAGCACTGCTTCCTATTTGGGATCGAGCCCGGAGCCGATCCGGATCTGCTTGGAGGCATCGCTGCTGGGGTCGAGGTGGACGGCCTTAACCGTCTCCGCTGGCTCAAAGTTGCCGGCACGACGCTTCACGTCTGGCACCTCCTTAGAGAGGCTCTCCAGGTCGGCGATGAGGGCCTCGGACTCGGCGAGGGCCTCGGCGTACTCCACGCACTCCATGTCGCATTCGAACGTGTGTTTGTACGTGGGGCCGACGATGATGACCCCGTTGGGGCACGACATCTTGAGCTTTAGGTAGGTGTAGTTGGGGACGACCATGAACTTCGCGTAGCATGGTCTTCCCAGTACCGCGTGGTAGGTTCCTCGGAACCCGACCACCTCGAACGTCAGGGTCTCCCTTCGGAAGTTGGAGGGTGTTCCGAAGCAGACGGGAAGGTTGAGTTGTCCGAGGGGCTGGACGCGCTTCCCGGGAATGATCCCATGGAAGGGCGCAGCGCCTGCCCGGACGGAGGACAGATCGACACGCAGGAGCCCGAGGGTCTCGGCGTAGATGATGTTGAGGCTGCTGCCTCCGTCCATGAGGACCTTGGTGAGCCTGACGTCGCCGATGACGGGGTCGACGACGAGCGGGTATTTCCCCGGGCTCGGCACATGGTCGGGGTGGTCGGCTTGGTCGAAGGTGATGGGCTTGTCGGATCAGTCTAGGTAGACTGGCGCCGCCACCTTCACCGAATAGACCTCCCGGCGCTCTTGCTTGCGGTGCCGAGCCGAGGCGTTCGCCGCTTGCCCACCGTAGATCATGAAGCAGTCGCGGACCTCGGGGAACTCTCCTGCTTGGTGATCTTCCTTCTTATCGTCGTCGTGGGCCCTGCCCTGTGGAAGTGGCGCCGAAGCATGACGCACTCCTCAAGGGTGTGCTTGACGGGCCCCTGGTGATAGGGGCATGGCTCCTTGAGCATCTTGTCGAAGAGGTTGGCACCTCCGGGGGGTTTCCGAGGGTTCTTGTACTCGGCGGCAGCGACAAGGTCCGCGTCGGCGGCGTCGCGTTTCGCTTGCGACTTCTTTTTGCCCTTCCTCTTGGCGCCGCGCTGAGTTGATGCCTCGGGGGCATCTTCCGATGGACGGCCCTGGGGCTGCTTGTCCTTTCGGAAGATAGCCTCGACCGCCTCCTGGCCGGAGGCGAACTTGGTGGCGATGTCCATCAGCTCGCTCGCCCTTGTGGGGGTCTTGCGACCCAGCTTGCTCACCAGGTCGCGGTAGGTGGTGCCAGCGAGGAACGCGCCGATGACATCCGAGTCGATGATGTTGGGTAGCTCGGTGCGCTGCTTCGAGAATCGCCGGATGTAGTCCTGGAGAGACTCTCCTGGCTGCTGTCGGCAGCTTCGGAGGTCCCAGGAATTCCCGGGGCGCACGTACGTGCCCTGGAAATTGCCGGCGAAAGCTTGGACCAGGTCGTCCCAGTTGGAGATCTGCCCCGGAGGCAGGTGCTCCAACCAGGCGCGAGCGGTGTCGGAGAGGAACAGGGGGAGGTTGCGGATGATGAGCTTGTCATCGTCCGTTCCACCCAGTTGGCAGGCCAGACGGTAGTCCGCGAGCCACAGTTCCGGTCTCGTCTCCCCCGAGTACTTTGTGATAGTAGTCAGGGGTCGGAACCGGGTCGGGAACGGCGCCCGTCGTATGGCCCGGCTGAAGGCCTGCGGACCGGGTGGTTCGGGCGAGGGACTCCGATCCTCCCCGCTGTCGTAGCGTCCCCCACGCCTAGGGTGGTAGCCTCGGCGCACCCTCTCATCGAGGTGGGCCCGACGATCGCGGTGATGGTGCTCGTTGCCGAGGCGACCCGGGGCCGCAGGCGCTGTGTTGCGCGTGCGCCCGGTGTAGACCGAGGCTTCCCGCATGAATCGGGAAGTCACGGCATGAGGTTCCGAGGGGTACCCCTGCCTTCGGGAGGCGGAGCTCTCGGCCCGTCGGACCGCGGCGCCTTCCAGGAGATTCTTGAGCTCTCCCTGGATTCGCCGCCCCTCGGTGGTTGATGGCTCCGGCATCGCGCGGAGGAGCATTGCTGCTGCTGCCAGGTTCTGGCCGACCCCACTAGATGCGGGTGGCGGCCTGACCCTGACGTCGTCGGCGATGCGGTGCTAGAAGCCCTGGGGTAGATGACGTATTTCTCCGGCCGGAGGTTGGCCCGCCCATGCCTGCCCGACGTCCCGGCGGATCGGCTCAAGCGCTCCTGCTCCCTCGTCGAGCCTGGCCTGCACCCCGCGGATTTGCTCGAGCTGTGGGTCGTGGCCCCCCGCCTGAACGGGGACCACAGCTAGCTCCCATGGGATGTCAACACGGGGCACAGGCCTAGGGAGAGCACCGTCCTCCGGCATGCCGAGATGGTTGCCTTCGGAGGGACCCCCTAGATCGACGTGGAAACATTCGCGGCTTGGGCCGCAGTCCTCATCGCCGAGGTTACGGCTACCGTCGGAACAGTCGGAAAGGCAGTAGTCGCATGCGGTCATGAAGTCCCGCATGGCACTGGGGTTGCCAAGTCCAGAGAAATCCCAGCAGAAGCTGGGCTCGTCGTCTTCCTCGGACCCAGAGGGCCCGTAGGTCGAGACGTCCGTCAGCCGGTCCCAAGGTGACCGCATACGAAACCCTAGAGGGTTTGGGCTCGCCTCTACGAGAGCGCCCACCAAAGCGAAGCCGCTAGGCGGGTCGAGGCTGAATCCGAATGACGTGGGATGGGAATCGGTCGGTACCTCTTGGTCGACGGGCGGTGATGAAGTCACGTCGGGGACGGACTGCACCGTCGTCTCAGGTACGAGGGTGACGTCCTGCAAGCCTTTCGCGAGCGTGTCGGCGTCGTCCGTTTGCTCGGAGTTGGCGTGTCGCGGGGAGACGGTGCTCGCTTTCGTCTCAAACGCGAGATCGATGCCCGACGCGCCCCCCATTGGGGCGCTGGGGCCGTCGACTCGCTCGACAGTCGACGAGGCGCTGCCTCCCGCTTGGCCTTGGTTGCCCCGCCTCCTCCTCTGTTGGCGGGGGAGAGGACGGGGCGAGTTCGAATGTTGTTCTTCCACCACGCGGGGAAGACGTCGTCGATTCCGCCGCCGGCGGGCGGGCTGTCGGCCGCCATTGTCGCTGTCGTCCGGCAGTGGAAGGAGTATCATATCGTAGCCGCCGTCGAGGGACATGAACTCAAGGCTCCCGAAACGGAGCACTGTCCCGGGTCGGAGAGGTTGCTGGAGACTGCCCATCTAGAGCTTGACGGGAAGCGGTTCGTCAACACGCAGCGTGCCCCTACCTGGCACGCCAACTGTCGGCGTTTCGAGACCGGGGGGTCCCTAAGCCGACGAGTGAAATGTCGCCGCGTGCCCCAGCCCAGATGGGTCGGCGCGAGGCCGAGCGCGAAGGGGGGAAGTGAGGCGGCCGGAGATGGGCGTGAGAGAGGTGGAAATCCCGCGGCCTTCGTGTTCGTCCCGCGCCCAGGTCGGGTGCGCTTGCAGTAGGGGGTTACAAGCGTCCACGCGGGAGAGGGAGCGAGCGGCCTCACGCGAGCGCCTGTCTCGTCCTCGTCCCCACGCGGCCAACCCTCTCTAAGAGGGCCCTGGTCCTTCCTTTTATAGGCGTAAGGAGAGGATCCAGGTGTACAATGGGGGGTGTAGCAGAGTGCTACGTGTCTAGCGGGGGAGAGCTAGCGCCCTAAGTACATGCCGTTGTGGCAGCCGGAGAGATTTTGGCACCCAGCTTGGTGTGATGTCGTGGCCGTCGGAGGAGCACTGGAGCCTGGCGGCGGAGGGACAGCTGTCGGAGCTGTTGAGTCCTTGCTGACGTCCTCTTGCTTCCGTAAGGGGGCTGAGAGCCGCCGTCGTCACAGAGTATGCGGGGCACCATCATTGCCTATCTGGTGGAGCGAGCCAGATGGGACGCCGGTCTTGTTCCCTATGGCCCGAGTCAGCTTGGGGTAGGGTGATGATGGCGCCTCCTGTTGACGTGGCTGGTCTGCGCCCTAGGTTGGGCGATGTGGAAGCTCCTCCGAAGCCGAGGTTGAGTCTGTCTTCCGTGGCCGAGGTCGAGCCCGAGCCCCTGGGTCGGGCGAGGCGGAGGCCGTCGGCTGAGGCCAGGGCAGAGTCCGAGCCCTGGGGTCGGGCGAAGCGGAGTTCGTCGTCTTCTGGGGCTGAGCCCAAGTCCGAGCCCTGGGTCGGGCGGAGCGGAGTTCGTCGTCTTCTGGGGCTGAGCCCAAGTCCGAGCCCTGGGTCGGGCGGAGCGGAGTTCGTCGTCTTCTGGGGCTTAGCCCAAGTCCGAGCCCTGGGTCGGGCGGAGCGGAGTTCGTCGTCTTCCGGGACTTAGCCCGAGTCCGAGCCCTAGGTCGGGCGGAGCGGAGTTCGCCGTCTTCCGGGACTTAGCCCGAGTCCGAGCCCTGGGTCGGGCGGAGCGGAGTTCACCGTCTTCCGGGACTTAGCCCGAGTCCGAGCCCTGGGTCGGGCGGAGCGGAGCTTCCTATGGTGCCTCCGGCCGAGCCTGACTGCCTGCCAGCCTCACTCTGTCAAGTGGCACCGCAGTCGGAGCGGCGCAGGCGGCGCTGTCTTTCTGTCAGACCGGTCAGTGGAGCGGCGAAGTGACGACGGTCACTTCGGCTCTGTTGGCTGAGGAGCGCGCGTCAGGATAAATGTGTCAGGCCACCTTTGCATTAAATGCTCCTGCGATTTGGTCGGTCGGTGCGGCGATTTGGTCAGGGTTGCTTCTTGGCGAAGGCAGGGCCTCGGGCGAGCCGGAAATATGTTCGCCGCTGGAGGGGGGCCTCGGGCGAGACGGAGATCCCCCGGGGTCGGCTGCCCTTGTCCGAGGCTAGGCTCGGGCGAGGCGTGATCGAGTCCCTCGAATGGACTGATCCCTGACTTAATCGCGCCCATCAGGCCTTTGCAGCTTTATGCTGATGGGGGTTACCAGCTGAGAATTAGGAGCCTTGAGGGTACCCCTAATTATGGTCCCCGACAGTACGTCTCACCGGACATACTCACCGAACATTCTGGTGGGTCTCAGACAGGTTCAAACTTCTCCAGCTTCTTTTTACTCTTCTTGGGAGGTTTCGTGTCACTTAGACAAACATTATTAGCAACTAAAATAATTTACTAAGTGTAGGAACCATACCTTTTTAATTCATTTTCATGATGATTTGCAATATGCCCAAATTCAAGACTAAAAAGTGTTTTTTCTTATTTTCCACAAACTTTTGGACTTGATTGCTTCAATTTATTTTCTAAACACTTGTGCTCATGATCATATGGAGAGTGTTAGATCAAAATGATGTGTTGGACAGTTAATGACCAAAACATTTAGAAAATGGTTCGATGCAAAGCACACATTTTCCTTTTAATTTAGTTTAGCTTTGCTTGCTTCTAAACGGCCTCTAAGGTCGTTTTGGAGATTTTTTTCCATATCGGATATAAATCTATTTGTTTGGCCCTTCACATCTAGGTGCTACAGGCGGCCCGTATGGACAAAAGTTGTAACAAGACCCAAACAGGTGTAACTTTTGTTCAGATAGACATGCAGCTCTTAACACTGTAGGTACATAGAACCAAATTTAGAGAACGTTGTTGAGATGAAAAAGATATAGAAGATTGAATCTTTTAGAGAATTCTGTAACGAACAGAGAATATTCTTTTAAAGGATAAAATTTAGAGTATGTTGCTGGAGACAGCCTTATACGAGGGCTGTAACGGAATGAGTTTGTATTCGATAGGTATATATATAGTTTTCTTCCGTTCAGAATCCTAGGTCTGTCACTCACTAGTCACAAGAGCTGAGAAAAGCCATGTCGTTTAAGAACGGAAAAATATCTCAGACGATTGACGCATTCCAGTCAGACTTAATTTATCTCTTTTCCATCCGTGCATCACCTTTCAACTGTTGATCTGACCAGGACACCAGGTGCTATGCAACGTCTTTTTACCATACAATATCAGCAACCATAGAGATTCGTTTACTGTGTTTCAGTCTTTTTACCATGCAATGCCAGCAAGAAACTCATGTAGCATGATGGAGTTAGTGGCAAGTAAACGAGATAGTAAGACAACCACAGAGATTCATTTACTGTTTCTCAGCCTCTTCGCCATGCAATGCCAGCAAGAAACTCATGTAGCTTGATAGAGTAAGTGGCAAGTAAACCAGATGGTAAGACAGCCATATAAATTTATTTACTGTGTTCCAACCTCTTCACCATGCAATGCCAGCAAGAAACTCATGTGGCTTGATAGAGTAAGTGGCAATTAAACCAGAATATCAGATGGCAAGACAACCATATAAATTTATTTACTGTGTTCCAACCTCTTCACCATGCAATGCTAGCAAGAAACTCGTGTAGCATGATGATGCCTTATATAGATCACTATCAGCAGCATCCAGTATCATCCACCCCATGAGGGTTGAGGAGTTCCTAGCTACACTACCGGAATCCGGGTCTTTGCCGAGTGCCAGCCTCTTTGTCGAGTGTTTTTTCTCGGGCACTCGGCAAAGCAACCTTTGCCGAGAGCCGCACTCGGCAAAGTCCTGCTCTTGATAACGAGCTGGTTTACCGAGTGCAGGACACTCGGGACAGAAAAACTCTCGGCAAAGATACGTTTGCCGAGTGGCAAACACTCGGCAAAAGCGGCTCTTGGCAAAGGGCCGTCAGCGGCCGTTCTAAAGTTGACGGCCGTCAGCCTTTGCCGAGGGCCGAGGTCGGCACTCGACAAAGATCGATGCTTCTTTGCCGAGTGCCAAATACCTGGCACTCGGCAAAGACCTCTTGATATTCGTGATTTTCATGATTTTCATGACAAATACCTGGCACTATCAGCAGCATCCAGTATCATCCACCCCATGCATGAGGGTTGAGGAGTTCCTAGCTTACTATTCTTGATATTCGTGATTTTCATGACAAAGCCACGCTTTGAAGAAGATGGATGGTGTTTCTTTTAAAAACAAAAAGGGATAATTCAGCGTGTATGAAACAAAATTATTAAAAAACATTTCTAGAGAAAGATAATTAAAGATCACATGAAAATAGTACAACTGAACAAATTTTATTGGAATATGATCCAAATTCTAATGTGAGTCTTAAGATCACAAGCTTGTGAGGACGTCTGGAATAATGCTCGTGGTTCGAGCTATATCTATTAGCGGATTTATTCTCTACTCCTTTAAAGCACGAGTTTCGTGTGTCGTGCATCACACGGATAGATTAGATCTGTTTTTTCTTCCCGACGTCTCGACTAACAACTAGATCATTACCTCCTAGATGGGTCATGAGAAAACACTCAAACCTAACATGACACAAAGCCACACGCAGAGTATCGCTCATGAATAGTACCACATCGCTAGCTGAATGAGGACGAGCGACCAAGCGAGCTATAAAAAGGTGCATGTCTTCTTTTCAACTCGTGCCTTTCTTGACCAAAGGCTAAAATAAAATGAAGTATCCGTAGTTTAGTATCCGGTATGTAGGCCACATATTCACTTTAATTTTAAATTTAATTTTATGGGGATGGTCCACTTTAATTTTAAATTTATTTTTTTGTGGGGAGGATTCATCACACTGACTTGCCAATAAATCCTTGGATGTCTTACAACGGTTAAACTATATCATCAAATATAATTAGTGTACAGTTCATCCTATAACACACTTTATATATATATATATACTTTCAACTTTGAGCGCATCTCAATGTTCGAGCGTAAAAACTTTCAGTTTTGAGCATAAACACATGCAATTATGCATAAATACTGATCCAACATGTATGTTGTTGGAACCGATTAACACGTGGTCAAGTGGGCCCAAGCACTAGGATGTGGGAGTGTTCAGGTGCTGAACAAAACAGTAGCCAAGGAACTGTAGCGTCTTGTTAAGCATGTCCCATCAACGTAAAGTGTGAGGGTATTTATAGGTAAACAGGTGGGTGGCGTGCCCTTATGAGGACAATTATGTCCTCGGTTACCTGCTACAGTCCCGGAATACCCCCCACGAGGTCATTACAGGCCACTACGGTGATGTTAAATACAACTTGATCAGATACACAGTAAACGCTACTCCATAGAGGGCTTACAAGTGGGCCCGAATGAGTAGCAGCACGCAACGTGGCCCAGCCATCGAACGACGCGGTCCTCGCCTGCGCGACACTCTTTGCTCTGGGGTGTCGGTTCTTCGATCCTCGCCAAGGCTGTGGCACGGAACTGCCCAAGCTAGCGGTGTCACCGAGCAAAGTCATGAGGAGCCCCCACTTTGAATGGTAGGTCCCTTCGCTTCGAAGCCTTCGACGGTTCTTAGACCGAGACCTCGGCTTCGGCAACGGTCGAAGTCCCCTTCACTTCCTGTGTTTCAGACAGAACATGTTCAATTTATGTTAAAGAAAGTTGATCGAGCGGGTGGATGATCTTCGCTCCAACATATGCGGTTCATATTTTTATGCAAATATGGTAATTATGGCTACCACTAGGCACTTGCATGCGGTTTCTATTGTTATGTAGATCCGAAAATTATGGCAGGTCGTGGGAGTTTCCATTGCATGCACACAAATTTTGAATGACATTTTCGTTCCCACACCATACACGCAAAAATTGAATGAGTGATATTGCGCAAAGAATAAATCATTATATAAAGTTGCAAAATTACCTACACTGTACATCATAATTAATAAAAAAATCCTAGTATAGGTTCAACCAAGAGTCACATGTATAAAGGAAGGATTGGAGGAGGTCGTCTCCTAAGGACGCCGCCAAGACCATCGGACCGGACGAGTTAGTCACCGAAGGACGCCCAAACCGTCGTACAGACCGTTGACCCTCGCAGCCCGCGCCTCACGTGACCGTTGGAGCCACTCGTGCCTCGCGTGGCCACTGTCGCCGGAGGCCCCATCACTGTCGTACGCGCTTGGGGAGCCGTCATCGTCGCCGCCGCACGAGCCTTTGGCCCTCGCGCCTCGCTAGGTCATGGACGGTGCTCGCTCCTTTGGGTTCGTCGTTGCCGCTCATGCCTTGGGAAACCTCCGTCACTCATGCGTCAAGATGGGGACGTCAAAAAATGAACCGTAGTGATCTGAAACTCCTTTGGGACCTTGTTGGGTTGGACCACTGTCGGCGTTTCGGACCCGCGAGGACGCTCAACCGACCAGTGAATTTGTAGCTGCGTGTCCCTGCCCAGATGGGTTGATGCAAGATGGAACACAAGAGGGAGGATGAGGCTTATATTGTCTTGCACCGGGGTGCTCGTAGTAGGGGTTACAAGCGTCGCGAGAGAGAGAGAGAGAGAGAGGGTCTGGCCCTGAGGTGAGCTGTCTAAGTTAGCCTCCTCTGCGTTTCTCCCACTCTGCATGCCTCTTCTCGCCTCCTTTTGGAAGGCCCTGGACATCCCCTTTTATAGATACAAGGAGATGGTCCAGCTGTACAATGGGGGTGTAGCTATGTGCTAACGTGGCCGACGGAGAAGTGCCTGAGCCCTGTATATGTGCCAACGTGGCCATCGGAGAAGTGCTTGAGCCCTGTAGAAGCGTAGCTGACGGTGCGGCCCGGGGTCCTACTGATGTTTCTTTGCTTTCGTAGAGAGTTGAGAACAACCGACGTCATGGACGCACGCGGGGAACCATCATTACCTGTTACCGGAGTAATCTAGATGGGACACCGGTCTTGTTCTTCCGTAGCCTGAGGCAGCTAGCTAGGGGTAGGGTAATGATGTATCTCCTGTGGCACGGTCGGTCCGAGGCTGAGGTCGGGCGAGGAGGAGACTTCTCCCGAGGTCGAGGCTGAGGCCGAGGCCCGTGGTCGGGCGAGGCGGAGACCTTCTTCCGAGGCCGAGGATGAGGCCAAGGCCTGGGGTCAGGCGAGGCGGAGCTCCCTGTTGCGCACGAGGCTGAACTTCGGGGGAGGTCATGACTTACTATTGTCAGTTTACCCTGGTGGTTGGCACAGTAGTCGAAACAGGGTGAATAGTGTTGTTTTCCTGTCAGAACGATCAGTAAAGGGGCGAAGTAACTGCGGTCACTTCGACCTTGCCGACTGAGGCGCGCGTGCCAGGATAAGGTGTCAAGCGATCCTCGCATTAAATGCGCATGCGATACGGTCGGTTGGTAAGGCGATTTGGCTGAGGTCGCTGCACGACAAAGTTTGCCCGAGCTGGGCTTCGGGCGAGCCGAGGGTGCGCCCACTGCCTGAGGAGGCCCTCGGGCGAGGCGTGAATCCGTCCGGGACTACTGTTCCCGCCCGAGGCCGGGCTCGGGCGAGGCGAGATCGCGTACCTTGGTAGACGAGGCCTTGATTTGAATCGTGCTTATCAGTCTTTGCGGTTTGTTCTGAAGATGTTTTCCAGCCATGTTAAGGAGTATTGGGGGTACCCCTAATTACAATACCCGACAGTAGCCCCCGAGCCTCGAAGGGAGTGTAGGTACTCGCTTGGAGGTTCTATCGTATTTCTTGCAAGGGGACTAGCCTTTCTCGGTTATATTTTGTTCTGATGGGTGCGCGCGAGCGCACCCATCGGGTGTAGCCCCCGAGGCCTCGGAGGAGTGGTTTGACTCCTCTGAGGTCTTAATTCTTTTCGTGATGCCTCGGTCGGCCTTGTTGTTCTCTCATGCGGCCTGACCGTAGCCCGGGTGCACGGTCAGGCTCCGAGTTTTTAAGCTGGTTTGTCGACGTGGTCGATAATTTGGCCGTAGCCTGGTGCGAGAGCAGCCTCCGAGCCTCTGCACGGAGCGAGAGGACGATCGAGGACTGTCTCGGCTTTTTATTGTACGCCCCTTCATCGCCTTTCCTCAAGGAGGAAGGGGGGGAGCGCCATGTTACCCTCGGAGGGCACCGAACATGGTGTTTCCAGTGAGTTGCTATCGGGTGATCCGAGTGGACGCCCGAGCCCCGTTCGATAAGGGTCTTCTAGTGGCCCAGAGGCGCGCTCCAAAAGTACCTGTAGGTGATTTGCTAGACCCGGACCCATTTGATAGGGTCCGAGGGCTCGGTTCCTCCCTCCGGTGGGATTCCATTACAAATTGTTCCCGCTGGTCTCGGAAATGTCCTAGGGTACCTCGGGAGCGTAGCCCGAGCCTCGGCCATGTAACGGACGTACCCAGGGTCATCCCTGACTCTGCGTGCTCTGGGGTGGCTGTCGAACCCTTCCGAGGGGCCAGCCTTCGAACCCCTGATCAGTAACGGGCTCAGAGCCCGAGTGCTCTGGGGCTGTTGCCGAACCCTGCAGGGCGCAACCTTCGAACCCCTGATCAGTAGGAGGGCTCGGGGCCATTTCCTTCGCTGAGAAGGATCCTTTTTCGAAATATCCCCTTTCCTGATCCCTGTGGCAAGAGAGAGAGAGAGAGAGAGAGGAAAAGAAAAAGGATATGAATTTAAATAATGTGGCGCACCTTTTTTGACGCGGTCATCATGACGGAGGTGAAACGGCGCCCGCTTCGCCTGCCAGAGGTGTCGCTTGCCCTGCCAAGGAGTTAATGCGATGGGACGGGTGATTCGCGGGGCATCTGTTGCGCGTGCACGAGTCGTTCGAGGAACAGAAAAACCGTTTCACCTTCGAGTTTAAATTTCGCGATGGGTTCGGGCGAAGTTTTGGGTGGATCTCGCCCGGGCCTTTATATACCCGGAAGAGGGGCCAACGGTGGTTCTTTACCCTGCCATTTGTGCTTGCCTTCTGCTTTGGTTTCCGCAACCTAAGAAAATAGCCAGAGAAGAGAAAACCGCGCACCTCATCCTCTCCGCCTCCATCGCTTTTGCTCGGCGATGGCTGACAAGGCGACCGTCGTTCCGCCGCGCGACCCGTGGCCTTTCTCCACCGTTACCGTGGAGGATCTGGAGGCCCTTGTTTCCGACGGTTTGCTCCGTCCTCTCTCCGGCGGGCCGCAGCCTGAGTGGATGGCCCTCGGGAGCGAGGCCGACCCGACTCCACCGCCGGGGTATGTGGTCAGTTTCATCCCCTTCCATGAGCGGGGGTTTGGGATGCCGGCGAGCCGCTTCATGCGGGCGCTCCTGCACCACTACGGGGTGGAGCTGTATAACTTCAACCCCAACTCCATTGCGCAAGCGGCCATTTTCGTGGCGGTTTGCGAGGGGTTTTTGGATATTGACCCTCACTGGGACCTGTGGACCCATCTCTTCTCCGCGGAGTTCTTCGCCGCGTTGACGGATGTGAAGAAGGTCCGCATGGCGGTGCGGGCCGGTGGCTGCACCCTCCAGCTGAGGTCGGGGCGGGCACAACAGTACATCCCCGCCTCCCTTGTATCTTCGAACAAGGGGTGGCAGAACCGGTGGTTTTATCTCCGGAACGACGACAGGATGCTTCCGCCGTTTTCTCAACGAGTGGTGACCACCGCCGGCAATAACTAGCGCTGGGGGCCACACGCGAGAACCAGGAGAAGCTCCAGCCTATTCTGCGTGCCTTGCAGAAGTTACGAGATGAGGGCCTTACCGCTGCGGGGGTTGTCACCGCTATCCATCGCCGGAGGGTGCTCCCTTTGGCAGAGCGGCGGTTGCGGCTCTCGGAGATGAAGCCGGGGGTCGATTTGGAGGGCTTGCGGATGTCCTCGACCTCCCTCTCCGCCGATGACCTCCTCAGGCGGGTAGCGGGTATGGTAGGGAGGTTGGATGCTGGTGAAAGGGAATTAGGCTTACACCTAGTCCCTAATTAATTTTGGTGGTTGAATTGCCCAACACAAACAATTGGACTAACTAGTTTGCTCTAGTGAATAAGTTATACAGGTGTCAAAGGTTCACAACAAGCCAATTAAAAAGACCAAAAGTTGGGTTCAAAATAGAGAGCTAAAGGCATCCCGAAAGGCTCCCTGGTCTGGCGCACCGGACTGTCCGGTGGTGCACCGGACAGTGTCCGGTGCACCAGGGGACCTCGCGCAGAACTCCTCAGCCTCGGGAATTTTCAGAAGCCGGCGCGCTATAATTCACCGGACTGTCCGGTGTACACCGGACAGTGTCCGGTGCTCCAAGAAGACGCGGCTCTAGAACTTGGCATCCTCGGGAAATCTTAAAGGCTGCTCCGCTATAATTCACCGGACATGTCCGGTGTACACCGGACTGTCCGGTGTAACAGCGGGGCAACGACTACTTCGCGCCAACGGTCACCTGCAACGGCATTTAATGCGCGCCAGTGCGCGCAGGCGTCAGGCACGCCCATGCTGGCGCACCGGACACTCTACAGTACATGTCCGGTGCGCCACCGGACATCGAGGCGGGCCCAGAAGACAGAACTCCAACGGTCGAATCGCAACGGCTCTGGTGACGTGGCTGGCGCACCGGACATGTCCGGTGTACACCGGACTGTCCGGTGCACCATACGACAGACAGCCTCCACCAACGGTCATGTTTGGTGGTTGGGGCTATAAATACCCCAACCACCCCACCATTCATTGTATCCATGTTTTCCAGCTTCCAACCACTATACAAGAGCTAGCATTCATTGCAAAGCACACCAAAAGAGATCAAATCCTCTCCCAACTCCACACAAAGCCTTAGTGACTAGAGAGAGTGATTTGTAGTGTTCATTTGAGCTCTTGCGCTTGGATCACTTCTTTTCTTTCGCATTCTTTCTTGAGATCATACTCACTTGTAATTGAGGCAAGAGACACCAATTGATTCCCAAAGTGATTTGAGAAGAGAAGCTCACTCGGTCCGAGGGACCGTTTGAGAGAGGGAAGGGTTGAAAGAGACCCGGCCTTTGTGGCCTCCTCAACGGGGAGTAGGTTTGCGAGAACCGAACCTCGGTAAAACAAATCCACGTGTCACACTCTTCATTTGCTTGCGATTTGTTTTGCACCCTCTCTCGCGGACTCGTTTTTATTTCTAACGCTAACCCGGCTTGTAGTTGTGTTTATATTTGTAAATTTCAGTTTCGCCCTATTCACCCCCCCCCCCCTCTAGGCGACTATCAGCTGGCGTCCTTAGCCAGCCCTCGATGCGCCCCGACCATGGGTACGTGTCCCTGGTAAGTGTCTGATCCTCCTTCTGTTTTGCGCCGAGTTTTTTACGTCTTTGATTCTTACTGTTGGGATTTTTGTTTGTCCCCAGGGGTTGAGGGGTTTTAAACTCTCCCGGTCACCAGTCCTGGAGGACGCGGCGGACCGAGCCGCGCGTAGGCTCGCCGTAGAGAAGGAAAAGGAGAAGAAGGCCACAGAAAAGGCCCGAGCTCGCGAGAGGATGCGAGCTCAGGAAGCCTTGGAGAAGCGTCGTCGGAGGCAGGCGAGGGATGGGCTCCTGTTGGAGCCGTCGCCGGAGACGCCTGACGACGACGACGACGATGATGATGACGAAGACCATGACATGGCGGCCCAACTTGGCCTCAGCCCAGACCCGAGGCTGGGCCAGGGGTCGCCGAGCGAGCCTCCAAGTGGGCTGGCACCATCAGTGCCTGGGGCCGGGACACCAAGGTCCCGGTCCGAGGAGCGGAGGCAGGCCGACGGGGTACTTGACCCCTTGGCCGAGATAATTGGGGTGACTCCGGGGGGTCAGGCGGAACCACATGCCCCCCAAGAGTAGGTGCCCGCGCCGGCCGTACAGGAGGCCGGTCCCTCGGCCATCGTGACGACGCCTGGGAAGGCCGCTCCCTCGGTGCCTCGGGCGTCCGAGGCGAAAACGGTGCCAAAGCCGGCAGCGAGGCAACCCTTGGCAGCGCCTGCGGAGACCGGGGCCCGAGGGGTCTCCCCGCAGGCACGATTGGCCTTGCCCCGGAGCGGGTAAGTATCTGAAGATACCTCTATTTTGGTTTTTCGCTGTGTCTTGAACTTGCTCTCTCTCTCTTTCAGCAAGCGGAGGTAGGGCTCGGCCAGTCTGGCCCCCACGAAGGCCCTTAAGACGGGGCCGGCCTCTGCAGCCGGTGCTGCGGCGCCCCATGCCGGTTGGTTGGACTCTGCATAAGGCGCCCTCCGGCGGGGGGCCCAGGCGGCACGAGTTGCCATGGGTCAAGCCTCCCAGGCTTACCCCCCTGTTGGAGCGGCCATCATGCCGGGGGAGGCCGCTGACACGGCCACGGCCCCGAGCCCGCCTGACTTGTTGCCGGCGCCGACATCGACTCCTGCCGGGGCAGTCGCTGATTCGCCCGCTGAGCCGCCCGTCGCCGCCAATGTCGGGATGGTTGAGGCACCGCCGCCCGTGGTCATCCCCGACCTCCCCATCTCGTCCATGAGGAGAGGGCGGCCGTCGTTGCCGAGGTTGGTGATCGGAGGCCTGCCACCTTAGTCGAGGGGAGGCCTAGTACGTTGATTGAGGCGGTACCCGATGTATCGGCTGCAGGAGGACCCGACGCCTTGGTCGAGGGGCGCGCAGAACCATGGCCCATCTTGGGGAGCAGCGACCTTATCCCCGTGCAGCTCAACCCCAATGAGTGGTGTGGGCAGCCGCTCCTGTTCTGGAGCCGCGACACCTCGGACTCGGAGCCCCTCCTCTCCCTCAACGATGAGCTGGAGGAGAGGTCTCAGGATAATTTCCGTGAGTATACCGAGGCGGCGATGAGGTCGTTTCGGTCGACCATGGAAATCCTTTTCAAGGACGTTCCTAGGGTCTTCCAGGTAAGGATTTAGACGTACACCTTGTGTGACCATGTCATTCTTTGTAATATCCTGTTTTCCTTCCTCAGAAACTTGCGGACGTGAGCACCGCCAAGTCACTGTTCATCCACCACGAGAGCGACGTCTAGGATTCATTGCGGTCCCAATGGGCCGCGCTTACCGAGGCCAATGAGCGCCTTGCCCAACGGAGCGCCGAGGTGGCGGACCTTTAGCTGCTCTGTGATGAGCTGAAGTCAGAGGCAGCGGCGGCGCGGGCAGAGGCGGCGTCGGCACGGACGGAGGCTTCGTCGGCCTAGGAGCAGGTGGCTTCCTAGGCCGAGGAGATGTAGCAGCGGCAGCTGGAGCTTGGCCAGGTCATCGGCGAGCGGGACCAATCTCGGAGCCAAGTCGCCGAGGCCGTGAGCCGGGCTGAGGCCCTTAGGGTCAGCTGGCTGAGGCTACGGAGCGGCTAGCCGAGGCGTCCGCTCGGGCCGGGACCCTTGCGAAGGGCCTGGCTATGGCCGTCGGGTCTACCCAGTCCGCCCAAGCCGTGGCCTCACAACAGCGTGCCCGGGCCAAAGGTATGTTTTGCCCGCTTTGTGACTTTGTTTTTGTCTCCATTCTCCACCTCGTGTCTGAAGAACACTGTCCGGCTGTCTGTAGGGTTCGAGATGGCTCTTGACGAGTGCGTCAAGAACTGCAAGGCGCTTGCCCAGGCGGCTGAGCAGAAGGAGGCCGACTGCATGGCCATGTCCGAGGCTATCTCGGCTTTTTACCGGGCCTTTGGCCTCGACGACGCCCCCTCGGGTAGCTCCCCCCAGAGTCACCTGCGGGCCTTGGGCGGCCATGTGCACAGCAGACTCCGTGGGGCGCTGCACCACGGCGTTAGGCGGGCCTTCGCTGTCCTCGCCTCCCACTACGACGTGGATCTGGAGCGGGTCAGCGAGGGGTACTGCTTACCCGACAAAGAGGAGGCCGCTTTAGCCGAGGTCCAGAGGCTTCACGCGGCTGTCGAGGGCCTAAGCGCGGCGCTGGCTTCCTCCTTTGAGGTGGAGATCCTTCCGACCGTGTCGCCGTCTGAGGCCGGGCCAGATTCTGCCGAGGGTGGAAACGACGCCGAGGGTGCTGCTCCTCCCCCTGCCGATGTCTGAGCCTGCATGAACTGTTTGTTTTAAGTATGTGAAAGTCGCCTACAGGGGGGTGAATAGGGCGAATCTGAAATTTACAAACTTAAGCACAACTACAAGCCAGGTTAGCGTTAGAAATATGAACGCGTCCGAGAGAGAGGGTGAAAAACAAATCGCGATCAAGTAAAGAGTGAGACACGATGATTTGTTTTACCGAGGTTCGGTTCTTGCAAACCTACTCCCAATTGAGGTGGTCACAAAGACCGGGTCTCTTTCAGCCTTTCCCTCTCTCAAACGGTCACTTAGACCGAGGGAGCTTCTCTTCTCAATCAAACGGGACACAAAGTCCCCGCAAGGACCACCACACAATTGGTGTCTCTTGCCTCGGTTACAATTGAGTTGATCACAAGAAAGAATGAGAAAAAGAAGCAATCCAAGCGCAAGAGCTCAAATGAACACAAGTCACTCTCTCACTAGTCACTATTTGATTAGGAATGATCTATGGACTTGGGAGAGGATTTGATCTCTTTGGTGTGTCTTGTATTGAATGCTATAGCTCTTGTAAGGTGTGGGAAGTCAGAAAACTTGGATGCAATGAATGGTGGGTGGTTGGGGGTATTTATAGCCCCAACCACCAAACTAGCCGTTTGGTGAAGGCTGATGTCGCATGGCGCACCGGACAGTCCGGTGCGCCACCGGACAGTCCGGTGCGCCTGCCACGTCACCTGGCCGTTGGATTCCGACCGTTGGAGCGTCTGTCTTCTGGGCCACCGGACAGTCCAGTGGTGCACCGGACAAGCACTGTTCACTGTCCGGTGCGCCATCTGGCTCTGCTCTGACTCTGGCGCGCACTGTAGCGCATTTAATGTCTTCTGCAGACGACCGTTGGCGCGAAATAGTCGTTGCTCAGCTGGCACAACGGACAGTCCGGTGCCCCACCGGACACTGTCCGGTGCTACACCGAACAGTCCGGTGAATTATAGCGGAGCGGCCTCCAGAATTCCCGAAGGTGAGCAGTTCGGAGTTGGAGTCCCTGGTGCACCGGACACTGTCCGGTGCGCCAGACCAGGGCACACTTCGGTTGACTTTAGCTCTCTATATTTGAATCCTTTCTCAAATATTTAGCTCATACCTAAGTTTGTTAAATGTTTGTTCATCTAGTGGCTTGGTAAAGATATCGGCTAATTGTTCTTTGGTGTTAATATATGCAATCTCGATATCCCCCCTTTGTTGGTGATCCCTTAGAAAATGATACCGAATGGCTATGTGTTTAGTGCGGCTATGTTCAACGGGATTATCCGCCATGCGGATTGCACTCTCATTATCACATAGAAGAGGAACTTTGGTTAATTTGTAACCATAGTCCCTAAGGGTTTGCCTCATCCAAAGCAATTGCGCGCAACAATGGCCTACAGCAATATACTCGGGTTCGGCGATAGAAAGAGCTACATAATTTTGCTTCATTGAAGCCCAAGACACCAGAGACCTTCCCAAGAACTGGCAAGTCCCTGATGTGCTCTTTCTATTAATTTTACACCCTGCCCAGTCAGCATCCGAATAACCAATTAAATCAAATGTGGATCCCCTGGGGTACCAAAGGCCAAACTTAGGAGTATAAACTAAATATCTCAAGATTCGTTTTACGACCCTAAGGTGAGCTTCCTTAGGATCGGCTTGGAATCTTGCACACATGCATACGGAAAGCATAATGTCCGGTCGTGAAGCACATAAATAGAGTAAAGAACCTATCATCGACTGGTATACCTTTTGATCTACGGATTTACCTCCGGTGTCGAGGTCGAGATGCCCATTGGTTCCCATGGGTGTCTTGATGGGCTTGGCATCCTTCATCCCAAACTTGTTGAGTATATCTTGAATGTACTTCGTTTGGCTAATAAAGGTGCCCTCTTGGAGTTGCTTCACTTGAAAACCTAAGAAGTACTTCAACTCCCCCATCATAGACATCTCGATTTTTTGTGTCATGATCCTACTAAACTCTTCACATGTAGATTCGTTAGTAGACCCAAATATAATATCATCGACATAAATTTGGCATACAAACAAATCATTTGCAAGTGTTTTAGTAAAGAGTGTAGGATCGGCTTTTCCGACTTTGAAGCCATTAGTGATAAGAAAATCTCTTAGGCATTCATACCATGCTCTTGGGGCTTGCTTGAGCCCATAAAGCGCCTTAGAGAGTTTATATACATAGTTAGGGTACTCACTATCTTCAGAGCCGGGAGGTTGCTCAACATAGACCTCTTCCTTGATTGGTCCGTTGAGGAAGGCACTTTTCACGTCCATTTGATAAAGCTTGAAGCCATGGTAAGTAGCATAGGCAAGTAAAATGCGAATTGATTCTAGCCTAGCTACGGGTGCATAGGTTTCACCAAAATCCAAACCTTCGACTTGTGAATACCCCTTGGCCATAAGTCGGGCTTTGTTCCTTGTCACCACACCATGTTTATCTTGCTTGTTGCGGAAGACCCACTTGGTTCCTACAACATTTTGATTAGGATGTGGAACTAAATGCCATACCTCATTCCTTGTGAAATTGTTGAGCTCCTCTTGCATCGCCACCACCCAATCCGAATCTTGAAGTGCTTCCTCTACCTTGTGTGGCTCAATAGAGGAAACAAAAGAGTAATGTTCACAAAAATGAGCAACACGAGATCGAGTAGTTACCCCCTTTTGAATATCGCCGAGGATGGTGTTCATGGGGTGATCTCGTTGGATTGCTTGGTGGACTCTTGGGTGTGGCGGCCTTAGAACTTGTTCATCTTCCTCATTTTGATCATGGGCATCTCCCCCTTGATCATTGTCCTCCTCTTGAGGTGGCTCATCCTCTTGATCTTCTCCTTCATTATCTTGAGCCTCATCTTGAGTTGATGGAGATGCTTGCATGGAGGAAGATGGTTGATCTTGTGCTTGTGGAGGCTTTTTGGGTTCCTTAGGACACACATCCCCAATGGACATGTTCCTTAGCGCGACACACGGAGCCTCTTCATCATCTAGCTCATCAAGATCAACTTGCTCTACTTGAGAGCCGTTAGTCTCATCAAACACAATGTCACAAGAAACTTCAACTAGTCCAGAGGACTTGTTAAAGACTCTATATCCCTTGTGTTTGAATCATATCCTAGTAAAAAGCCTTCTACAGCCTTAGGAGCAAATTTAGATTTTCTACCTCTTTTAACAAGAATAAAGCATTTGCTACCAAAGACTCTAAAATATGAAACATTGGGCTTTTTACCGGTTAGGAGTTCGTATGATGTCTTCTTGAGGATTCGGTGTAGATATAACCGGTTGATGGCGTAGCAGGCGGTGTTGACCGCCTCGGCCCAAAACTGATCTGAAGTCTTGTACTCATCAAGCATGGTCCTTGCCATGTCTAATAGAGTTCTATTCTTCCTCTCTACTACACCATTTTGTTGTGGCGTGTAGGGAGAAGAGAACTCATGCTTGATGCCCTCCTCCTCAAGGAAGCCTTCGATTTGTGAGTTCTTGAACTCCGTCCCGTTATCGCTTCTAATCTTTTTGATCCTTAATCCGAACTCATTTTGAGCCCGTCTCAAGAATCCCTTTAAGATTTCTTGGGTATGAGATTTTTCCTGCAAAAAGAACACCCAAGTGAAGCGAGAATAATCATCCACAATAACTAGACAATACTTACTCCCGCCGATGCTTATGTAAGCTATCAGGTCGAAAAGGTCCATGTGTAGGAGCTCGAGTGGCCTATCAGTCGTCATGATGTTCTTGTGTGGATGATGAACACCAACTTGCTTCCCTGCCTGACATGCGCTACAAACCCTGTCTTTCTCAAAATGAATATTTGTTAGTCCCAAAATGTGTTCTCCCTTTAGAAGCTTGTGAAGATTCTTCATTCCAACATGTGCTAGTCGGCGATGCCAGAGCCAGCCCATGTTAGTCTTAGCAATTAAGCAAGTGTCGAGTTCAGCTCTATCAAAATCTACTAAGTATAGTTGACCCTCTAACACTTCCTTAAATGCTACTGAATCATCACTTCTTCTAAAGACAGTAACACCTATATCTGTAAAAAGACAGTTGTAACCCATTTTACATAATTGTGAAACTGAAAGCAAGTTATAATCTAAAGAGTCTACAAGAAAAACATTGGAAATGGATGGTCAGGAGATATAGCAATTTTACCCAATCCTTTGACCAAACCTTGATTTCCATCCCCGAATGTGATAGCTCGTTGGGGATCTTGGTTTTTCTCGTAAGAGGAGAACATTTTCTTCTCCTCTGTCATATGGTTTGTGCACCCGCTGTTGATGATCCAACTTGAGCCCCCAGATGCATAAACCTACAAAACAAGTTTAGTTCTTGATTTTAGGTACCAAAACGGTTTTTGGTACTTTGACATTAGATACAAGAACTTTGGGTACCCAAACACAAGTCTTTGACCCCTTGTGTTTGCCCCCAACATATTTGGCAACTACCTTGTCGGATTTGTTAGTTAAAACATAAGATGCATCAAAAGTCTTAAATGAAATGCTAGGTTCATTTGATACAAGAGGAGTTTTCTTCTTAGGCAATTTAGCACGGGTTGATTGCCTAGAACTAGATGCCTCACTCTTATACATAAAAGCATGATTAGAGCCAGAGTGAGACTTCCTAGAGTGAATTCTCCTAATATTGTGCTCGGGATAACCGACAGGGTACAAAATGTAACCCTCGTTATCCTGAGGCATGGGAGCCTTGCCCTTAACAAAATTTGACAATCTCTTAGGAGGGGCATTAAGTTTGACATTGTTTTCCTTTTGGAAGCCAATGCCATCCTTGATGCCAGGGCGTCTCCCACTATAGAGCATGCTTCTAGCAAATTTAAAATTTTCATTTTCTAAGTCATGCTCATTAATTTTGGCATTAAGTTGAGCTATGTGATCATTTTGTTTCTTAATTAAGGCTAGGTGATCATGAATAGCATCAACATTAATGTATCTACATCAAGTGCAAATGGAAACATGCTTAACAGTAGAAGTAGAGGGTTTGCAAGTTTTTAGTTCAACAATCTTAGCATGTAAAATGTCATTTTCATTTCTAAGATTGGAAATGGAAGTATTGCAAACATCTAAGTCTTTAGCCTTAGTAATCAAATTTTCATTTCTAAGGCTAACAAGAGAAGCATTCAATTTTTCAATCTTAGTAAGTAAACTAGCATTATTATCTCTAAGATTGGAAATTGAATCATCACATACATTTGAGTCAACCTTAGCAATTAATTTAGCATTCTCATTCCTAAGGTTGGTAATAATATCATGGCAAGTGCTTAGCTCACTAGATAGTTTTTCACATTTTTCTACTTCTAGAGCGTAAGCATTTTTAACCTTAACATGCTTCTTGTTTTCCTTAATTAGGAAGTCCTCTTGGGTGTCCAAGAGTTCATCCTTCTCATGAATAGCACTAATTAATTCATTTAATTTTTCTTTTTGTTGCATGTTTAGGTTGGCAAAAAGGGTGCGCAAATTATCCTCCTCATCACTAGAATTATCTTCATCACTAGAGGATGCATATTTAGTGGAGGATCTTGATTTTACCTTCTTCCTTTTGCCATCCTTTGCCATGAGGCACTTGTGGCCAACGTTGGGGAAGAGGAGTCCTTTGGTGACGGCGATGTTGGCGGCGTCCTCGTCGGAGGAGGAGTCGGTGGAGCTCTCGTTGGAGTTCCACTCGCGGCACACGTGGGCATCGTCGTCCTTCTTCTTGTGGTACCTCTTCTTTTCTCTCCTCTTACCCTTTTTGTCGTTATCCCTGTCACTGTCACTTGATAATGGACATTTTGCAATAAAGTTATCGGGCTTACCACACTTGTAGCACACTTTCTTGGAGCGGGATTTATAGTCCTTCCCCCTCCTTTGCTTGAGGATTTGGCGGAAGCTCTTGATGATGAGCGTCATCTCCTCATTGTCGAGCTTAGAGGCGTCAATGGGGAGTCTACTTGATGTAGACTCTTCCTTCTTCTCCTCTGTCGCCTTGAATGCGACCAGTTGTGCTTCGGGCATAGAGGGAGCATCTTTCTCGATGATTTTCTTTGAGCCTTTGATCATCAACTCAAAGCTCACGAATTTTCCTATTACTTCCTCGGGAGACATTAGTGTGTATCTTGGATCACCACGTATTAATTGAACTTGCGTAGGTTAAGAAAAACGAGTGATCTAAGAATAACCTTGACCATTTCATGGTCATCCCATTTTGTGCTCCCAAGGTTGCGCACTTGGTTCACCAAGGTCTTGAGCCGATTGTACATCTCTTGTGGCTCCTCCCCTTGGCGAAGCCTGAAGCGACCGAGCTCCCCCTCGATCATCTCCCGCTTGGTGATCTTGGTCACCTCGTCTCCTTCGTACGCGGTCTTGAGCACGTCCCAAATCTCCTTGGCGCTCTTCAATCCTTGCACCTTGTTATACTCCTCTCTACTTAGGGAGGTGAGGAGTATAGTGGTGGCTTGGGAGTTAAAGTGCACAATTTGGGCCACCTCGTCCTCATCATAATGTTCATCCCCTACGGATGGTACCTCTACACCAAACTCAATAACGTCCCATATGCTTTTGTGGAGTGAGGTTAGGTGATATCTCATCATATCACTCCACCTAGAATAATCTTCACCGTCAAACATCGGTGGTTTGCCTAATGGGACGGAAAGTAATGGAGTATGCTTAGGAATGCGAGGATAGCATAGGGGAATCTTACTATACTTCTTGCGCTCTTGGCGCTTAGAAGTGACGGACGCGGCGTGGGATCCGGATGTAGAGGGCGATGAAGAGTCGGTCTCGTAGTAGACCACCTTCTTCATTTTCTTCTTCTTTTCGCCACTCTTGTGCGATCGAATGCGTGAAGGGGATCCATCCTTCTTCTTGTTGGCGGACTCCCTTGATGGAGCCTTCCTGTGGCTTGTAGCGGTCTTCTCACCGTCGATCACTATCTTCTTGGCGTGATCTTCCGACATCACTTCGAGCGGTTAAGCTCTAATGAAGCACCGGCCTCTGATACCAATTGAAAGTCGCCTAGAGGGGGGGTGAATAGGGCGAATCTGAAATTTACAAACTTAAGCACAACTACAAGTCGGGTTAGCGTTAGAAATATGAACGAGTCCGAGAGAGAGAGAGAGGGTGAAAAACAAATCACGAGCAAGTAAAGAGTGAGACAAGATGATTTGTTTTACCGAGGTTCGGTTCTTGAAAACCTACTCCCCGTTGAGGTGGTCACAAAGACCGGGTCTCTTTCAACCCTTTCCCTCTCTCAAACGGTCACTTAGACCGAGTGAGCTTCTCTTCTCAATCAAACGGGACACAAAGTCCCCGCAAGGACCACCACACAATTGGTGTCTCTTGCCTCAGTTACAATTGAGTTGATCATAAGAAAGAATGAGAAAAAGAAGCAATCCAAGCGCAAGAGCTCAAATGAACACAAGTCACTCTCTCACTAGTCACTATTTGATTGGGAATGATCTATGAACTTGGGAGAGGATTTGATCTCTTTGGTGTGTCTTGTATTGAATGCTATAGCTCTTGTAAGGTGTGGGAAGTCAGAAAACTTGGATGCAATGAATGGTGGGTGGTTGGGGGTATTTATAGCCCCAACCACCAAACTAGCCGTTTGGTGAAGGCTGATGTCGCATGGCGCACCGGACACTATCCGGTGCGCCACCGGACACTGTCCGGTGTGTCTGCCACGTCACCTAGCCGTTGGATTCCGACCGCTGGAGCTTCTGTCTTCTGGACCACCGGACAGGCACTGTTCACTGTCCGGTGCGCCATCTGGCTCTGCTCTGACTCTGGCGTGCACTATAGCGCATTTAATGTCTTCTGCAGACGACCGTTGGCGCGAAGTAGCCGTTGCTCCGCTGGCACACCGGACAGTCCGGTGCCCCACCGGACACTGCCCAGTGCTACACCGAACAGTCTGGTGAATTATAGCGGAGCGGCCTCCAGAATTCCCGAAGGTGAGCAGTTCGGAGTTGGAGTCCCTAGTGCACCGGACACTGTCCGGTGGCACACCGGACAGTCCGGTGCGCCAGACCAGGGCACACTTCGGCTGACTTTGGCTCTCTATATTTGAATCCTTTCTCGGTCTTTTTATTGGTTTGTTGTGAACCTTTGGCACCTGTAGAACTCATAATCTCGAGCAAACTAGTTAGTCCAATTATTTGTGTTGGGCAATTCAACCACCAAAATCGATTTAGGAAAAGGTGTAAGCCTATTTCCCTTTCAATATGCGTATGTTTTTTGCGGCCGCTGAGGCCTAAACATTTTTATTGTCGGATTATAAAGCTGCGTTTTCTTTCCTCTTGTTTCGTGCGTTAGGACTTGTTCGATAGCAGAATCGCTTATCCGAGCGCGAGTTACTTTTCGCGGAAGGTGATGAGTGAGGTATCCGTATCCCGAAGGCGTAGGAGTCCATTGGCTCGGTCGGCCTTGCCGTTTAAGTGTTCCTCTCGTCGTTTTTAGGATTTCGTTATCGATATAGTTGAAAAGCACAGAAGTCGTTTTGGTAGAAAACTTTTCCGAGGAAAATTTTGACGCAGAGGGGGTTCCCCCCTTCTAGCCCCCGAGGGAGGGTCAGGCTTTGCCGAGGCAAAGATGATCCTTCCTTGATGGCTAGACTTTATTTATGCATGTAAAGAAAGCGAGATATATGAACGACTTGAAACATTTTAAGGATAGAAGTGACGTAGCTGTTGAATGTTCCAAGCGTTGCTGTAGACTTCGCCTCGATCGTTGGCCAGCTTGTATGTCCTGGGCTTCAAAATCTTGGCGATGATGAATGGCCCTTCCCAGGGGGGAGTAAGCTTGTGGTGCCCTCGGGCGTCTTGTCGCAGCCGAAGTACCAAGTCTCCCACTTGGAAGCCTTGGGGCCGAACCCTTCGAGCGTGGTAGCGTCGCAGAGACTGCTGATACCGCGCCGAGTGTAGTAAGGCTACGTCCCGAGCCTCTTCTAGCTGGTCCAATGAATCTTCTCGGCTGGTCTGGTTGCTTCGGTCGTCGTATGCCTTTGTCCTCGGGGAACCGTATTCTAAGTCCGTGGGTAGGATGGCCTCGGCCCCATAGACTAGAAAGAACGTCGAGAAACCCGTGGCCCGACTCGGCGTCGTCCTCAGACTCCAAACCACCGAGGGTAGTTATTTTATCCACCACTTGCCAAACTTGTTGAGGTCATTGTAGATCCTCGGTTTTTGTCCCTGCAAAATCATGCCATTGGCGTGCTCCACCTGCCCATTTGTCATTGGGTGAGCCACGGCGGCCCAGTCCACACGGATGTGGTGGCCTTCGCAAAAGTCTAGGAACTTTTTCCCAGTGAACTGTGTGCCATTGTCGGTGATGATGGAGTTTGGGACCCCAAAGCGATGGATGATATTTGTGAAGAACGCCACCGCCTGCTCGGACCCGATGCTGGTTAAGGGTCGGACTTCGATCCACTTGGAGAATTTGTCGATGGCGACCAGCAGGTGCGTGAAGCCCCCGGGTGCCTTCTGCAAGGGACCGACGAGGTCCAGACCCCATACGGAAAACGGCCAAGTGATAGGTATTGTCTGCAGGGTCTGAGCGGGCAGGTGTGTCTGTCTCGCATAGAATTGGCACCCTCGGCGGGACCGTACAATTCTAGTGGCGTCGGCCACCGCGGTCGGCCAGTAGAAACCTTGTCGGAAAGCGTTTCCCACGAGGGTCCGAGGTGCTGCATGGTGACCGCAAGCCCCCCGAGTGTATTTCTTGTAACAGCTCTTGTCCTTGGGTGACGGATATGCATCGTTGGAGAATGCCTGAGGGGCTGCGGTGGTACAACTCTTTTTCATCACCCAGTAAAACGAACGACTTGGCGCGTCGAGCCAGTCGCCGAGCTTCGGCCTTGTCGAGGGGCAGCTCTCCTCGGAGGAGATATTCCAGGTACGGGGTCTGCCAGTTCAGGCTTGGCGTAACCCCATTCTGCTCTCCCCCAACGCGCAGGGCCTCACCCTCGGCGGCCGAGGGTACCTCGGGCTAGGCCGAGGTCTCCTCGGGTTCGGGCGCGTCGTCGATTTTGACGGATGGTTGATGTATGTCCCTGGAGAAGACGTTCGGGGGAACCGTCGTCCGTCCCGAGGCTATTTTAGCCAGCTCATCCACAGTCTCGTTGTACCGTCGAGCAACATGGTTGAGTTCCAGCCCGTAGAACTTATCTTCCAAGCGTCGAACTTCGTCACAATAGGCCTCCATTTTTCGATCGCGGCAGTGGGAGTTCTTCATGACTTGGTCAATAACGAGCTGCGAGTCGCCATGAGCGTCGAGGCGCCGAACCCCTAGCTCGACGGTGATGCGCAACCCATTAACCAAAGCCTCGTACTCGGCCACGTTGTTTGACGCCGAAAAATGGAGGCGTATAACGTAGCGCACATGTTTTCCGAGGGGTGAGATGAAGAGCAAGCCAGCACCTGCTCCGGTAGTCATAAGCGACCCATCGAAGTACATGGTCCAAAGTTCGACCTGGATTGGAGCTGTCGGCAATCGGGTGTCGATCCATTCAGCCAGGAAGTCTGCCAAGACATGGGATTTTATGGCCTTCCGAGGAGCGAATGAAAGTGTTTCGCCCATGAGTTCCACTGCCCATTTTGCTATCCTACCCGAGGCCTCTCGGCACTAGATGATCTCTCCCACGGGGAAGGATGACACCACAGTCACCGGATGAGACTCGAAGTAGCGTCGCAACTTTCGCCGTGTTAGAATTACTGCGTACAGTAGCTTCTGGATTTGTGGGTAGCGGATCTTGGTCTCGGATAGCACCTCGCTGATGAAGTAGACCGCCCTCTGGATGAGCAGTGCATGCCCTTCTTCTCGTCTCTCGACTACGACTGCGGCGCTGACCACCAGAGTGGTTGCGGCTACGTAAATCAAGAGGGCTTCTTCCGCAGCGGAGGGCACCAAGATGGGCGCATTAGTAAGGAGTGCCTTTAAGTTTCCGAGGGCTTCTTCGGCCTCGGGGGTCCAAGTGAAGCGCTCGGCCTTCCTTAAGAGGCGATACAAGGGCAATCCTTTCTCGCCAAGGCGCGAGATGAAGCGGCTCAGAGCCGCAAGGCATCCCATGACCCTTTGTACTCCTTTTAAATCTTTGATGGGTCCCATGTTGGTGATGGCCGCAATTTTCTTTGGGTTGGCCTCGATGCCTCGTTCGGAGACGATGAACCCTAGGAGCATGCCTTGGGGGACTCCGAAGACACACTTCTCGGGATTGAGTTTTACACCCTTCGCTCTTAAACACCTGAATGTTATCTCAAGGTCAGAGAGGAGGTCGGAGGCTTTCCTCGTTTTGACAATGATGTCATCGACGTAAGCCTCGACCGTTCTGCCGATGTGCTCTCCGAACATGTGGTTCATGCACCTTTGGTATGTTGCACCTGCATTCATCAAGCCAAATGGCATAGTAGTATAACAATACATGCCAAAAGGTGTGATAAAAGAAGTCGCGAGCTGGTCGGATTCTTTCATCTTGATTTGGTGATAGCCTGAATAGGCATCGAGGAAAGACAGGGTTTCGCACCCAGCAGTGGAGTCCACAATTTGATCGATGCGAGGCAGAGGGTAGGGAACCTTTGTACATGCTTTATTTAACCCAGTGTAGTCTACGCACATCCTCCATTTTCCAATTTTTTCTTTACAAGCACAGGGTTAGCTAACCATTCTGGATGGAATACCTCTTTGATGAACCCTGTAGCCATTAGCTTGTGGAAATCCTCGCCTATGGCTCTGCGCTTTTCTTCATCAAAACAGCGCAGGTGCCGCTTTACGGGTCGGGCACCGGCTCGGATGTCCAGTGAGTGCTCGGCGACATCCCTCGGTATGTCGGGCATGTCCGAGGGACTCCACGCAAAAATTTCGGCGTTTGCGCAGAGAAAGTCGACGAGCACTGCTTCCTATTTGGGGTCGAGCTCGGAGCCGATCCTGACTTTCTTGCCGGCATCGTTGTTGGGGTTGAGGGAGACGGACTTAACCGCCTCAGCTGGTTCGAAGTTGCCGGCGTGGCGCTTCGCATCGGGCGCCTCTTTGGAGAGGCAATCCAGGTCGGCGATGAGGGCCTCGGACTCGGCGATGGCCTCAGCGTACTCCACGCATTCCACGTCGTACTCGTAAGCGTGGCGGTACGTGGATCCGACGGTGATGGTTCCCTTGGGGCCCGACATCTTGAGCTTGAGGTACGTGTAGTTGGGGACGGCCATGAACTTGGCGTAGCATGGTCTTCCCAGCACCGCGTGATAGGTCCCTCGGAACCCGACTACCTCAAAAGTTAGGGTTTCCTTTCGGAAGTTGGAGGGGGTTTCGAAGCAGACGGGCAAATCGAGTTGCCCAAGGGGTAGGACACGCTTGCCAGGGACAATCTCGTGAAAAGGCGCTGCACTGGCCCGGATCGTGGACAGATCGACCCCCAAGAGCCCTAGGGTCTCGGCGTAGATGATATTGAGGCTGCTGCCTCCATCCATGAGGACCTTGGTGAGCCTAGCGTTGCCGATGACAGGGTCGATGACGAGAGGGTACCTTCCTGGGATCGGTACGCAGTCGGGGTGGTCGCCTTGGTCGAAGGTGATGGGCTTGTCAGACCAGTCTAGGTAGACCTACGCCACTACCTTCACCGAGCAGACCTCCTGGCGCTCCTGCTTGCGGTGTCGAGCCGAAGCATTTGCCACTTGCCCACCGTAGATCATGAAGCAGTTGTGGACCTCCGGGAACTCCTCTTCCTTGTCGCCCCCCTTCTTGTTGTTGCCTTGGTCCTTGCCACCTTATGCCGGGGGCCCAGCCTTGTTGAAGTAACGCTGGAGCATGTCGCATTCTTCAAGGGTGTGCTTGACGGGTCCCCTGTGATAGGGGCACGACTCCTTGAGCATCTTGTCGAACATGTTGGCCCCTCTGGGAGGCTTCTGAGGGTTCCTATGCTCGGCAGCAGCGACGAGATCCGCGTCAACGGCGTCGCGTTTTGCTTGCGCCTTCTTTTTGGTCTTCTTCTTCGTGCCATGCGAAGCAGACACCTCGAGGGCGTCTTCCTTCTGTCTTCCCTGAGGTTGCTTGTCCTTCCGGAAGATGGCTTCGACCGCCTCCTGACCAAAGGCGAACTTGGTGGCTATGTCCATCAATTCGCTCGCCTTGGTGGGAGTCTTGCACCCCAGTTTGCTCACCAGGTCCCGGCAAGTGGTGCCGGCGAGGAATGCCCCGATGACGTCCGAGTCGGTGATGTTGGGCAACTCGGTGCGCTGCTTTGAAAATCGTCGGATGTACTCTCGCAGGGATTCCCCTGGCTGCTGGCGGCAGCTTCGGAGATCCCATGAGTTCCCAGGGCGCACGTACGTACCTTGGAAATTTCCAGCGAAAGCCTTGACCAGGTCGTCTCAGTCAGAGATCTGCGCAGGAGGCAGATGCTCCAGCCAGGCCCGGGCAGCGTCGGAGAGGAAAAGGGGGAGGTTGCAGATGATGAGGTTGTCGTCGTCCGTCCCTCTCAACTGGCATGCCAGCCGGTAATCCTCAAGCCACAACTCCGGCCTTGTCTCCCCTGAGTACTTGGTGATCGTATGGCCCGGCTGAAGACTCGCGGACCTGGTGGTTCGGGCGAGGGGCTCCGATCCTCCTCACTGTCGTAGCGTCCCCGCGCCTGGGGTGGTAGCCTTGGCGCACCTCCTCCTCGAGGCGGGCTCGACGGTCTCGGCGGTGTTGTTCGCTGCCGAGGCGGTCCGGGGCTGCGAGCGTCCCGTCTCGTGTGCACTCGGTGTGGACCGAGGCCTCCCACATGCGTCGGGAGGACGTTGCGCGATGCTCCGAGGGGCACCCTCGCCTTCAGGAGGCAGAGCTTTCGGCTCGTCGGACTGCGACATCTTCTAGGAGATCCTTGAGTTTGCCCTAGATACGTCGACCCTCGGTGGTGTATGGCTCCGACATTGTTCGAAGTAGCATCGCCGCTGCAGTTGGGTTCTGGCCGGCCCTGCTGAAGGCCGGGGACAGCCCTGCCCTGGCATCGTCAATGATACGGCGCTGGACGTCCTGGGCCCGATGACGCACTCCTCCGACGAGGGCTCGGCCTACCCACTCCTGCTCGATGTTTTGTCGGAGCTACACAAGTCGCCCTGTTTCTTCGTCGAGCTTGGCCTGCATCTCGCGGAGTTGCTCGAGCTATGTGTCCTGACCCCCCGCAGGGACTCGGACCACATCTAGCTCCCGCGGGATCTCAACGCGAGACGTAGCCACAGGGGTGTCGTCATCTTCTGGCATGCCGAGGTGGTTGTCTTCGTCGTGATCCCCCTGATCGATGTGGAAACACTCGCGACTTGGGCCATAACCCTCATCGTCAAGGTTGTGGTCATCGTCGGAGCAGCCGTAGAGGCAGTGGTCACATGCAAGCATGAATTCTCGCACGACACTGGGATCATGGAGTCCGGAGAAATCCCAACCGAAGTCGGGGTCATCTTCTTCCTCGGAACCCATGGGTCTGGAGGTTGAGACGGTCGTCAGTCGGTCCCAAGTTGACCACATATGGTACCCTGGAAGGTCAGGATATGCCCTTGCGAAAGCGCTTACCGAAGCGGGGTCGCTTGGTGGATCGAAGCTGAATCTAAAGGGAACAGGGTGGAAAACGGATGGTACCTCTTGGTTGATGGACGGTGGTGAAGTCGCATCAGGGACGGAATGCACCATTATCTCAGGTATGAGGCTAACGCCCAACAAGTCCTTCGCGAGGGTGCTGGCGTCATCAGTCCGCTTGGGGTTGGCACGTTTCTGGGATGCGACACCCGTCGTTGTCTCAGGTGCAAGGACAACACCAGACATGTCACCCACAGGGGTGTCGGCGTCGTCGGCTCGCTCTGGCCCGACAGCCGACAAAGTGCCGCCTCCTGCCTGGCCATGGTTGCCCCGTCTCCTCCTCCTCCGGTGAGGAGGGTGGCGGGGCAAACCCGGGTGTTCCTCTTCCGCCACGGGGGGAAGTCGTCGTCGAGTTCGCCTCCGCCGGGCGAGCCGACGACCGTCGTTGTTGTCGTGCAGCGAGGGGAGGAGTACCATGTCGTAGCTGCCGTCGCGGGACATGAACTCGAGAGTCCCGAAGCGGGGCACCGTCCCGGGCTGAAGAGGTTGCCAAAGATTGTCCATCTGGAACTCAACGGGAAAGTATTTGTCAACACGCAGCAGGCCCCTACCTGGCGCGCCAACTTTTGGCGTTTCGGACCCGCGAGGACCCTCAACCGACCAGTGAATTTGTCGCTGCGTGTCCCTGCCCAGATGGGTTGATGCAAGATGGAACACAAGAGGGAGGATGAGGCTTATATTATCTTGCACCGGGGTGCTCGTAGTAGGGGTTACAAGCGTCGCGAGAGAGAGAGAGGGTCTGGCCCTGAGGTGAGCTGTCTGAGTTAGCCTCCTCTGCGTTTCTCCCACTCTGCATGCCTCTTCTTGCCTCCTTTTGGAAGGCCCTGGACATCCCCTTTTATAGATACAAGGAGATGGTCCAGCTGTACAATGGGGGTGTAGCTATGTGCTAACGTGGCCGACGGAGAAGTGCCTGAGCCCTGTATATGTGTAGGATTACGGGGAGGCTACACTAGCGCAAAACAAAATTTTCAACCCCATAATACCAAGAACTACTGCGGTTATAGGTCATGGAATTACCACTAGACGCGCAGAGCAGCGGAAGACGTCTCGATGTAGACGAACGCGTCGAGCAGTGCCGTGCAGTCGCCGGCGTCCTTCACGTCCTCGCACGGTTCGTCCAAGTGCTCCAGATGCAGCACCTCCGAGGTATCCACACGTACAGGGAGGAAGCGTCGCGTACCGAACTGCTAGGTTCGCGACGGCGGCTTGGCGAGGGCGAGAGGTGGGCGGCGGCTGTTAGTTCGCTGGTGGCGAATTAGGTTATCCCTTAACCGCGCCCCCGCCCCTCATTATATAGGCGTTATGGTGGGCTTCTGACGCCGAGGCCCATCATTAACCCTAAAGCCCAATCTAATTTCGGATCTAATCCGAATTAGGCTTCCTTCCCCTTAAGTGTGTGACCCTATAGGTTCACGTACAAATAGACATAGGCCGAGTACTCTTACTTGGCCCAATAATTGACAGCGGCCTCTAGCAAGACATGTCAACTCCTATGTGTACGTAAAGATCATATCAGACGAACCATTGCGACATTACGTACATGCTGTTCCCTTTGTCTCACGATATTTGGTCTGGCTCTAAGCTGACCTCTCTTTCTCGATACTGTGAATTGGAATCCTTTCAATGGTTAACTCTTAACCCTAGCACGGCCATGCATTTCTTGATCCAATCACTCGAGGGGCCCAGAGATATCTCTCTCACAAAGAGAGGGACAAATTCCATCTTGACTGACCATGCCTCATAGCATGCTTCCTGACAAACCCAAAACTACCTTTATAACTACCCAGTTACGGGATAGCGTTTGATAGTCCCTAAGTAAGTCAATTCACATCTTGAGAACATGCGACAATCTCAGGTCTAAGGATACAGTATTCATGTTGCAAGAAGAGAACTATATTACAATATCTCACGTTGGGTCGGTCCAGCCTCATGTCATACATGAGCCCACATTATTAGTTTAACATCTCCATGTTCATGACTTGTGAAATGTAGTCATCAACTAATACATGTGCTAGTCATCGACTCTGACTAGGGACATCATTTAGAATAACCATATAAGTAAAGAATCTCACAAACAATTCACATAATTGCTAATCAATACAAGGTGCCTTCCATGGATATTCAATTAAGCAATATATATATCATGGATACAAAGAAATATGCTCATCTCTATGATTATCTCTAGGGCATATTTCTAACAGTCTCCCACTTGCACTAGAGTTAATCTAGAAGATATCTAATACCCATAGATCTCACGTGTGCCTCATGCTTAGGTTGTGGAAGAGGTTTTGTCAAAGGATCAGCAACATTCAAATCCGTATGTATTTTGCATATCTTTATCTCACCCCGCCTAATGAATTCCCGTATGAGGTGAAACTTCCGCAGTACGTGTTTGTTTTTCTAGTGGTTCCTTGGCTCCTTAGCTTGCGCAATAGCCCCATTGTTGTCACAGTAGAGGTTCAATGGGCTAGATGCATTAGGAAACACACCAAGCTCGATGAGGAACTTCCTTATCCAAACACCTTCCTTCGCAGATTCAGAAGCTGCAATGTACTCGGCTTCTATTGTAGAATCAGTCACAGTCTCCTGTTTGGAACTCTTCCAACTAACAGCACCACCATTTATTGTGAACACAAAACCTGATTGCGATTTTAACTCGTCTGGGTCAGTTTGGAAGCTAGCATCGGTGTAACCAGTTACAACGAGCTCCTCCTTACCCCCATATACCAGGAACATATCTTTAGTCCTTCTTAAGTACTTAAGAATGCCTTTTACCGCTGTCCAGTGATCCTCACCTGGATCAGCCTGGTATCTACTCGTAGCACTTATAGCGTATGAAACATCTGGGCGTGTACTTATCATGGCATACATGATTGAACCAATTGCTGAGGCGTATGGTACCTTACTCATGCGCTCCCGCTCATTAGCCGTTGCAGGACATTGCATCTGGCTAAGGTGTTTACCATGTGACATAGGTATGAACCCTTTCTTGGACTGTTCCATGTTGAACCGTTTCAAAACCTTGTCAATGTACGTATCTTGACTTAATCCTATAAGCCTCTTCGACCTATCTCTATAGATCCTTATGCCCAAAATATATGCTGCTTCCCCTAAGTCCTTCATAGAAAAACTCTTTTTCAGTGAAGCCTTGACGGACTCCAGCATAGGAATGTCATTCCCAATCAATAATATGTCATCCACATACAAGATCAGAAATACAACAGCGCTCCCACTTTCCTTCTTGTAAACACAAGCTTCTTCTTCATTCTGATGAAAACCAAGCCCTTTGATCACTTCATTAAAACGAATGTTCCAACTCCGAGATGCTTGCTTCAACCCATAAATGGATTTCTGAAGTTTGCATATCTTTCCAGCATTGATCGGATCGACAAAACCCTCGGGCTGTATCATATACACGTCCTCATCTAGGTTTCCATTAAGGAAAGCTGTTTTGACATCCATCTGCCAAATCTCATAATCGAAATATGCGGCAATAGCTAGAATGATCCGAATAGATTTAAGCATCGCTACTGGCGAGAATGTCTCGTCATAGTCAACTCCTTGAACTTGTCGAAAACCCTTTGCAACAAGTCGAGCCTTATAGATGTGAACATTTCCATCCATGTCTTTCTTCTTCTTATAGATCCATTTGCATTCTATAGGTCTAACACCATCAGGCGGGTCAACCAAGTTCCAAACTTGATTTTCTCCCATGGAATCTATCTCGGATCTCATGGCGACATGCCATTTCTCGGAATCTGGGTCCATCATCGCTTCTGAATATGTTGCAGGTTCGTCGTTGTCTAACAACAACACTTCCCCATTGCCCAACAATAGCACTTCTCCTCGTGCCTCGCGAAGCCTTGCTGACCTTCGTGGTTGTGGTGGTGATTCTCTTGCCATAGACGTCTCAACTTGTTCTGCTACATTAGCATCACTTGTTGAATCTTGTCCCACTGGCTCATCCTGAACTTCTTCAAGATACACCTTTTGTTTACTTTTCTCTCTTTTGAGAAACTCTTTCTCTAAGAACACACCGTTCCGGGCGACAAACACTTTGCCCTCTGACCGGTGGTAAAAGTAATATCCTAAAGTTTCCTTTGGATATCCCACGAACATGCACTTGTCCGATTTTGGAGTGAGTTTATCCGACTGTAGTCGCTTGACGTAAACCTCACAACCCCAAATCTTCAGAAAAGACAAGCTGGGAGTCTTCCCAGTCCACATCTCATATGGTGTCTTAACTACGGACTTAGACGGTACCCTATTTAGTGTGAAAGCTGCTGTTTCTAGAGCGTATCCCCAAAACGACAAAGGTAGGTCCGACTGGCTCATCATTGATCGAACCATATCCAATAAAGTCCGATTACGTCGCTCAGACACGCCATTCCTCTGAGGCGTTCCAGGCGGCGTAAGCTGTGGAACAATTCCACAACTCTTTAGATGATTGCTAAACTCATGACTCAAATATTCACCACCACGATCTGATCGCAGTGCTTTAATTTTCTTGTCACGCTGATTTTCTACTTCATTCTGAAACTCTTTGAACTTTTCTAAGGATTCAGACTTGTGTTTCATTAAGTAGACATACCCATATCTACTAAAATCATCAGTGAAGGTTATGAAGTATTGGAATCCTCCCCTAGCTGTCGTACTCATTGGTCCGCACACATCAGTATGTATGAGTTCCAATAAATCTAACGTCCTCTCCGGTAAACCCGTGAAGGGCGCCTTGGTCATCTTACCAAGTAAGCAAGCTTCACATGTCTCGTATGATTCAAAATCAAACGAAGTTAAAAGCCCATCAGAATGAAGCTTCTTCATGCGATTCTCACTTATATGACCCAAACGACAGTGCCACATGTAGGTAGGACTTAAATCATTAGGCCGAGGCCTTTTAGCACTAATATTACAGATAGGTGCATCATCAAGATTTAAAATGAATAACCCATTCATAATGGATGCAAAAGCCACAAACATGCCATTCTTAGAGATCACACAACCATTGTTTTCACTCGCAAATGAATAACCATCCTTCATCAAACATGAAGGAGACATAATGTTTCGACTCATACTAGGAACTAGATAACAATTATTTAACTCCAAAATAAATCCTGATGGGAGGTGGAGTTGCATCGTCCTGACGGTCAACGCAGCAACTCTTGCATTATTGCCTACCCGGAAATCAACTTCTCCTCTTTTCACGCTTCTACTTCTTATCATTCCCTGCATCGAATTGCAAATATGGGCAACCGATCCGGTATCAAATACCCAAGAATTAATATAAGAATCAGCAAGAAAAATTTCTGTAATGTGAATAGCAAGTGTACCTGCTGCGGCTGTACCCTTACCGCCGCGATCCTTAATAGAGGCCAAGTACTGCTTGCAATTCCTTTTCCAGTGACCAAGTTCTTTGCAATAAAAGCACTCTGTATCTGCAGCTGGTCCAGCCTTGGGCTTTTGATTGGGCTTGGATACTGTATCCTTTCCCTTGCCCTTCTTCTTTTGAGACTTCCCTTCTTCTTAAAGTTGGGTTTGTTTTGGACCGCCATCACATGGCCGCTGCTGCCAGCACTTTTCTTTATGTCCCCCTCTGCAGTTTTCAGCATGCCACATAGTTCATTGAGGCCCCTCTCCGCCCCATGCATATGGTAGTTCGTGATGAAGTTTCCATAGCTGGGCGGAAGAGATGCCAAAATGAAGTCAGTGGCCAACTCTTGGCTTATTGGGAAGCCTAGCTTCTCCAACCTCTGACTGTAACCAACCATTTTGATTACGTGTGGCCCAACTGCTGCGCCTTCTGCTAGCTTGCATTCCAGAAAGGCTTTGGACACATTGAACCTTTCAGTCCTAGCCTGAGTCTGGAACATATCCTTGAGCGCCACGATCATATCGTACACCTCATGGTTTGTCTCAAACTGCATCTGGAGCTCAGGCTCCATGCAAGCAAGCATTAGGCAACTTACTTCAAGATTAGCATCCATTGCTTTCTTGTAAGCGGTTTTAGCTGCGGCAGTTGCATTTTCACCAGGATCCTCTGGCAGTGGGGTGTCTAGAACGTCTTCCTTTTTTTCAGCCCTGAGAACAATTCTCAGGTTACGGATCCAATCCGTATAGTTTGTTCCATTTAACTTATCCTTTTCAAGAATCGATCGCAAAGTAAATGTTGGTGTGCTAGGTGCCATTTATCTACAACAAAATAATGCAAAATACTAAGACAAAAATATCCATGACAAAGTAAATCATATTAAACATTTAATAGTCTACTCCCACTAAAATCAATATCCCTCTATTGATACTTAGTGATTCAGAATCCACAACTAACAAGTCTACTAGTGAGCTTTAGCATCACCGCTAGAAGACAAGGTAGATCGGTAAGCAACTCCTTGCTAATCATATCATATATATGACTCCTGTTGTTGGGTGACATCTCTATGTCTCGGCTCCCAACCTTATGCCTCAAAGTCCTTAACCATTAAGCTGACTTTGTTTAAGTTAACCAACCCTTTCTGCAGTTCGTATCCGATACAAACCTATCTAGTCAAGGAAAACTGGTGGCACCCTAATTTCATAGACCCACCACCAATTGTACAAGACTTATGATAGTGCAAGGTTTGGAGAGGCATTAAAGCTTAAACATTTATGAGGGATCGCCCTACTTATAACATCGCACGCAAGGACATATATGCAATATAAACAAGTAGAACAATAAGAATGGCATTCACACAACAGTTGTGATTCGGTATGGCTTGTTTTCACATGGTGATCTCCATCTCCAATAATTTGTCCATCACGATGATCTCCATCTCCATGATATAGGTATGCCATCCTCTAGGTGATGAGTCCTTCAAGACCTATCTAACGTATGCTGGTAAACAAATTACATATACGCTTTGGATCATCACATGTTGACACGCAGGTCATTACATTAAATTTGGACAATACATGTGGCTCCAGCCGTATTGCCCTGGTCACGACACGCAGGTCATGAATAATTTGTTAACATGCATCACATACACATAATAGCCATACCGATCACATGTCCTGCAAAAACAGGTTAGACAAACACGATTCCATGCATCGTATGTATGGAAATTCCACTGAAAATCTCATGCGGTTGATCAAATCAACCCAAATCCGAGACTTTCGACCCGAAGAAGATTACACTCATGACGTCGATCTGTTGCGTCAATCTGCTGGTTGCGTACGCAGTTAGCCCCGATGGTGATTCCAACCGGTAGGGGCAAGTCGCGCATACAACAGAGAAGGACGAACTGATCTCTCCAGTCATATCCGATGTAATCTACTTCAACCCTTTATTACCAATTGATCTAATCAAACCGTGTATCAAGTAGATCCATCACATGAACCTAGATCCAGACCTAAAACTTACGCACAACCTGGCTCCGATACCACTGTAGGATTACGGGGAGGCTACACTAGCGCAAAACAAAATTTTCAACCCCATAATACCAAGAACTACTGCGGTTATAGGTCATGGAATTACCACTAGACGCGCAGAGCAGCGGAAGACGTCTCGATGTAGACGAACGCGTCGAGCAGTGCCGTGCAGTCGCCGGCGTCCTTCACGTCCTCGCACGGTTCGTCCAAGTGCTCTAGATGCAGCACCTCCGAGGTATCCACACGTACAGGGAGGAAGCGCCGCGTACCGAACTGCTAGGTTCGCGACGGCGGCTTGGCGAGGGCGAGAGGTGGGCGGCGGCTGTTAGTTCGCTGGTGGCGAATTAGGTTATCCCTTAACCGCGCCCCCGCCCCTCATTATATAGGCGTTATGGTGGGCTTCTGACGCCGAGGCCCATCATTAACCCTAAAGCCCAATCTAATTTCGGATCTAATCCGAATTAGGCTTCCTTCCCCTTAAGTGTGTGACCCTATAGGTTCACGTACAAATAGACATAGGCCGAGTACTCTTACTTGGCCCAATAATTGACAGCGGCCTCTAGCAAGACATGTCAACTCCTATGTGTACGTAAAGATCATATCAGACGAACCATTGCGACATTACGTACATGTTGTTCCCTTTGTCTCACGATATTTGGTCTGGCTCTAAGCTGACCTCTCTTTCTCGATACTGTGAATTGGAATCCTTTCAATGGTTAACTCTTAACCCTAGCACGGCCATGCATTTCTTGATCCAATCACTCGAGGGGCCCAGAGATATCTCTCTCACAAAGAGAGGGACAAATTCCATCTTGACTGACCATGCCTCATAGCATGCTTCCTGACAAACCCAAAACTACCTTTATAACTACCCAGTTACGGGATAGCGTTTGATAGTCCCTAAGTAAGTCAATTCACATCTTGAGAACATGCGACAATCTCAGGTCTAAGGATACAGTATTCATGTTGCAAGAAGAGAACTATATTACAATATCTCACGTTGGGTCGGTCCAGCCTCATGTCATACATGAGCCCACATTATTAGTTTAACATCTCCATGTTCATGACTTGTGAAATGTAGTCATCAACTAATACATGTGCTAGTCATCGACTCTGACTAGGGACATCATTTAGAATAACCATATAAGTAAAGAATCTCACAAACAATTCACATAATTGCTAATCAATACAAGGTGCCTTCCATGGATATTCAATTAAGCAATATATATATCATGGATACAAAGAAATATGCTCATCTCTATGATTATCTCTAGGGCATATTTCTAACAATATGTGCCAACATGACCGTCGGAGAAGTGCTTGAGCCCTGTAGAAGCGTAGCTGACGGTGCGGCCCAGGGTCCTGCTGACGTTTCTTTGCTTTCGTAGAGAGTTGAGAACAACCGACGTCATGGACGCACGCGGGAAACCATCATTACCTGTTACCGGAGTAATCTAGATGGGACACCGGTCTTGTTCCTTCGTAGCCTGAGGCAGCTAGCTAGGGGTAGGGTAATGATGTATCCCCTGTGGCGCGGTCGGTCCGAGCTCGAGGTCGGGCGAGGCGGAGACTTCACCTGAGGGCGAGGCTGAGGTCGGGCGAGGTTGTGACTCCTCCCAAGGTCGAGGCTAAGGGCGAGGCCCGTGGTCGGGCGAGGCGGAGACCTTCTTCCGAGGCCGAGGCTGAGGCCGAGGCCTGGGGTCGGGCGAGGCGGAGCTCCCTGTTGCGTCCGAGACTGAACTTCGGGGGAGGTCGTGACTTACTGTTGTTAGTTTTACCCTGGTGGTTGGCACAGTAGTCGGAACGGGGTGAATAGTGATGTTTTCCTGTCAGAATGATCAGTAAAGGGGCGAAGTGACTGCGGTCACTTCGACCTTGCCGACTGAGGCGCGCGTGTCAGGATAAGGTGTCTGGCAATCCTCGCATTAAATGGCATGCGATACGGTCGGTTGGTAAGGCGATTTGGCCGAGGTCGCTGCACGACAAAGTTTGCCCGAGCTGGGCTTCGGGCGAGCCGAGGGTGCGCCCACTGCCTGAGGAGGCCCTCGGGCGAGGCGTGAATCCGTCCGGGACTACTGTTCCCGCCCGAGGCCGGGCTCGGGCGAGGCGAGATCGCGTCCCTTGGTAGACGAGGCCTTGACTTGAACCGTGCTTATCAGTCTTTGCGGTTTGTTCTGAAGATGTTTTCCAGCCATGTTAAGTAGTATTGGGGGTACCCCTAATTACGGTACCCGACAACCACGTAGCCTAGTGTGTGGTCTGAACTTTCTCTAGTTATTGGGAACCCATGACATTATATATATATATAGTTTATATATTAGGAGCCCTGGGCTTCCAATAACTAGAGGAAGCCCAGGTCGGATGGTGCAATCCGGTTGAGTCAGACCACATCCGGACGTCTATAAAACAGGACCCGGAGTGCTAGGGTTCAGTTTTTTACGCTCCACCCCGATTCATTAGCGACGCCACGTGCGACGACGGCGGTTGCCCCAGAGCGTGCGCGGCGGTGGACCCCCAGCCGATGGCCGCAACTTCATGACCTCGACGCGCGGTGGCGGAGGTTCCTCGATCCGGAGTAGTGGCGGCGGTTCCCAGGTCGGTGGCGGCGGCTCCCAAGTCCAGAGGGCGAGCGACAGCGGGGCCCTTGTGCGGGCAAGCGGCGGCGTCCCCGAGGTCCCGAGGAGGCGACACTTCCAAGGCCGGCGAGCAAGCGACGCCCGTCGACGTGCAAGTAGCGACGGCGACGCGTGAGGCGCGATGTTCGAGTGAGCGGCATCACGGAAGGCCCGAGATGTGCGCAGCGATGATCGCGCGTGACATCCTCCGATCCGGCGCAGTTTTCTTTTCGACTATTGTGTTTTATACCTATCACATGTATTATTTACGCCAAAAACTGTACGATTTTATGCTTAAACACGGAGTTCGTATATCAGTTTACTGCATGCACATTAGAAAGGCAATTCCTTGATTTATGTTGTTTGTAATTTGCGTGCATGCAATGGAAACTCCCACGATTTTTGCCATAATTTTTGGATCTGTATAAAAATAGAAACTGCATGCATGCGGCTGCCATGTTTTCGGATCTGTCATAAAAATAGGATAGTAATAACAACCTACTAGAGCTATCAACATCTCACATTGACTTGGTATTTACGCTTATAATTGAGGGATTTTATGCTCAAAACTTAATGTTTTTACGCTCCACCGGAGATGCGTCCACCAATGAACAACATGCCAGATTTTTTACGCAGTGTAACGAATTGCATAAATACCTATACCGTGTAGTATAATTTGTATCAATATATATCATAAACTAGTTCTAATGCGTTTAGCTGCATGGCTGTTGGAGGGATCCTATATTTACGAAAAAAACATTAAATGCGATTTTTTGTTTCTATGCATGCAATTCATTTCCTTTCATTGCATATTCTTTCCATCATAAATTCGTGTGCATACAGTTGGTAACAGATTTTTACGCAGTATACCGAATTGCATAATTATCTACACAGTGTGGCATATTTAGTATCAGTATATATCATAAAATGGTCATTACGAGTCTAGCTGCATTGCTGTTGCAGCGATCCTAAATTTATGGACCAAATAAAGCATTTAAAATAGAAACCGCCACACATATCTTTCCTAAATTTACGCGCATGCAAGGGAACGTGTTTGACTCATGCATGCATTTTGCCATAATTTTTGGATCTGTATAACCGCATGCATGCGGCTGCCATGTTTTTCGGATCTGCCATAAAAATAGGATCGTAATAACAACCTACTAGAGTTATCAACCTCTCACATTGGCTCGGTATTTACGCTTATAATTGAAGAATTTTATGCTCAAAACTTAAGGTTATTACGCTCCAACCCGGAGATGCGTCCACCAGTGAACAACATGCCAGATTTTTTACGCAGTGTAACGAATTGCATAAATAGCTACACCATGTAGTATAATTTGTATCAATATATATCATAAATTAGATCTAATGTGTTTAGCTGCATGGCTGTTGGAGGGATCCTATATTTATGAAGGAAATAAAACATTAAATACGATTTTTTGTTTCTATGCGTGCAATTAATTTCCTTTCATTGCACATTATTTTTATCATAAATTTGTGTGCATGCAGCTGGTAACAGATTTTTACGCAGTATACCTGTCGGCGTTTCGAACCCGGGGGGTCCCTGGACCGACGAGTAAATTGTCGCCGTGTGCCCCAGCCCAGATGGGTCGGCGCGAGACGGAGCGCGAAGAGGGGAAGAAGCCGGAGGGAGATAGGCATACAAAGGGGAAACCCGCGGCCTTCGAGTTTGTCCCGCGCCCAGGTCGGGTGCGCTTGCAGTAAGGGGTTACAAGCGTCCACGCGGGAGGGAGCGAGCGGCCTTACGCGAGCGTCGTCCCGTCCTTCTCCGCGCGGCCAACCTTCGTAAGAGAGCCCTGGATCTTCCTTTTATAGGCGTAAGGAAAGGATCCAGGTGTACAATGGGGGTGTAGCAGTGTGCTAACGTGTCTAGCGGAGGAGAGCTAGTGCCCTAAGTACATGCCATCGTGGCAGCCGGAGAGGTTTTGGCACCCGGTTCATGTGGTGTCGTGGCCGTCGGAGGAGCGCTGGATCCTGGCGGAAGGACAGCTGTCGGGGCTATCGAGTCCTTGTTGACGTCCTCTTGCTTCCGTAAGGGGGCTGAGAGTCGCCGTCGTCATAGAGCGTGCGGGGCGCTATCATTACTTGTTTAGCGGAGTGAGCCAGATGGGACGCCGGTCTTGTTCCCCGTAGCCTGAGTCAGCTTGGGGTAGGGTAATCATGGCGCCTCCTGTGACGTGGTCGGTCCGAGCCCAGAGTTCGGCGAGGTGGAGGCTCCTCCGAGGTCGAGGTCGAGTCTGTCTTCCAAGGCCGAGGCCGAGTCCGAGCCCCTGGGTCGGGCGAGGCGGAGACCGTCGGCTGAGGCCAGGGCTGAGTCCGAGCCCTGGGGTCGGGCGAAGCGGAGTTTGTCGTCTTCCGGGGCTGAGCCCGAGTCCGAGCCCTGGGGTCGGGAGAAGCGGAGTTCGTCATCTTCCGGGGCTAAGCCCGAGTCCGAGCCCTGGGGTCGGGCGATGCGGAGTTCGTCGTCTTCCGAGGCTGAGCCCGAGTCCGAGCCCTGGGGTCGGGCGAAGCGGAGTTCGTCGTCTTCCGGGGCTGAGCCTGAGTCCGAGCCCTGGGGTCGGGCGATGCGGAGTTTCCTATGGCGCCTGTGGCCGGACTTGGCTGCTGTCAGCCTCACTCTGTCGAGTGGCACAGCAGTCGGAGCGGCGTAGGCGACGCTGTCCTCTTGTCAGGCCGGTCAGTGGAGCGGCGAAGTGACTACGGTCACTTCGGCTCTGTCGACTGGAGGGCGCGCGTCAGGATAAAGGTGTCAGGCCACCTTTGCATTAAATGCCCCTGCGATTTGGTCGGTTGGCGTGGCGACTTGGCCAAGGTTGTTTCTTGGTGAAGACTGGGCCTCGGGCGAGCCGAAGGTGTGCCCGTTGCTGGAGGGGGTCCTCGGGCGAGACGTAAATCCTCCGGGGTCGGCTGCCCTTGCCCGAGGCTGGGCTCGGGCGAGGCGTGATCGCGTCCCTCGAATGGACCGATCCTTGACTTAATCGCACCCACCAGGCCTTTGCAGCTTTGTGCTGATGGGGGTTACCAGCTGAGATTTAGGAGTCTTGAGGGTACCCCTAATTATGGTCCCCGACAGTAGCCCCCGAGCCTCGAAGGGAGTGTTAATACTCGCTTGGAGGCTTTTGTCGCACTTTTTTGCAAGGGGACCAGCCTTTCTCGGTTGCGTTTTGTTCCGGTGGGTGCGCGCGAGCGCACCCGCCGGGTGTAGCCCCCGAGGCCTCGGAGGAGTGGTTTGACTCCTTCGAGGTCTTAATGCATTTCGCAATGCTTCGGTCGGTCTGGTTGTTCCCTCATGCGAGCTGGCCGTAGCCCGGGTGCACGGTCGGGTCCCAAGTTCTCGGGCTGGTATGTTGACGCTGTCAACGGTTTGGCTGGAGCCGGGTTTGCGAGAGCAGCCCCCGAGCCTCCGCACAGGGCGAGAGGACGGTCAAGGATAGACTCGACTTTTTTACATACGCCCCTGCGTCGCCTTTCCGCAAGGAGGAGGGGGGAAAAGCGCCATGTTGCCCTTGGAGGGCGCCGAACATGGTGTCTCCAGTGAGCTGCTGACGGGTAATCCGAGTGGACGCCCATGCCCCATTTGTTAGGGGTCGGCTAGAGGCCCGGAGGCGCGCTCCAAAAGTACCTACGGGTGATCTGTCGGACCCGGTCCCCTTTTGACGGGGTCCGAGGGCTCGATGCCTCCCTCTGATGGGATTCCGTTACAAGATCGTTCCCGCTGGTCTCGGAAATGTCCTAGGGTACCTCGGGAGCGTAGCCCGAGCCTTGGTTATGTATCGAACGTACCCAGGGTCGTCCCTCGCTCTACGTCTGAGGCGGCTGTGAACCCTTCGAGGGCCAGCCTACGAACCCCTGATCAGTAGTGGGCGCGGAGCCCGAGTGGCCTGAGGCGGCCGTTGAACCCTTCCGAGGGGCCGGCCTTCGAACCTCTGACCAGTAGTGGGCGCGGAGCCCGAGCGCTCTGAGGCGGCTGTTGAACCCCTCCGAGGGGTCAGCCTTCGAACCTCTGATCAGTAGGGGGGCTCGGGGCCCGTTTCCTTCGCGGAGAAGGATCCCTTTCGGGGTATCCCCTTTCCCGATCCCTGTTGTAAGAGAGAGAAAGAGGAAGAGAAAAAGGATACGAAATCGAAATGACGTGGCGCACCTTTTTTGATGCGGCCATTATGGCGGAGGCGAAGCGTCGCCCGCTTCTCCTGCCAACGGTGCCGCCTGTCCCGCCGCAGAGTTAATGCGACAGGACGAGTGGTTCGCGGGGCAGCCGTTGCGCGTGCGCGAGCCGTTCGAGGAACGGAACACGGGCGCGCCGTCTTCACGTCGTGGGAGAGGGTTCCCTTGCTGTCCCTGGATGGGACGTAAGCTTGGCCGACGACGTGACCGCTGCTTCCGCCCGCCTGCCACCGCCATTACTGTCGGCCCATTTTTAGTTGTATTGACCGCCGCGCCTTCTCCCGCAGCTGACTGACCCGTGACCGACGCACCTGGCTGGCACTGTTGGGTCATACGCAGGGTTGCCTCGAGTCACGGTACTGGTTCCGCAGTCGAGGAGGCGCGGTAGTGGCGCGAGTGGTGGTGCAGTTGCTCGCACGTAGCAACCGGCGCGCCGGTTGCATGTCATGTGGGCCTGGGCCTCCATGCTGGGTGCGTTGGAGTCGAAGGGGTGCGTCCACTTGGCGCGGTTGCATGCCGCCTGCATGGCTGTCCGCCCTTTCACCCGTTGGTCTAGGCGAAAGTGGAGGAATGCTTGTAACCGCTGGGCAGTTGCATGCACCGCGCGCGGCGGTTTGGCTTCTTCCGCCCTGGGCCAGCTTGCATGATGCGTGGGACCCAGCCCCCGTGCCGTAGGGGGAGGACCTTGGAGCGTGTTGGAGAAGACTCAGCCCGCGATGGCTGAGGACGCAAGTGGGGAGAGTCGCCTTTAAAAGGAGGGTGATCCCCTTGAAAGGCGACCATGTCTTCGCGCTCCCTTATGCATCGTGTCTTTCCACCTTCCGAGCCCCCGGATGGGGAACATCCGCAATCCTCCCGCCTTGTCGTTGGAGGAACGCAACTTCGCGGAAGTTGGTACCTTTCAGCCATCGTTCGGCTTCAAGGATTTTCATCAGGCAGCCCGGCCGCACCCCCTCGCCGGTGGTCACCCAAGACGGTGACCACCAGCCCCTGGGTGGGGAGAAGCAAGCCGGGCTGCGACCTCTGCCCCTCCCTCTGCTTCAAGGATGTTCATCATCAGTGCTGGAGAGGGGAGTGCACCAAGTTGGGGTCGGTCCCTGCGCGGGCGGCGGCCCACTCCTTCCCTCAGTGATCGGGGGGAAGGGAGTTCGCCGTTCGTGGCGCTGGCAGCTGCCACGTGCCCGGCTCTCTGACCCGAATGGCTTCAGAGCCGCTTCCGGCGCCGCCTTCCGCCACGGCAGCCGAAAGAGGTTTCTCCGCCGACGAGATAGCCGGTGCCGCCCGCGGACTGACCTCCAACTCTACGGCCTTCTGCTCGTCCTTGCCTCTCGAATGAGGGCATGGGCGAAGGCCTTATGGCAGCAGCATCTGCCCTGAGGTCATCGCTCCTGCTGTTTGGTCCCCCGGAGCAGAAGTCGTCGTCGTCACTGCTGCTAGAGCGGGCGACGGCGAGCCATCCGTCGGCCTTCTGTTGCTCCGCAGGCCCCCCAATTGTGTGGGGTTGTTCGTACCTGCGGAGGTGGAACCGGAGTTCCGTTTGTAATGGCACCTTGAGTGCCGGTGTCTTGTTCATTGTGGTTGTCGGGGCCTGAACATGTATGTATTTTCGGCACGGAGCCGTGTTTTTTCCTCATTTCGAACACTAAGACTCGCCTGTCGGCTATCTGAACCGCTTCACCAAGCGTGAGTCGTCTCGTGCAAAGGTGACGAGTGAGGTATCCGTATCCCGGAGGCGTAGGAGTCCCTCGGCTCGGTCGGCCTTGCAGTCCGAGGCTTCTCTTGCTTAGTTAAATGAACCCTCGGCCACTCTTCGATGAGCCAAAGCCGGAGGTAGCGGTGTCAGCACGGACAGAGGTAGAGTTGGCTTGAAAAGAAGATTTGGTCGGCCGGAGCCTGGCCGGGTCGTCCACTGGCGGGACCAATGCCGGAGTTGAGTTGCCCAGGCCACGGGCCGGGTTGATGTCCTCGGGGGACAGCTGGCTGTGGCCTCGGGGTGGCCGGCCGAGCCGTCTGCTCGAGCTGGATTCCTGGAGAAGACCCTGGCAGCGATGGCCCGGGCGTGGTGCTGATGTCGTCCTTCGGAGTGGAGATCCTCCGATCGCGTCGCCGTCCGAGGCTAGGTCAGACCCCGCCGAAGGTGTAGATGACGCCGAGGGTGCTGCTGCTCCCTTCGACTGTCAAGGTCCGAGCCTGCAGGATCGGGTTATCTTGTAGTGTGTGTATGTTTTCTGCGGCCGCCGAGGCCCAAACACACCATCGTCGTGTTGTAAAGCTGTGTTTCCTTTCCTCTCGTTCCGAGTATCTGGACTTATTTGTCGGTAACAGAATTGTTTGTCCGAGCGAGAGTTACTTTTCACGGAAGGTGATGAGTGAGGTATCCGTATCCCGGAGGCGTAGGAATCCCTCGGCTTGGTCGGCCTTGCCTCTTACGCGCACTCTTACTCGTTCATAGGGTTCTGTCACCGACGCAGTCGAGAAGGCCCGAAAAATCGTTTCGGCAGAGGAGCTTTCGAGCGTGAAGACTTGTTCGGTCCGCGGAATCACCTATCCGAGCGCGAGTTACTTATCGCAGAAGGTGATGAGTGAGGTATCCGTATCCCGGAGGCGTAGGAGTCCCTCGGCGCGGTCAGCCTTGGCTGCTTACGTGTACTCCGTCGTTTTCAGGATCCACTTTCGAAGTAGTCGAAAAGCACGAAAGACATTCTGGCAGAAAATATCTTTTTCCGAAGAAAATTTTGACGCAGAGGGGGTTCCCCCCTTTTAGCCCCCGAGGGAGGGTCGGGCTTTGCCAAGGCAAGGCTGACCCTTCCTTGATGACTAAACTTTGCGTGTGAACGAGGTATACGAACAACTTGAAAGCATCTTAAGGGTAGAAGCGACGTAGCTGTCGGATGTTCCAAGCGTTGTTGTAGACCTCGCCTTGACTGTTGGCCAGCTTGTACGTCCCGGGCTTCAGAACTTTGGCGATGACGAACGGCCCTTCCCAGGGAGGCGTGAGCTTGTGCCGCCCTCGGGCGTCTTGTCGTAGCCGAAGCACCAGGTCGCCCACCTGGAGGTCTCGGGACCGAACCCCTCGGGCGTGGTAGCGTCGCAGGGACTGCTGGTACAGCGCCGAGTGTAGTAAGGCCATGTCTCGAGCCTCTTCCAGCTGGTCCAGTGAGTCTTCTCGATTAGCTCGATTGCTTTGGTCGGCGTAGGCCTTCATCCTTGGGGAACCGTATTCTAAGTCTGTGGGCAAGATGGCCTCGACCCCATAGACTAGAAAGAACGGTGTGAAGCTCGTGGCTCGGCTCGGCGTTGTCCTCAGACTCCAGACCACCGAGGGGAGTTCCTTCATCCATTGCTTTGCCGAACTTGTTGAGGTCGTTGTAGATCCGAGGCTTGAGCCCTTGCAGAATCATGTCGTTGGCACACTCTACTTGCCCATTCGTCATGGGGTGAGCCACGGCGGCCCAGTCCACCCGGATGTGGCGATCCTCGCAGAAGTCCAGGAACTTTCTGCCGGTGAACTGGGTGCCGTTGTCGGTGATGATGGAGTTCGGGACCCCAAAGCGATGGATGATGTTGGTAAAGAACGTCACCGCCTGTTCGGACCTGATGCTGTTTAGGGGTCGGACCTCGATCCACTTGGAGAATTTGTTGATGGCGACCAGCAGGTGCGTGTAGCCCCCAGGTGCCTTCTGCAAGGGGCCGACGAGGTCCAGACCCCAGAAAGCAAACGACCAGGTGATGGGTATGGTCTGCAGAGCCTGAGCAGGCAGGTGGGTCTGCCTTGCATAGAACTGACACCCTTTGCAGGTGCGGACAATTCTCGTGGCGTCGGCCACCGCCGTCGGCCAGTAGAAACCTTGTCGGAAGGCGTTTCCAACAAGGGCTCGAGGTGCTACGTGATGACCGCAAGCCCCCCGAGTGTATCTCTTGTAAGAGCTCCTGGCCTTCGGCGACAGAAATGCATCGCTGGAGGATGCCTGAGGGGCTGCGGTGGTAGAGCTCCTTCCCGTCTCCCAGCAAGATGAACGACTTGGCGCGCCGCGCCAACCGCCGAGCTTCGGCTCGGTCGAGGGGTAGCTCTCCTCGGTGGAGATATTGCAGGTACGGGGTCTGCCAGTTTCGATTAGGCGTGACCCCGCTCCGCTCTTCCTCGATGCGCAGTGCCTCACCCTCGGGGGCCGAGGGTACCTCGGGCCGAGCCGAGGGTGCCTCGGGCCGAGCCGAGGGAGCCTCGGATTGCGCCGAGGGTGCCTCGGGCTGGGCCGAGGCCTTCTCGGGCTCGGGCGTGTCGTCGGTCTTAACGGAGGGTTGATGCAGGTCTCGGGAGAAGACGTCCGGGGGAACCGTTGTTCGCCCCGAGGCTATTTTAGCCAGCTCGTCCGCAGTCTCGTTGTAGCGTCGGGAGATGTGGTTGAGCTCGAGCCCGTAGAACTTGTCTTCCAGGCGCCGAACCTCATCGCAGTAGGCTTCCATCTTCGGGTCGCGGCAGTGGGAGTTCTTCATGACTTGGTCGATGACGAGTTGCGAGTCGCCGCGAGCGTCGAGGCGTCGGACCTCTAGCTCGATGGCGATGCGCAACCCGTTGACCAGAGCCTCGTACTCAGCCACATTGTTGGACGCCGGGAAGTGGAGGTGTAGCGCGTAGCGTAGGTGCTTCCCGAGGGGCGAGATGAAGAGCAGGCCTGCGCCTGCTCCTGTCTTCATCAGTGACCTGTCGAAAAACATGGTCCAGAGTTCCGGTTGGATCGGAGCCGTTGGGAGCTGGGTGTCGACCCATTCAGCCACAAAGTTCGCCAAGACCTGGGACTTGATGGCCTTCCGAGGGGCGAACGAGATCGTCTCGCCCATGATTTCCACCGCCCACTTTGCAATTCTACCCGAGGCCTCCCGGCACTGGATGATCTCCCCCAGGGGGAAGGATGACACCACAGTTACCGGATGAGACTCGAAGTAGTGTCGCAACTTCCGCCGTGTTAGGATCACCGCGTACAGCAGCTTCTGGATTTGTGGGTAGCGGATCTTGGTCTCGGATAGTACTTCACTGATGAAGTAGACTGGCCTCTGGACGGGCAATGCATGCCCCTCTTCTCGTCTCTCAACCACGATCGCGGCGCTAACCACCTGAGTGGTCGCGACGACGTAGATCAAGAGGGCTTCTCCGGCAGCGGGGGGCACCAAGATGGGCGCGTTCGTGAGGAGCGCCTTCAGGTTCCCGAGGGCTTCTTCGGCCTCAGAGGTCCAAGTGAAGCACTCGGCCTTCCTTAAGAGGCGGTACAGAGGCACGCCTCTTTCGCCGAGGCGCGAGATGAAACGGCTCAGAGCCGCAAGGCATCTCGTGACCCTCTGTAAGCCTTTCAAGTCCTTGATGGGCCCCATGCTGGTGATGGCTACGATCTTCTCTGGGTTGGCCTCGATGCCCCGCTCGGAGACGATGAACCCCAAGAGCATGCCTCGGGGAACCCCGAAGACACACTTCTCGGCATTGAGCTTCACGTCTTTTGCCTTGAGACATCGGAATTTCGCTTCAAGGTCGGAAAGGAGGTCGGAGGCTTTCCTCGTCTTGACTACGATGTCATCGACGTAGGCCTCGACCGTTCGGCCAATGTGTTCGCCGAACACGTGGTTCATGCACCGTTGGTACGTTGCACCCGTATTCCTCAAACCAAACGACATGGTAACATAGCAGTACATGCCGAAGGGTGTGATGAAAGAAGTCGCGAGCTGGTCGGACTCTTTCATCCTGATCTGGTGATACCCCGAGTAGGCATCGAGGAAAGACAGGGTTTCGCACCCAGCAGTGGAATCCATGATTTGATCGATGCGAGGCAGAGGGTAGGGAACTTTCAGACATGCTTTGTTTAGACCAGTGTAGTCTACACACATCCGCCATTTCCCTCCTTTCTTTATCACAAGCACAGGGTTGGCAAGCCATTCGGGATGGAATACCTCTTTGATGAATCCTGCCGCCATTAGCTTGTGGATCTCCTCGCCTATGGCTCTGCACTTTTCTTCGTCAAATCGGCGCAGAGGTTGCTTCACGGGTCGGGCTCCAGCTCGGATATCCAGCGAGTGCTCGGCGACATCCCTCGGTATGCCGGGCATGTCCGAGGGACTCCACGCGAAAACGTCGGCGTTTGCGCGGAGGAAGTCGACGAGCACTGCTTCCTATTTGGGATCGAGCTCGGAGCCGATCCGGATCTGCTTGGAGGCGTCGTTGCTGGGGTCGAGAGGGACCGATTTAACCGTCTCCGCTGGCTCGAAGTTGCCGGCGTGGCACTTCATGTCTGGCGCCTCCTTAGAGAGGCTCTCCAGATCAGCGATGAGGGCCTCGGATTCGGCGAGGGCCTCGGCGTACTCCACGCACTCCACGTCGCATTCGTACGCGTGTCGGTAAGTGGGGCCGACGGTGATGACCCCATTGGGGCCCGGCATATTGAGCTTGAGGTAGGTGTAGTTGGTGATGGCCATGAACTTGGCGTAGCATGGTCTCTCCAGCACTGCGTGGTAGGTTCCTCGGAACCCGACCACCTCGAGCGTGAGGGTCTCCCTTCGAAAGTTGGAGGGCGTCCCAAAGCAGACGGGTAGATCGAGTTGTCCGAGGGGCTGGACGCGTTTCCCGGGGATTATCCTGTGGAAAGGCGCAGCGCCTGCCCGGACCGAGGACAGATCGATCCGCAGGAGCCCGAGGGTCTCAGCGTAGATGATGTCGAGGCTGCTGCCTCCGTCCATGAGGACCTTGGTGAGCCTGACGTCGCCGATGACAGGGTCGACAACGAGCGGGTATTTTCCCGGGCTCGGCAAGTGGTCGGGGTGGTCGGCTTGGTCGAAGGTGATGTGCTTGTCGGACCAGTCTAGGTAGACTAGCGCCGCCACCTTTACCGAGCAGACCTTCCGACGCTCTTGCTTGCGGTGCCGAGCCGAGGCGTTCGCCACTTGCCCACCGTAGATCATGAAGCAGTCGCGGACTTCGGGGAACTTTCCTGCCTTGTGATCTTCCTTCTTATCGTCGTCGCGAGCCCTGCCACCCTCCGCGGGTGGCCCGGCCTTGTGAAAGTGGCACCGAAGCATGGCGCACTCCTCAAGGGTGTGCTTGACGGGCCCCTGGTGATAGGGGCACGGCTCCTTGAGCATCTTGTCGAAGAGGTTGGCACCCCCAGGAGGTCTCCGAGGGTTCTTGTACTCGGCGGCGGCGACAAGGTCCACGTCGGCGGCGTCGTGTTTCGCTTGCGACTTCTTCTTGCCTTTCTTCTTGGCGCCGCGTTGAGTTGATGCCTCAGGGACATCTTCCGGTGGGCGGCCCTGGGGCTGCTTGTCCTTCCGGAAGATGGCCTCAACCGCCTCCTGGCCAGAGGCGAACTTGGTGGCGATGTCCATCAGCTTGCTCGCCCTAGTGGGGGTCTTGCGACCCAGCTGGCTCACCAGGTCGCGGTAGGTGGTGCCGGCGAGGAACGCGCCGATGACATCCGAATCGGTGACGTTGGGCAGCTCGGTGCGCTGCTTCGAGAATCGCCGGATGTAGTCCCGGAGAGACTCTCCTGGCTGCTGGCGGCAGCTTCGGAGATCCCAGGAGTTTCCAGGGCGCACGTACGTGCCCTGGAAATTGTCGGCAAAGGCTTGGACCAGGTCGTCCCAATTGGAGATCTGTCCCGGAGGCAGGTGCTCTAGCCAGGCCCGAGCGGTATTGGAGAGGAACAGGGGGAGGTTGCGGATGATGAGGTTGTCATCGTCCGTTCCACCCAGTTGGCAGGCCAGCCGGTAGTCCGCGAGCCACAGTTTCGGCCTCGTCTCCCCCGAGTACTTTTTGATAGTAGTCGGGGTTCGGAACCGAGTCGGGAACGGTGCCCGTCGTATGGCGCGGCTGAAAGCCTACGGACCGGGTGGTTCGGGCGAGGGACTCCGATCCTCCCCGCTGTCGTAGCGTCCCCCACGTCTGGGGTGGTAGCCTCGGCGCACCCTCTCGTCGAGGTGGACCCGACGGTTGCGGTGATGGTGCTCGTTGCCGAGGCAACCCGGAGCCGCAGGCGCTGTGTTGCGCGTGCGCCCGGTGTGGACCGAGGCTTCCCGCATGAATCGGGAAGTCGCGACGCGATGTTCCGAGGGGTACCCCTACCTTCGGGAGGCAGAGCTTTCGGCCCGTCAGACCGCGGCGTCCTCCAGGAGATTCTTGAGCTCTACCTAGATACGCCGCCCCTCGGTGGTAGATGGCTCCGGCATCACGCAGAAAAGTATTGCCGCTGCAGCCAGGTTCTGGCCGACCCCACTGAAAGCCGGTGGAGGCCTTACCCGGACATCGTCGGCGACGCGGTGCTGGATACCCTGGGGTAGATGACGCACTTCTCCGGGCAAAGGTTGGCCCGCCCATTCCTGCCCATTGTCCCAGCGGAACGGCTCAAGTGTTCCTGCTCCCTCGTCGAGCCTGGCTTGCATCTCGCGGATTTGCTCGAGTTGTGGGTCATGACCCCCCGCCGGGACGGGGACCACAGCTAGCTCCCGAAGGATGTCAACGCGAGGCACAGGCCTAGGGAGATCACCGTTCTCCGGCATACCAAGATGGTTGCCTTCGTCGGGACCCCCTAGATCGACATGGAAACATTCATGGCTTGGGCCGCAGTCCTCGTCGCCGAGGCTGCGGCTACCGTCGAAACAGTCGGAAAGGCAGTAGTCGCACGCGGTCATAAAGTCCCGCATGGCACTGGGGTTACCAAGTCCGGAGAAATCCCAACAGAAATCGGGCTCGTCATCTTCCTCGGACCCCGAGGGCCCATAGGTCGAGATGGCCGTCAGCCAGTCCCAGGGTGACCGCATATGATACCCCAGAGGGTTTGGACTCGCCTCTGTGAGAGCGTCCACCAAAGCGAAGTCGCTTGGTGGGTTGAGGCTGAATCCAGAAGGCGTGAGATGGGAATCGGTCGGTACCTCTTGGTCGACGGGCGGTGATGAAGTCACGTCAGGGGTAGACCGCTCCGCTGTCTCAGGTACGAGGGTGACGCCCAGCAAGTCCTTTGCGAGCGTGCTGGCGTCGTCCGTTTGCTTGGGGCTGGCGTGTTGCGGGGAGACGGCGCTCGTCCTCGTCTCAGACGCGAGGTCGATGCCCGACGTGCCCCCAGTTGGGGTGCCGGCGCCGTCGACTCGCTCGACAGCCGACGAGGTGCCGCCTCCTGCTTGGCCTTGGTTGCCTCGCCTCCTCCTCCGTCGACGGGGGAGGGGACAGGGCGAGCTCGAATGTTGTTCTTCCAGCACGTGGGGAAGACGTCGTGGATTCTGCCACCGGCGGGCGGGTTGTCGGCCGCCATTGTCGCTGTCGCGCAGCGGGGGAAGGAGTATCATGTCGTAGCTGCCGTCGAGGGACATGAACTCAAGACTCCCGAAATGGAGCACCGTCCCGGGCTGGAAAGGTTGCTGGAGACTGCCCATCTGGAGCTTGACGGGAAGCTGTTCGTCAACACGCAGCAGGCCCCTACCTGGCGCGCCAACTGTCGGCGTTTCGAACCCGGGGGTCCCTGAACCGACGAGTAAATTGTCGCCGCGTGCCCCAGCCCAGATGGGTCGGCGCGAGACGGAGCGCGAAGAGGGGAAGAAGTCGGAGGGAGACAGGCGTACAAAGAGGAAACCCGCGGCCTTCGTGTTTGTCTCGCGCCCAGGTCGGGTGCGCTTGCAGTAGGGGGTTACAAGCGTCCACGCGGGAGGGAGCGAGCGGCCTTACGCGAGCGCCGTCCCGTCCTTCTCCGCGCGGCCAACCTTCGTAAGAGGGCCCTGGATCTTCCTTTTATAGGCGTAAGGAAAGGATCTAGATGTACAATGGGGGGTGTAGCAGTGTGCTAACGTGTCTAGCGGAGGAGAGCTAGTGCCCTAAGTACATGCCATCGTGGCAGCCGGAGAGGTTTTGGCACCCGGTTCGTGTGGTGTCGTGGCCGTCGGAGGAGCGCTGGATCCTGGCGGAAGGACAACTGTCGGGGCTGTCGAGTCCTTGCTGACGTCCTCTTGCTTCCGTAAGGGGGCTGAGAGCCGCCGTCGTCATAGAGCGTGCGGGGCGCCATCATTACTTGTTTAGCGGAGCGAGCCAGATGGGACGCCGGTCTTGTTCCCTGTAGCCTGAGTCAGCTTGGGGTAGGGTAATGATGGCGCCTCCTGTGACGTGGTCGGTCCGAGCCCAGGGTTGGGCGAGGTGGAGGCTCCTCCGAGGTCGAGGTCGAGTCTGTCTTCCAAGGCCGAGGCCGAGTCCGAGCCCCTGGGTCAGGCGAGGCGGAGACCGTCGGCTGAGGCCAGGGCTGAGTCCGAGCCCTGGGGTCGGGCGAAGCGGAGTTTGTCGACTTCCGGGGCTGAGCCCGAGTCCGAGCCCTGAGGTCGGGCGAAGCGGAGTTCGTCGTCTTCCAGGGCTGAGCCCGAGTCCGAGCCCTGGGGTCGGGCGAAGCGGAGTTCGTCGTCTTTCGGGGTTGAGCCCGAGTCCGAGCCCTGGGGTCGGGCGATGCGGAGTTCGTCGTCTTCCGGGGCTGAGCCCGGGTCCGAGCCCTGGGGTCGGGTGAAGCGGACTTCGTCGTCTTCCGGGGCTGAGCCTGAGTCCGAGCCCTGGGGTCGGGCGATGCGGAGTTTCCTATGGCGCCTGTGGCCGGACTTGGCTGCTGTCAGCCTCACTTTGTCGAGTGGCACAGCAGTCGGAGCGGCGTAGGCGGCGCTGTCCTCTTGTCAGGTCGGTCAGTGGAGCGGCGAAGTGACTACGGTCACTTCGGCTCTGTCGACTGGAGGGCGCGCGTCAGGATAAAGGTGTCAGGCCACCTTTGCATTAAATGCCCCTGCGATTTGGTCGGTTGGCGTGGCGACTTGGTCAAGGTTGCTTCTTGGTGAAGACTGGGCCTCGGGCGAGCCGAAGGTGTGCCCGTTGCTGGAGGGGGTCCTCGGGCGAGACGTAAATCCTCCGGGGTCGGCTGCCCTTGCCCGAGGCTGGGCTCGGGCGAGGCGTGATCGCGTCCCTCGAATGGACCGATCCTTGACTTAATCGCACTCATCAGGCCTTTGCAGCTTTGTGCTGATGGGGGTTACCAGCTGAGGTTTAGGATTCTTGAGGGTACCCCTAATTATGGTCCCCGACAATACCGAATTGCATAAATATCTATACAGGATAGCATATTTAGTAGCAGTATATAACATAAAATGGTCCTTACGAGTCTAGTTGCATGGCTGTTGCAGTGATCCTAAATTTATGGATCAAACAACGCATTTAAAAATAGAAACCGCCATACATATCTTTTCTAAATTTATGCGCATGCAAGAGGATGTGTTTGACTCATGCATTCATTCCTTTTTTGTGCGCACAGATGTGGGCACGGGTGGTGCAACCGACAGCCTGGTCCAGTCGGTGCGCTGGGTTGAACTAGGTTGCAGGGATGATCGACCTAGGCTTCTTTTAACTATTAGAAGCACAGGGCTCCTGTTATACCTGCCATATATATATATATATATATATATATATATATATATATATATATATATACACACTGAAGATTGTCAATCGGCGTCCATTGTTTTTGATTTTTTCCGCAAGGGTTTCCACAAAAAAAATATGTCTCATATTTTATCTATATTTATATTATTTGCTAACAAAATTATGTACGTAAGAGTTATTGTCTGTTAAATAAATAAAGTATAAAAAATACAGAGGACTCAATTGGTACTGTTGTGTGTCCAAAGAATATGGTAAACTTATTCTTCGGTGTGGGGGGACATGATTCATACATATCTACTGTTTAGAACCAAAGTGAGCCGGCGGACGGTCCGGCCTTGAGGCCGGACGGTCCGCGCAAACGCAGAACAGATTAGGGTTCCGAGTTTTGTGCTACGGTTGTTAGCTAAATTCGCGGGATTCGCTCGGAAATTAGTTTGTAAAGGATCCAGCTCCCCTCCTCTATAAATAGAGAGGTATACGGCCGATTTATGATCATCAATCGAATCAAATACACTTCTATTTCGCATTTATTCCTAGGAATAGTTCTAGTCTAGTTCTAGTTTAGCCTTCCGATCAACAAATTCTTCGCCTCTCTTTGACTCTACGCCGATTAGAGGAGTCTAGGTCGGCCGACCCGAGCCTAGACAACTCCTAGGATCTCTCCTCCCCGGCGGGGTCCCTCCCGGGAGCGAGATCCAGGCGCCGCCGACGATCTTTCGCCGCCCCTACGCACGCGCGGACCGTCCGGCCCCATGGTGCGGACCGTCCGGCCGTCAGGCAGGAGACCCTAGCCCCTGCGCCAGGTCGCGGACCGTCCGGCCCCAGGTCGCGGACCGTCCGGCCCCAGGCCGCGGACCGTCCGCGCCTGACCAGAGAGCACCGCCACGGTTCTTGTTGGGTGTTTGGCGCTCCAAAAAGGCGTCAACATACTTTTTGGCGACTCCACTAGGGAAAGCGAATATAGACGCATCAAATTGGTCCTCAATGGCCGGTTCAAAGGATAGCTCTGAAGTTTCCACCAGCAATATCATCACACCGACATGGGAAACTTTGCCGATTGAAGAACAGCTCCTGTTCGAGGAGCGTCAAGAGCAGCTGATCCAAGAAGCAAAGGCGAAGTTCCTGGCCGACTTCAAAGTGGACAGGAACAACAAAGTCGTTCGGCAACGGGCGACAGATCTGGCTTCGCTCTGACCTACTACGATTACCCCCAATGTAAGTAGCACTAACAAACTCCAATCTCTTAAAGCTTACATAGACGAACAGCGAGAACAGTTACAACGTATCGTAGGGGATATACAAAATGATCATAAAAGGCTAGTACGTGTGCTTGATAAGTCTACTATGGCAAATCTTCCTTCGCACGAGGTTGAATTGAGGGAATACACACATAATTCATCGTCTACAGGTTGTCACGACCAGTCACAACCTCTTTATGGGATGTCGATGGACATGTACCCTAGGCAACGGTAGCCTCCCACGCACATCGGCGATAAATTTGCCGATCTGCACATGTCCGGACCGTCCGCACGTAGGCGCGGACCGTCCGGGCCAGCGGCGACCGATCCCATTTTTAGAAGCGAATTACCGAGACCTGCACCCAAGCCACCACATGTCGTGCAAACCCTAGATAGCCCATTCGGACCGTCTGCGTATGGCGCCAGACAGTCCGAATATAATGTCGGACGGTCCGGCCACATGGCCGGACAGTCCGCGCACGGGGCCGGACGGTCCGCGTATTTAACCGGACGGACCGGCACAGAGTTTTTTAAGGAGGATGGATATCCAACTCCGTATCCGTCCCAGCTAGACTCCCCATCTCACCATATGACACACCAGCACCATAATATAATCTATCAAACCCATGAGAGTGAGTACTTTCCGGCCCCTAGAAGGCCAGAAAGGAATGGCCAGTCCTATGAACCTCATAGGGCATGCATTAACGCACTGCAAAACCCAAACCAATGGGGAGGAAAATAACATACCAATATCCAAACAAACTCACCCATATTGGACCAAAGAGCCGGTGGTCTCCCACCGGCTGCCATCGATATAGTAAGGGAGGAAATAGCTGGGGCATTCCGAGATAAGCTCGGAGTTAGTATAGTCCCCGGGGGGCAGTCATATCGGAGACCTTATGATAGGCAGATTGACCGGCTCCCATACCCACAAGGGACCAGAATACCTGAATTCGCAAAGTTTTCGAGTGACCAAGAAAAGACCACGCGTGAACACATAGACCAGTTCTTAGCACAGTTAGGAGAATTGGACGACACCGAAGCATTCTGTATACGTTTATTTTCATTATCTTTAATAGGAACTGCATTCACATAGTATGCCACGCTCCCTCCTAACTCCATTTTGTCGTGGGGAGATTTAGAACAAAAATTTCACAAACATTTCTTCTCTGGCGATTATGAGCTAGATTTAGTAGACTTAGTAGCCCTACGACAAGAAAAAGATGAATCGGTTAGTGACTACATCCGGAGATTCCGGGATACGAGAAACCGATGCTTTCAAATTCATTTAACAGATAAACAACTGGCGGGAATAGCCTTTGATGGATTGCGCTATTATTTAAAAGAGAAATTAGAAGGCATCCAGTTCTTTACGCTAGCACAATTACATCAGAGAGCTTCGGCTTGTGAAAGCCGAAGCAAAGAACTAGTCAAAACGGTTCATCATAATGTCCATATAGTAGAACATAGTCAAAGTAGTTCGGACGGCGAACCAAAGGAAATTTACACTGCCGAAATAGTTTGGCCTGAGCAGGCCAAATCTTCGGCTTGCTCCTCCTTGCAGCTAGTTCAAAAGAAACGACAGGAGGAGATTAAGTTTACATTTAATGTTGGCAGATGTGATAAGATATTCGATGAATTACTAAAAATGGTAACATTAAGATTGATTATATCGTTCCACCTACCGACGAACTAAAGCGTCGCGCATATTGCAAGTGGCACAACTCATTTTCCCATTTCACTAATGATTGTAATGTGTTCCGACGACAAATTCAATCGACCATTAATGAGGGACGATTGAAATTTCAGGAGGACACGGAGCCCTTTCCAATGAATATGATCGACTTCAATGGCAAAAAGGTCCTAATTCGGCCCAGCACAGCCGATAAGGGCAAAGACAAAGAAGTCATCATCGGCAACGCACGGGAGGCCGATGGAAACAACAAAATTGCTTGCAGGAAAGTGGTGGCCGAGAAGACTCCTAATGGAGGGGAGACACTGAAGGTGACCATCACAAACTCCGGCACTGGAGGGCAAGTGCAGACAAGGGGACATGCGCAAGAACCCATACTACGCATCGCGGACGGTCTGGTGCCCAGGCGCGGACGATCCGTGACATCGCTAGACGGTCCGGAGCATTCCAGCGGACGGTCCGGCAACGCCGAAGAACCAAGGCGACCACGTACCTTCAAACCACGACGACCAGAAATAGGCACGTGGAAAACTAACACGTTCAAGGCAACTGGTCGGTTGGTAAAATCTAGCCCGACCTTTGATCAATTATTGTCTAAATATGTGAAAAAGAAGGCTGGCCCCAGCGACCGGCCACCAAAGCGACCTCGCTTACCCACCCAGGTGCAACAGCAGGTTAGGCCGATTGGACCACCACACCAATCGGAAAGGACGGGAGGTCATAATGTTCAATTAAGACCTAACGTACCTGCATGGACACCTCCACCACCATATCCACCTATGCCATATCCATACACATGCATACCTCCACCATATGTCCCAAATCAAATATGGGGCATGCCACCAAACCCATTTGGGATGCCACAGTACCCCGCTTGGGGGCACCCCAAACATCTGTATTCAATAGGTTGACACCTCCAGTACAAGACCGATTGAGAGCCCCTCAATCTGGTCCACGAGCACAGGCCCAGCAAGATTTCGAACAACTCGGCCCCAAAGGCTGACTAATCCGGCAGGGGGGCATACAGCTACAACCTCCAACAGTACGAAAAAAGGAGATGTCATTAAAATAGGAACGACAGATGTCATCGTACAACAAAATAACGAAGGGCCGATGATTTTTGGTGAATCAGCCAACACAAACAAAAAAGAAGGTGCGACTGTCAAGAAAATAGCCGATCCAAAATACTCCATGCCCCGATGGTGCCCATCGGGATTGACACTATCGCAAAAGCGAAAATTACAGCGCCTTAGAGCAAAGGAGAATCAGGAGAAGGAGGCGGAAAAAATATTCAATGACACACATCCGCAATATCCGCCACCACAAAAGAGATGGAGTCCAAAGGCCGTTGAGGAAAATCAAACGGCCACAAAGACAGAAAATAAAACAACAACGGTGCAACTCTTTGCAGGTATGGCAGACAGTCCGGCTATAAAAGACCGGACCAACCGTATAGGGCGCGGACCGTCCGACCCCCGAGGCCGACTCATTCGCAATACACCATGACACCTGCAACGATGTACCAACACCCATGGAGGAAGACGACCTGCAAGGAGAAGACCTGGTCGACTACGAAGCTACGCCAGAACACTTAGAAAGTTAGGAAAGCAAGGTGACGAATTGGTCAGGACCAGGATGGCGCTCGGCGGTATTGGGACTAACAGTTCGATCAAAGCTAAAGGGGTCACGTCCGTTGAGTCAACCATCGGGACTAAGGCCACCGCGTATCATTCTAGTAAGTGTTAAGATGCCTAAGAAAACTGATGTGATCACATCGAGTTAGTTGCTTTTGGTTCGCCCAGCTCCACCAAAAGGCAGAGGGGCATATGTTTAGAACCAAAGTGAGCCGGCGGACGGTCCGTGGTCCGGACGGTCCGCGCCTGTGAGCCGGACGGTCCGCGCAAGCGCAGAACAGATTAGGGTTCCGAGTTTTGTGCTACGGTTGTTAGCTAAATTCGCGGGATTCGCTCGGAAATTAGTTTGTAAAGGGTCCAGCCCCCCTCATCTATAAATAGAGAGGTATACAGCCGATTTATGATCATCAATCGAATCAAATACACTTCTATTTCGCATTTATTCCTAGGAGTAGTTCTAGTCTAGTTCTAGTTTAGCCTTCTGATCCACAAATTCTTCGACTCTACGCCGATTAGAGGAGTCTAGGTCGGCCGACCCGAGCCTAGACAACTCCTAGGATCTCTCCACCCCGACGGGGTCCCTCCCGAGAGCGAGATCCAGGCGCCACCGGCGATCTTCCGCCGCCCCTGCGCACGCGCGGACTGTCCGGCCCCAGGGTGCGGACCGTCCGGCCGTCAAGCAGGGGACCTTAGCCCCTGCGCCAGGTCGCGGACCGTCCGGCCCCAGGCCGCGGACCGTCCGGGCCTGACCAGAGAGCACCGGTACAGTTCTTGTTGGGTGTTTGACGCTCCAAAAAAGCGTCAACATCTACATATCTTGATTAATTTTAGATCAAATATATTAATTTTTCCTATAATAAATAAATCAGTCTAGGATGACCTTTGATCCACCCACATAATAATATATCCAGTGTACTATCAGCTAAGTTTGGTACCGTTATTTTTTATTTGTCGTATTTTAACGGACGATAAATATTAAAAAAAACAGAGGTAGTATTTATTACAATACCGTGTACTCGGATATCTATCTCACTCCAGTTGGAGCCGCTCGTCGTGCTTGTCAAATTCAGGAGGGTTGGCGCGCGATTAGATGGTTTCGTTTGTCACAACAAGCATGACATTTGCACCGCCCATATGGTACTGCTTCGGTACATACATCGCATCGATGATATCTTATCACACCCAAGCTATAGCGTTGGCCACTGGACTGGATCGACCATAATAGCGTGGTGGCCCATTGGTTTCATCATGCATCCGTCTCAATGCATGGTCCTTGCATTGGGTCAGTCATTGTACTGTACTACCTCCCATTGGCATGCACCTCTCTGCAGTGTCTCTCTCTCACAAACACAATGGACTTTTCGGTTTCATCTCTCTCTCTCGTACCGCGTCGTACGTACGCTTGGAACTTAATAGTACTAATAATTACCAGTTGCCAGTGCAGAAGTTATTACAAAATTGAAGATGGTGCAATTGGTCTAGTGGATGCATACTAATTTTTTTCTAGAGGCACATTGCATCTATAGAATTTGCATTTTTTTTTATGGGGTGCATTTGCATCCGCTAGGTACAACCTAGCTTCGCCTGCCACTTGCTACCTCACTCCTAAATATAAGTAGAACGTCCCATTAGAATCTGTTTGTTGCTCATCGGACATTTTAGTTTTTAATGTGAAATCATAAAGGTTGGACAGTACCGAAATTAACAATATAAAAAAAGACTTGAGACTATCTTATACTATAGTTTAGCGCCAAGGGATGAGTATTACTGTAGTAGCACGTGGTGGCTCTAGAGGTGATAATAGGCTCTAAATTTTACGCCATATGATTTAAGAATCAGATCGAATTAGGATCAAGTTCTATTTCTATTTATTTTTTAAACTAAGATTTATTTAGATTCCTACTATTTTATGAAGAAGCATTTGTATCGTAATCCGTCACATCTCTACCGGCTCCACTTGGTAAGCCCGCCGGTCATATTATTATTATTATTATTATTATTATTATTATTATTATTATTATTATTATTATTATTATTATTATTATTATTATTATTATTATTATTATTATTATTATTATTAGTACTGCTACTACTATATTATTATAGTACTCTCCTAGTTGCGGGCTGTGGGTTATAATCACGGAGGTAGCAAAAATAAGAGATGCCTGCCTTTGGGCGTCCCATACTCCCATGCATCGGGCGGCATATGGACTATGGTGGCATGAATTGAGGTCATGCATGACGTAAACCAGGGCTGCACAGCATAAACAATTCCACCCAGGCGCTGCCGCTGACACACACGCATATACGGGACGTTTTTAGCTGGATCTGGCAAGTGGGTGCCCAGATTATACTAATTAACTAAGCTTAGGCTGTCCTTGCGTCTCTAATTTTAGCCGATAGGGACCATGCGTGCATGATTACTTCTACTACATTATTTTATCATATTATTATTATTATATACACGTAGCTAGCTGCCTCTTTAGGGCCTGTTCGGTTGTACCGGAATGAGCCAGGATTCATTCCAGCTCATCAAAATCTATATAAATTAGAGAAGTAATCCGGCTAGGAATTAATCCGGGGCTCCAATCCGGAACAACCGAACAGGGCCTTAGGTAGGTAGGCAGGGAAGGGGTGGGCCCGGACGTACGGGATGGATGGGTGCTGGGTTAGTGCTGCTGAGATTAGTGATTAAAAAAAAGATGCCGTCCGTCACAGCGTGCCTGCCGAGTCCAGAAGCGTCGCTCGTCTGCTCTGTCTGACGCATACGGATCCCATCCCACTATATAGTAATCCAATATTTATTAATTAGCGCCTCGATCGATCTTACCAGAAATAAAAGTCCTCTTGTCGGCCGTTCTTACAATAACATATCAGCCCTGATACTCCCAGCTGACAGGACAGGACAGGATCGCTGGCGCCTCCGAGACAGACACGAGAGAGAGAGAAAAGGGCGAAAGAGACGGCACTGATGATAGGCTGAAGCAAAGCACCACCACCATCATCATCATTCATCAGGGCATGCTGCAACTGCAAGCAGCTGGTGTCTGTAGGGTGAGTGGCGACGTGGTGTGAGAGTTAGCGGGCGAGGCTGACAGCTCACGCATGGGCCGTATCCGATTTGGCTTGGGCCCGCTTCCGACACGCTGCGGCGGGCGGGCGGGCGGGCGGGCCGGCCCCATGTGGAGTGCATGTACATACGCTAGGCCCAACATGGATACCGCATCGCGTATTCGCGTTACCGTTATCGTTCACCATCCTCCTGCGTCCCACTTTGGTCTGTGTCGTCTGCAGCTTGGCTGCTCTGCTCTCTGCTGCTGCGGCCGCGGCGGCGGCTTCTTGTGAGATGTGAGATACTATCCGGCTGTGCTTGTAAATCTAGCCAGTATTAAGACACGGTAGCTGCTGTTGCTTGCGTTGCGTCCTGTGTACGTAGCATCCGAGAGTATTAGGACACAGTAGCTAGCTGTGCTTGTAAATATATCCTGGAGACTGGAGTAGCAGTGTTCATGAGCTTCCAGTCCAGCGTTCTACTTTTTTCAAACAAACAGCAATCCGTACCATGTGATGCTTTTATCCGAGAACAAAGGATGTGATCCACCATGCCCCTGCTGATCACTGTGGTAAGTTTTGCAGTCTTATAAGGAAACAAGGAATACCAAAACATAAGGATCGTTTTTCATGGAATCGAAAATAAACTGTCTGCATAGCTTGACCAGAGAATGCCCGGCATATATAGTAGTGGCATGCCCTTGACCATTTTGTTTAATTTATTGTAATCTGTTTATATCTGTACATATTTATAAGAGAGACCTAATGCATCATCGTTTTCGTGGTGTAGTTGGTTATCACGTCAGTCTAACACACTGAAGGTCTCCGGTTCGAGTCCGGGCGAAAACAAAGTACATATTATTTTTTGTTTTCTTTTATTTTGTACGTCTGCCTTCTGTTTCTGTGCCGGTGCCGCCATGTAGAAGGCAAACTGTTCGTCGATCGTTTCTTTTGAATTGCTTGCTGTTTCGCCTCGGCCGGTGGCGGCGCCAAAGTCCATCGCATGCGTTGAGGAGGATGCCCAAGCTAGCTATTGGGCCTCGCCTACTGCCGCGCGCCCCATCCGTAGTTACTCAATAACTACCCTTCGAAAATAATTACTCGACGTTTCAACTTGTGGTTTTCTTTTATAGCAGTACAAGTTTTTGCATTTGTTTAAGAAAACAAAAAAGAGCCATTCGTGTAGCTAGCCGGATTATCTCATCTCACGATTATAAAGCAGGTGATACCTAATAAAGAGTGGTATATATCGGGTAGTACTGTTTTAGTTGGACCGCTAAAAAACTTTGTAACAGTTTTCCATTTATTTTTTTTATAAGAGTTCCCCAATCAGATGGCTACGATAATTCGGAAGGAGTGGTACCGGATGGTACTAGCAGTAGCAGTGCCACTCATGCAGCCACCGTAAAAGAGCTCTTTGCTTAAGCCACAGTCTTAGTGGTATTTCGTGTTCTATTTTTCAATACCCTCTATGCATTGAAAACAATGTATGCTAATTTTATTGCTATGATTCGATCTAACATTGAACATCTATCTCTCTTTATTTATACTGAGTTGGTACGTAGATTTATTTCAGTAATGCTCACGAAGCTCACTTGAAACTTTTAATTTATTGAGACTAGGTATACGTACGGACGTACGATGGTGATGGTCAACAAATCACTCAATAACTCAGCATCTCTCTAAATATTGTATTATATAAAGCACATAAAAGGGAGACAAAATACATCAAAGTTTTCGTGGTGTAGTTGGTTATCACGTCAGTCTAACACACTGAAGGTCTCCGGTTCGAGTCCGGGCGAAAACAAAATATGCTTTTTTTCTTTTTTTTGCATCTCTTTTTTTTTTACTTTTTTGCATCGAATTATCGTTAATAACAGTGCATGCATTGTTGTAGGAAAAAACATGACTATGGTAAAAGTAGTTACATTCTGCAGCTGCATCATAAAAGATTGGCACGGTCGAACATGCTAGTTTTTGAGAAAAAAATATTCCGGTATTAACTTCTAAAACAGTTTTAAAAAATTTAAAAAATCATTTGTCCAAACTGGTTGGTTCTTGCTTCCCATGCAATGCAATGCAATGCATGCACCACAGTCGCCCGCTGGCCAGCCGGCCTCATGGGCTACGGATGAAAACAGGTACGTATTTAGATATCAGTTTTTTGTCTTTTATTTTTCTTTGATAGTGATTATATATGATATAGAATCTGTTAAGTAAATTTATATTCTTGTTTTTAGTACTGAGTTTGTAAAGATTTATAAAAGATAAATCCTAAATTTATCATATATCTGTTGGACAAATAGACATTTTCAGTTTTAATTTAATCCAAAAAACCAGAGTGGTGTATGTGATAATATGTATGTGCATGTGTGTATCACTACTCATATAAGCAGTAAACAACAGTAAAACATGCACAATTACTAAAATAGAATGTACCCTATGGAGTGACCGATGCTCAAGACATCAGTGGCTCCAATCACACGAGACATCTCGTGTGGATGTTCGATGTAGTCGTACGCAGTCGATGAAGACAGATGTACGCAGTGCAGTCCCTCGAATGACACCGGCTACGAGGAACTTGATCAGTGTTGGTCGGGCGGACGAAGCGAGCAGTCGCGAGTGCGCTCCCAAAAAAACCTAATCGCCCGCACACTCGTGCAAGTGTTGCTCTGCGGACGGTGATTCTGGAGGCCTGCTCTCCCACACTCTCTGTGCTCGCGGAAGGTGTGACGGGAATGGTTGTGTGCAACGCGTCTGAGTCTATACGTGCGTACTGTCATAACCAGAAGCAGCCTCACCTCCTCCGTATATATACACGCGCAGAGGGAGGCCAACGAACAGTAACAGTCGCCATTGGAGCTACCGTTACAGCCAACCAGAAACTGACGCCATCAGTGACGTCCATTACTAGCTGACAGGCATTACAACCCGTCCGTTACTAGCCATAACACAGAAAACGACCAATAACGGACGACAGTAATGGACAGTCATCACTCCAGGCAAAATGCAAACTGTTAGGAAGGAATATTCAGACCAAGGTCCGATCTACCATGGCCACGGTCACGGCCAAGCCCAGCCGGCGGCGCGCACATGTGGCAGTACTTCATCCTTTTCTCAGTTTCTCAATAGATGCACCAAAAGTCCACCTGTTTAAGTTAATTGAATTGTCCATTGAACTTCCGGTACGGTACTAAAGTACTAGTACACCGTAGTATTAAAGTGGGCATTTAGCATTGACTATTATTGAATATTAATTTGGGTGAGAGACCCACATTAATTCAACAATCCCCTTCAAATGCTAAGTCACACTAAAATGATGTCATCATAACATTTGATATATTGGTGTTTCGATGGAGACTGTTAAGTTGAACATCCACCTATATTTTAGACTACACTTGACCACAACTGCACGATGGATTAGGCCTTGAATTGGCAGTTTTGCGTGGAAAAAGTTGCATCTAAACTCTTTATCAGTACTAGATTGCCGAGCGCATCCCCTCTGGTTGGAGCAAATAAGTCAAACTCCATAGCCTTTCATGGGTATCTAGAGACCACCCAGATCTCATAAAACTTTGAGATCTCGAATGTATGTATTGCAATTCCTCGTGTGTATGTTCGATGTAGTTGTACGCAGTAGATGCAGGCAGATGTACGTAGTGCAGTCCCTCGAACGGCACCGGCGATGAGGAACTTGATCAGCGTTGGTCGGGCGGACGAAGCGAGCAGTCGCGAGTACGCTCCCCAAAAACCTGATCGCCCGCACACCTGTGCAAGTGTCGCTATGCTCTACGGACGACGATTTCAGAGGTCTGCTTTCCCACATTCTCTGTGCTCGCAGAAGGTGAGACGGGAATGGCGACGCGCGCGTGTGGGTGTCCTTCATCATTTTCTCAGTTTCTCAATAGATGCACCAAAAATCCACCTATTTAAGCTGATTAAATTGGCCCTTGAACTTCCGGTACGGTACTAAAGTACTAGTACGCCATAGCATCAAAGTGGGTCTTTAGCATTGACTATTATTAAATATTAATTTAGGCCAGGGGTCCACATTAATTCAACAATTATATCTTCTCAAATGATAGATGATAGTCGCCTAGAGGGGGGTGAATAGGGCGAAACTAAAATTTACAAATATAAACACAACTACAAGCCGGGTTAGCGTTAGAAATAATAATAAGTCCGAGAGAGAGGGCGCAAAACAAATCGCAAGCAAATAAAGAGTGTGACACACGGATTTGTTTTACCGAGGTTCGGTTCTCGCAAACCTACTCCCCGTTGAGGAGGCCACAAAGGCCGGGTCTCTTTCAACCCTTCCCTCTCTCAAACGGTCCCTCGGACCGAGTGAGCTTCTCTTCTCAAATCACTTGGGAATCAAACTTCCCGCAAGGATCACCACACAATTGGTGTCTCTTGCCTCAATTACAAGTGAGTGTTTGATCACAAGAAAGAATGCCAAAGAAAAGAAGCGATCCAAGCGCAAGAGCTCAAATGAACACTACAAATCACTCTCTCTAGTCACTAAGGCTTTGTGTGGAGTTGGGAGAGGATTTGATCTCTTTTGGTGTGCTTTGTAATGAATGCTAGCTCTTGTAAGTGGTTGAGAAGTGAAAAACTTGGATGCAATGAATGGTGGGGTGGTTGGGGTATTTATAGCCCCAACCACCAAACATGACCATTGGTGGAGGCGTCTGTCGTATGGTGCACCGGACAGTCCGGTGCACACCGGACATGTCCGGTGCGCCAGCCACGTCACCAAAGCCGTTGCAATTCGACCGTTGGAGTTCTGACTTCTGGGCCCGCCTTGATGTCCGGTGGCGCACCGGACATGTACTGTAGAGTGTCCGGTGCGCCAGCATGGGCGTGCCTGACGCCTGCGCGCTCTGGCGCGCATTAATTGCTGTTGCAGGCGACCGTTGGCGCGAAGCAGCCGTTGCCCCGCTGTTACACCGGACAGTCCGGTGAATTATAGCGGAGCAGCCGTTATGATTACCCGAGGCTGCCAAGTTCCAGAGCCGCGTCTTCTTGGAGCACCGGACACTGTCCGATGTACACCGGACAGTCCAGTGAATTATAGCGCGCCGGCTTCTGAAAATTTCCGAGGCTGAGGAGTTCTGCGCGAGGTCCCCTGGTGCACCGGACACTGTCCGGTGCGCCACCAGACAATCTGGTGCGCCAGACCAGGGAGCCTTTCGGGATGCCTTTAGCTCTTTATTTTGAACCCAACTTTGGTCTTTTTAATTGGCTTGTTGTGAACCTTTGACACCTGTATAACTTATACACTTAGAGCAAACTAGTTCGTCCAATTGTTTGTGTTGGGCAATTCAACCACCAAAATTAATTAGGGACTAGGTGTAAGCCTAATTCCCTTTCAATCTCCCCCTTTTGTGATTGATGCCAACACAAACCAAAGCAAATATAGAAGTGCATAATTGAACTAGTTTGCATAATGTAAGTGCAAAGGTTGCTTGGAATTGAGCCAATGTAAATACTTACAAGATATGCATGGATCGTTTCTTTCATTCTTAATATTTTGGACCACGCTTGCACCACATGTTTTGTTTTTGCAAACTATTTTGTAAATCCTATTCAAGGTTCTTTTGCAAATAGTCAAAGGTAAATGAATAAGATTTTGCAAAGCATTTTCAAGATTTGAAATTTTTTCCCCCTGTTTCAAATGCTTTTCCTTTGACTAAACAAAACTCCCCCTAAATGAGATCCTCCTCTTAGTGTTCAAGAGGGTTTTGATATATCATTTTTGAAATACTACTTTCTCCCCCTTTTGAACACAATAAGATACCAATTGAAAATACTCTTTTGAAAAACTAAGTTTTTGAAATTGGTGGTGGTGGTGGTGCGATCCTTTTGCTTTGGGCTCATACTCTCTACCCCTTTGGCATGAATCGCCAAAAACGGAATCATTAGAGCCCTCGAAGTACTTTCTTCCCCTTTGGTCATAAATAAATGAGTTAAGATTATACCAAAGACGAAGTCCTTTTGCTTGGTGCTCATGCTTTCTCCCTCAAAGATGGAGAGTTGCTCGGAGTGAAGGCGAAGAATGAGTTGCGGAGTGGAAGCCTTTGTCTTCGCCGAAGACTCCAATTCCCTTTCAATATACCTATGACTTGGTTTGAAATAGACTTGAAAACACATTAGTCATAGCATATGAAAGAGACATGATCAAAGGTATACAAATGAGCTATGTGTGCAAGTTAGCAAAAGAAATTGCGCGAATCAAGAATATTGAGCTCATGCCTAAGTTTGTTAAAAGTTTGTTCATCAAGAGGCTTGGTAAAGATATCGGCTAATTGATCTTTAGTATTAATGTAAGAAATCTCAATATCTCCCTTTTGTTGGTGATCCCTAAGAAAATGATACCGAATGGCTATGTGTTTGGTGCGGCTATGCTCGACGGGATTATCCGCCATTTTGATTGCACTCTCATTGTCACATAGCAAAGGGACTTTGGTTAATTTGTAACCATAGTCCCGCGGGGTTTGCCTCATCCAAAGCAATTGCGCGCAACAATGGCCTGCGGCAATGTACTCGGCTTCGGCGGTGGAAAGAGCGACCAAATTTTGCTTCTTTGAAGCCCAAGACACCAAGGATCTTCCCAAGAACTGGCAAGTCCCCGATGTGCTCTTCCTATTGATTTTACACCCCGCCCAATCGGCATCCGAATAACCAATCAAATCAAATATGGATCCCCTAGGATACCAAAGCCCAAACTTAGGAGTATAAACCAAATATCTCAAGATTCGTTTTACGGCCGTAAGGTGAGCTTCCTTAGGGTCGGCTTGGAATCTTGCACACATGCATATGGAAAGCATAATATCCTGTCGAGATGCACATAAATAGAGTAAAGAATCTATCATCGACCGGTATACCTTTTGATCCACGGACTTACCTCCCGTGTCGAGGTCGAGATGCTCATTAGTTCCCATGGGTGTCTTGATGGGCTTGGCATTCTTCATCCCAAACTTGTTGAGAATGTCTTGAGTGTACTTCGTTTGGCTAATGAAGGTGCCCTCTTGGAGTTGCTTCACTTGAAATCCCAAGAAGTACTTCAACTCCCCCATCATAGACATCTCGAACTTTTGTGTCATGATCCTACTAAATTCTTTACATGTAGACTCGTTAGTAGACCCAAATATGATATCATCAACATAAATTTGGCATACAAACAAGTCTTTTTCAATAGTTTTAGTGAATAGAGTAGGATCGGCCTTTCTGACTTTGAATTCATTAGTGATGAGAAAATCCCTAAGGCATTCATACCATGCTCTTGGGGCTTGCTTGAGCCCATAAAGCGCCTTAGAGAGTTTATAAACATGGTTAGGGTACTCACTATCTTCAAAGCTGGGAGGTTGCTCAACATAGACCTCTTCCTTGATTGGTCCATTGAGGAAGGCACTCTTCACGTCCATTTGGTAAAGCTTGAAGCCATGGTAAGTAGCATAGACTAATAATATGCGAATTGACTCAAGCCTAGCTACGAGTGCATAGGTTTCACCGAAATCCAAACCTTCGACTTGGGAGTATCCCTTGGCCACAAGTCGAGCTTTGTTCCTTGTCACCACACCATGCTCATCTTGCTTGTTGCGGAAGACCCATTTGGTTCCTACAACTTTTTGATTAGGACGTGGAACTAAATGCCATACCTCATTTCTAGTGAAGTTGTTGAGCTCCTCTTGCATCGCCACCACCCAATCCGAATCTTGGAGTGCTTCCTCTACCCTGTGCGGCTCAATAGAGGAAACAAAAGAGTAATGTTCACAAAAATGTGCAACACGAGATCTAGTAGTTACCCCCTTATGAATGTCGCCGAGGATGGTGTCGACGGGGTGATCTCGTTGGATTGCTTGGTGGACTCTTGGGTGTGGCGGCCTTTGTTCTTCATCCTCTTTGTCTTGATCATTTGCATCTCCCCCTTGATTATTGTCGTTATCTTGAGGTGGCTCATTTGCTTGATCTTCTACTTCATCAACTTGAGCTTCATCCTCATTTTGAGTTGGTGGAGATGCTTGCGTGGAGGAGGACGGTTGATCTTGTGCATTTGGAGGCTCTTCTGATTCCTTAGGGCACACATCCCCAATGGACATGTTCCTTAGCGCGATGCATGGAGCCTCTTTGAAAGGGAATTAGGCTTACACCTAGTTCCTATATAATTTTGGTGGTTGAAGTGCCCAACACAAATCTTTGGACTAACTAGTTTGCTCTAGTGTATAAGTTATACAGGTGCAAAAGGTTCACACTTAGCCAATAAAAAGACCAAGTATTGAGTTCAACAAAAGAGCAAAGGAGCAACCGAAGGCTCCTCTGGTCTGGCGCACCGGACTGTCCGGTGTGCCACCGGACAGTGTCCGGTGCACCAGAGGACTTCAACGCAAACTCGTCACCTTCGGTAATTTTCCAGAGCCGGCGCGCTATAATTCACCAGACTGTCCGGTGTACACCGGACAGTGTCCGGTGCTCCAACGGGACGCGGCTCAGGAACTCGCCAGCCTCGGGAAATCAGAGCGGCTGCTCCGCTGTAATTCACCGGACATGTCCGGTGTGCACCGGACTGTCCGGTGCATCCTCGGAGCAACGGCTACTTCGCGCCAACGGCTACCTGCAACGCATTAAATGCGCGCGCAGCGCGCGCAGAAGGCAGGTGCGCCCATACCGGCGCACCGGACACTGAACAGTTCATGTCCGGTGCGCCATCGGACATCGTGGCGGGCCCAGAAGTCAGAACTCCAACAGTCAGATTCCAACGGCACTGGTTTCATGGCTGGGGCACCGGACATGTCCGGTGTGCACCGAACTGTCCGGTGCGCCATCGACAGACAGCCTCCACCAACGGTCAGGTTTGGTGGTTGGGGCTATAAATACCCCAACCACCCCACCATTCATTGCATCCAAGTTTTCCACTTCCCAACTACTTACAAGAGCTCTAGCATTCAATTCTAGACACACCAAAGAGATCAAATCCTCTCCAAATTCCACACAACGCCCTAGTGATTAGAGAGAGAGATTTGCTTGTGTTCTTTCGAGCTCTTGCGCTTGGATTGCTTTCTTCGTTCTTGATTCTTTCTTGCGATCAAATCTCACTTGTAATTGAGGCAAGAGACACCAATCTTGTGGTGGTCCTTGTGGGAACTTTGTGTTCCAAGTGATTGAGAAGAGAAAGCTCACTCGATCCGAGGGATCGTTTGAGAGAGGGAAGGGTTGAAAGAGACCCGGCCTTTGTGGCCTCCTCAACGGGGAGTAGGTTTGCAAGAACCGAACCTCGGTAAAACAAATCTGCGTGTCACACTCTTCATTTGCTTGAGATTTGTTTTCCACCCTCTCTCGCGGACTCGTTTCTTTATTTCTAACGCTAACCCGGCTTGTAGTTGTGTTTATATTTGTAAATTTCAGTTTCGCCCTATTCACCCCCCTCTAGGCGACTTTCAATTGGTATCAAAGCCCGGTGCTTCATTAGAGCCTAACCGCTCGAAGTGATGTCGGGAGATCACACCAAGAGGGAGATGGAGACCGGCGACAAGCCCACTACGAGCCAAGGGAGCACTTCATCAGAAGAGTCCCGCACCAAGAGGAAGGAGAAGAAGAAGGACTCCTTCAAACAGAAGGAGAAAAGATCTTCTTCCTCACACCACAAAGAGAAGAAGGAAAAATCTTCTTACCACAAGTCGCATCGGAAAGGCGACAAGCACAAGAAGATGAGGAAGGTAGTCTACTACGAGACCGACACTTCATCAACATCGACCTCCGACTCCGATGCGCCGTCCGTAACTTCTAAGCGCCAAGAGCGCAAGAAGTTTAGTAAGATTCCCTTACACTATCCTCGTACACCTAGACATACTCCATTACTTTCCGTTCCATTAGGCAAACCGCCAACTTTTGATGGCGAAGATTATGCTAGGTGGAGTGATTTAATGAAATTTCATCTAACCTCACTCCACAAAAGTATATGGAATGTTGTTGAGTTTGGAGCACAGGTACCATCCGTAGGGGATGAAGACTATGATACGGACGAAGTGGCCCAAATCGAGCACTTCAACTCCCAAGCCACAACCATACTCCTTGCCTCTCTAAGCAAGGATGAATACAACAAAGTGCAAGGGTTGAAGAATGCAAAGGAGATTTGGGACCTACTCAAGACCGCGCACGAGGGTGATGAACTCACCAAGATCACAAAGCGGGAAACGATCGAGGGGGAGCTCGGTCGTTTTCGTCTTCGCCAAGGGGAGGAGCCACAAGATATGTACAATCGGCTCAAAACCTTGGTGAACCAAGTGCGCAACCTCGGGAGTAAGAAGTGGGATGACCACGAGGTGGTTAAGGTTATTCTAAGATCTCTTATTTTCCTTAACCCCACTCAAGTTCAATTAATTCGTGGTAATCCTAGATACACACTAATGACTCCCGAGGAAGTAATCGGGAATTTTGTGAGCTTTGAATGTATGATCAAGGGATCAAAGAAGATCAACGAGCTTGACGAACCCTCCACGTCCGAAGCACAACCAGTGGCATTTAAGGCGACGGAGGAGAAGAAGGAGGAGTCTACACCGAGTAGACAACCAATTGACGCCTCCAAGCTCGACAATGAGGAAATGGCTTTAATCATCAAAAGCTTTCGCCAAATCCTCAAGCAACGGAGGGGGAAGGACTACAAACCCCGCTCCAAGAAAGTGTGCTACAAATGTGGTAAGCCCGGTCATTTTATTGCAAAATGTCCTATATCTAGTGACAGTGACAGGGGCGACGACAAGAAGGGAAAGAGGAGAATGATATGTTAAGGCTAAAGATTTTGATGCTTGCAATACTACTATTTCCGACCTTAGAACTAAGAATGATATGTTGCATGCTAAGGTTGTAGAACTAAAATCTTGCAAACCCTCTACATCTACCGTTGAGCACACTTCTATTTGTACTAGATGTAGAGATGTTGATATCAATGCTATTCATGATCACATGGCTTTAATTAAACAACAAAATGATCATATAGCATTATTAGATGCTAAAATTGCCGAGCATAACTTAGAGAATGAAAAGTTTAAATTTGCTAGAAGTATGCTCTATAATGGAAGACGCCCTGGCATTAAGGATGGCATTGGCTTCCAAAGGGGAGACAATGTCAAACTTAATGCTCCCCCTAAGAACTTGTCTAACTTTGTTAAGGGCAAAGCTCCCATGCCTCAGGATAACGAGGGTTACATTTTGTACCCTGCCGGTTATCCCGAGAGCAAAATTAGGAGAACTCATTCTAGGAAGTCTCACTCTGGCCCTAATCATGCTTTTATGTATAAGGGTGAGACATCTAGCTCTAGGCAACCAACCCGTGCCAAGTTGCCTAAGAAGAAAACTCCTAATGCATCAAATGATCATAGCATTTCGTTTAAGACTTTTGATGCATCTTATGTTTTGACTAACAAATCCGGCAAGGTAGTTGCCAAGTTTGTTGGGGGCAAACACAAGGGCTCCAAGACTTGTGTTTGGGTACCCAAAGTTCTTGTCTCTAATGCCAAAGGACCCAAAACCGTTTGGGTACCTAAAGTCAAGAACTAAAATTGTTTTGTAGGTTTATGCATCTGGTGGCTCAAGTTGGATACTCGACAGTGGGTGCACAAACCACATGACAGGGGAGAAGAAGATGTTCTCCTGATATGAGAAAAACCAAGATCCCCAACGAGCTATCACATTCGGGGATGGAAATCAAGGTTTGGTCAAAGGATTGGGTAAAATTGCTATATCACCTGACCATACTATTTCCAATGTTTTTCTTGTAGATTCTTTAGATTACAATTTGCTTTCTGTATCTCAATTATGTCAAATGGGCTACAAATGTCTCTTTACTGATGTAGGTGTCACTGTCTTTAGAAGAAGTGATGATTCAATAGCATTTAAGGGTGTGTTAGAGGGTCAACTATACTTGGTAGATTTTGATAGAGCTGAACTCGACACATGCTTAATTGCTAAGACCAACATGGGTTGGCTCTGGCATCGCCGACTAGCCCACGTTGGGATGAAGAATCTTCATAAGCTTCTAAAGGGAGAGCACATTTTGGGACTAACAAATGTTCATTTTGAGAAAGACAGGATTTGTAGCGCATGCCAAGCAGGAAAGCAAGTTGGCACTCATCATCCGCACAAGAACATTATGACAAGTGACAGGCCACTGGAGCTCCTACACATGGATTTATTCGGCCCGATCGCTTACATAAGCATCGGCGGAAGTAAGTACTGTCTAGTTATTGTGGATGATTATTCTCGCTTCACTTGGGTGTTCTTTTTGCAGGAAAAATCTCATACCCAAGAGACCTTAAAGGGATTCTTGAGACGAGCTCAAAATGAGTTCGGCTTAAGGATCAAGAAAATTAGAAGCGATAACGGGACGAAGTTCAAGAACTCTCAAATTGAAGGCTTCCTTGAGGAGGAGGGCATCAAGCATGAGTTCTCTTCTCCCTACACCCCACAACAAAATGGTGTAGTGGAGAGGAAGAATCGAACTCTTTTGGACATGGCGAGGACCATGCTTGATGAGTACAAGACACCGGATCGGTTTTGGGCCGAGGCGGTCAACACTGCCTGCTACGCCATCAACCGGTTATATCTACACCGAATCCTCAAGAAGACATCCTATGAACTCCTAACCGGTAAAAGCCAAATATTTCTTATTTTAGAGTTTTTGGTAGCAAATGTTTTATTCTTGTTAAGAGAGGTAGAAAATCTAAATTTGCTCCTAAAACTGTAGAAGGCTTTTTACTAGGATATGACTCAAACACAAGGGCATATAGAGTCTTTAACAAGTCCTCAGGACTTGTTGAAGTTTCTTGTGACGTTGTGTTTGATGAGACTAACGGCTCTCAAGTAGAGCAAGTTGATCTTGATGAGATAGGTGAAGAACAGGCTCCGTGCATCGCGCTAAGGAACATGTCCATTGGGGATGTGTGTCCCAAGGAATCCGAAGAGCCTCCACATGCACAAGATCAACCATCCTCCTCCACGCAAGCATCTCCGCCAACTCAAAATGAGGACGAGGCTCAAGTTGATGAAGGAGAAGATCAAAGAGATGAGCCTCCTCAAGATGACGACAACGATCAAGGGGGAGATGCAAATGATCAAGACAAGGAGGATGAACAACCAAGGCCGCCACACCCAAGAGTCCACCAAGCAATCCAACGAGATCACCCCGTCGACACCATCCTCGGCGACATTCATAAGGGGGTAACTACTAGATCTTGTATTGCACATTTTTGTGAGCATTACTCTTTTGTTTCCTCTATTGAGCCACACAGGGTAGAGGAAGCACTCCAAGATTCGGATTGGGTAGTGGCAATGCAAGAGGAGCTCAACAACTTCACTAGAAATGAGGTGTGGCATTTAGTTCCACGTCCTAACCAAAATGTTGTAGGAACCAAATGGGTCTTCCGCAACAAGCAAGATGAGCATGGTGTGGTGACAAGAAACAAAGCCCGACTTGTGGCCAAAGGATACTCCCAAGTCGAAGGTTTGGATTTCGGTGAAACCTATGCACCCGTAGCTAGGCTTGAGTCAATTCGCATATTATTAGCCTATGCTACTTACCATGGCTTTAAGCTTTATCAAATGGACGTGAAAAGTGCCTTCCTCAATGGACCAATCAAGGAAGAGGTCTATGTTGAGCAACCTCCCGGCTTTGAAGACAGTGAGTATCCTAACCATGTCTATAAGCTCTCCAAGGCGCTTTATGGGCTCAAGCAAGCCCCAAGAGCATGGTATGAATGCCTTAGAGATTTTCTTATTGCAAATGGATTCAAAGTCGGAAAGGCCGATCCTACGCTCTTTACCAAAACACTTGAGAATGATTTGTTCGTATGCCAAATTTATGTAGATGATATTATATTTGGGTCTACTAACGAATCTACATGTGAAGAGTTTAGTAGGATCATGACACAGAAATTCGAGATGTCTATGATGGGGGAGTTGAAATATTTCTTAGGATTTCAAGTGAAGCAACTCCAAGAAGGCACCTTCATTAGCCAAACAAAGTACACTCAAGACATTCTAACCAAGTTTGGAATGAAGAATGCCAAGCCCATCAAGACACCCATGGGAACTAATGGGCATCTCGACCTCGACACGGGAGGTAAGTCCGTGGATCAAAAGGTATATCGGTCGATGATAGGTTCTTTACTCTACTTATGTGCATCTCGACCGGATATTATGCTTTCTGTTTGCATGTGTGCAAGGTTCCAATCCGACCCTAAGGAATCCCACCTTACGGCCGTAAAACGAATCTTGAGATATTTGGCTTATACTCCTAAGTTTGGCCTTTGGTACCCTCGGGGATCCACTTTTAATTTAATTGGTTATTCGGATGTCGATTGGGCGGGGTGTAAGATTAATAGAAAGAGCACATCGGGGACTTGCCAGTTCTTGGGAAGATCCTTGGTGTCTTGGGCTTCAAAGAAGCAAAATTCGGTCGCTCTTTCAACCGCCGAAGCCGAGTACATTGCCGCAGGTCATTGTTGCGCGCAATTGCTTTGGATGAGGCAAACCCTGCGGGACTACGATTACAAATTAACCAAAGTCCCTTTACTATGTGATAATGAGAGTGCAATCAAAATGGCCGACAATCCCGTCGAGCATAGCCGCACTAAGCACATAGCCATTCGGTATCATTTTCTTAGGGATCACCAACAAAAGGGAGATATCGAGATTGCATACATTAATACTAAAGATCAATTAGCCGATATCTTTACCAAGCCACTTGATGAACAAACTTTTACCAAACTTAGGCATGAGCTCAATATTCTTGATTCTAGAAATTTCTTTTGCTAACTTGCACACATAGCTCATGAATATACCTTTGATCATGTCTCTTTCATATGCTATGACTAATGTGTTTTCAAGTCTACTTCAAATCAAGTCATAGGTGCATTGAAAGGGAATTGGAGTCTTCGGCGAAGACAAAGGCTTCCACTCCGTAACTCATCCTTCGCCGTCACTCCGGGCCGCTCTCTATCCTTGGGGGAGAGAGCAAAGCAAAAGGCCTCCTACTTTGGTATAATCTTCACTCTTTTAATTATAACCAAAGGAGGAGAAATGAATTCAAAGGGCTCTAATGACTCCGTTTTTGGCGATTCATGCCAAAGGGGGAGAAAGTATTAGCCCAAAGCAAAAGGACCGCACCACCACCTAATTTTAAAATATAATTTTCAATTGTCAATTTGGTATCTTCTTGTGTTCAAAAGAGGGCGAAAGTAGTATTTCAAAAATCAATATCTTAAAAAAACCCTCTTGAACACTAAGAGGAGGATTTCATTTAGGGGGAGTTTTGTTTAGTCAAAGGAAAAGCATTTGAAACTGGGGAAGAAAATTTTAAAACTTGAAAATGCTTTGCAAGCTCTTATTCATTTACCCTTGACTATTTGCAAAAGAACTTTGAAAAGATTTACAAAAGATTTTTGCAAAAACAAAACATGTGGTGCAAGCGTGGTCCAAAATGTTAAAAATGAAGAAACAATCCATGCATATCTTGTAAGTATTTATATTGGCTCAATTCCAAGCAACCTTTGCACTTATATTATGCAAACTAGTTCAATTATGCACTTCTATATTTGCTTTGGTTTGTGTTGGCATCAATCACCAAAAAGGGGGAGATTGAAAGGGAATTAGGCTTACACCTAGTTCCTATATAATTTTGGTGGTTGAAGTGCCCAACACAAATCTTTGGACTAACTAGTTTGCTCTAGTGTATAAGTTATACAGGTGCAAAAGGTTCACACTTAGCCAATAAAAAGACCAAGTATTGAGTTCAACAAAAGAGCAAAGGAGCAACCGAAGGCTCCTCTGGTATGGCGCACCGGACTGTCCGGTGTGCCACCGGACAGTGTCCGGTGCACCAGAGGACTTCAACGCAAACTCGTCGCCTTCGGTAATTTTCCAGAGCCGGCGCGCTATAATTCACCGGACTGTCCGGTGTACACCGGACAGTGTCCGGTGCTCCAACGGGACGCGGCTCAGGAACTCGCCAGCCTCGGGAAATCAGAGCGGCTGCTCCGCTGTAATTCACCGGACATGTCTGGTGTGCACCGGACTGTCCGGTGCATCCTCGGAGCAACGGCTACCTGCAACGCATTAAATGCACGCGCAGCGCGCGCAGAAAGCAGGCGCGCCCATACCGGCGCACCGAACACTGAACAGTTCATGTCCGGTGCGCCACCGGACATCGTGGCGGGCCCAGAAGTCAGAACTCCAACGGTCAGATTCCAACGGCACTGGTGACGTGGCTGGGGCACCGGACATGTCCGGTGTGCACCGGACTGTCCGGTGCGCCATCGACAGACAGCCTCCACCAACGGTCAGGTTTGGTGGTTGGGGCTATAAATACCCCAACCACCCCACCATTCATTGCATCCAAGTTTTCCACTTCCCAACTACTTACAAGAGCTCTAGCATTCAATTCTAGACACACCAAAGAGATCAAATCCTCTCCAAATTCCACACAACGCCCTAGTGATTAGAGAGAGAGATTTGCTTGTGTTCTTTCGAGCTCTTGCGCTTGGATTGCTTTCTTCGTTCTTGATTCTTTCTTGCGATCAAATCTCACTTGTAATTGAGGCAAGAGACACCAATCTTGTGGTGGTCCTTGTGGGAACTTTGTGTTCCAAGTGATTGAGAAGAGAAAGCTCACTCGATCCGAGGGATCGTTTGAGAGAGGGAAGGGTTGAAAGAGACCCGGCCTTTGTGGCCTCCTCAACGGGGAGTAGGTTTGCAAGAACCGAACCTCGGTAAAACAAATCTGTGTGTCACACTCTTCATTTGCTTGAGATTTGTTTTCCACCCTCTCTCGCGGACTCGTTTCTTTATTTCTAACGCTAACCCGGCTTGTAGTTGTGTTTATATTTGTAAATTTCAGTTTCGCCCTATTCACCCCCCCTCTAGGCGACTTTCACTCTTCAATACCTATCTCATCAAGATCAACTTGCTCTACTTGAGAGCCGTTAGTCTCATCAAACACAACGTCACAAGAAACTTCAACTTGTCCAGAGGACTTGTTAAAGACTCTATATGCCCTTGTGTTTGAATCATATCCTAGTAAAAAGCCTTCTACAGTCTTAGGAGCAAATTTAGATTTTCTACCTCTTTTAACAAGAATAAAGCATTTGCTACCAAAGACTCTAAAATATGAAATGTTGGGCTTTTTACCGGTTAGGAGTTCATAAGATGTCTTCTTGAGGATTCGGTGTAAATATAATCGGTTGATGGCGTAGCAGGCGGTGTTGACCGCCTCGGCCCAAAACCGATCCGAAGTCTTGTATTCATCAAGCATGGTCCTCGCCATGTCCAATAGAGTTCGATTCTTCCTCTCCACTACACCATTTTGTTGTGGCGTGTAGGGAGAAGAGAACTCATGCTTGATCCCCTCCTCCTCAAGGAAACCTTCGATTTGAGAGTTCTTGAACTCCGTCCCGTTGTCGCTTCTGATTTTCTTGATCCTTAAGCCGAACTCGTTTTGAGCTCGTCTCAAGAATCCCTTTAAGGTTTCTTGGGTTTGAGATTTCTCCTGCAAAAAGAACACTCAAGTGAAGCGAGAATAATCATCCACAATTACAAGACAATACTTACTCCCGCCGATGCTTATGTAAGCAATCGGGCCGAATAGATCCATGTGAAGTAGCTGAAGCGGCCTGTCAGTCGTCATGATGTTCTTGTGTGGATGATGGGCACCAACTTGCTTTCCTGCTTGGCATGCGCTACAAACCCTGTCTTTCTCAAAATGAACATTGGTTAGTCCTAAAATGTGCTCTCCCTTTAGAAGCTTATGAAGATTCTTCATCCCAACATGGGCTAGTCGGCGGTGCCAGAGCCAACCCATGTTAGTCTTAGCAATTAAGCATGTGTCGAGTTCAGTTCTATCAAAATCTACTAAGTATAGCTGACCCTCTAACACACCCTTAAATGCTATTGAATCATTACTTCTTCTAAAGACAGTGACACCTATATCACTGAAAAGAAAGTTGTAACCCATTTTGCATAATTGAGATACAGAAAGCAAATTGTAATCCAATGAATCTACAAGAAAGACATTGGAAATGGAATGGTCAGGAGATATAGCAATTTTACCCAAACCTTTGACCAAACCTTGATTTCCATCCCTGAATGTGATAGCTCGTTGGGGATCTTGATTTTTCTCATATGAGGAGAACATCTTCTTCTCCCCTGTCATGTGGTTTGTGCACCCGCTGTCGATTATCCAACTTGTGCCTCCGGATGCATAAACCTACAAAACAAGTTTAGTTCTTGACTTTAGGTACCCAAACGGTTTTGGGTCCTTTGGCATTAGAAACAAGAACTTTGGGTACCCAAACACAAGTTTTGGAGCCCTTGTGTTTGCCCCCAACAAACTTGGCAACTACTTTGCCGGATTTGTTAGTCAAAACATAAGATGCATCAAAAGTTTTAAAAGAAAGACTATGTTCACTTGATGCACTAGGAGTTTTCCTTTTAGGCAACTTAGCACGGGTTGGTTGCCTAGAGCTAGATGTCTCACCCTTATACATAAGAGCATGGTTAGGGCCAGAGTGAGACTTCCTAGAGTGAATTCTCCTAATTTTGCTCTCGGGATAACTGGCAGGGTACAAAATGTAACCCTCGTTATCCTGAGGCATGGGAGCCTTGCCTTTTACAAAATTAGACAATCTTTTAGGAGGGGCATTAAGTTTGACATTGTCTCCCCTTTGGAAGCCGATGCCATCCTTGATGCCAGGGCGTCTCCCATTATAAAGCATACTACGAGCAAATTTAAATTTTTCATTCTCTAAGTTATGCTCGGCAATTTTAGCATCTAATTTTGCTATATGATCATTTTGTTGTTTAATTAAAGCCATGTGATCATGAATAGCATTAATATCAACATCTCTACATCTAGTACAAAAAGATACATGCTCAACAATAGATGTAGAGGGTTTGCAAGATTTTAATTCTACAACCTTAGCATGTAGCATGTCATTCTTAGTTCTAAGGTCGGAAATAGTAGCATTGCAAACATCAAAATCTTTAGCCTTAGCAAGCAATTTTTCATTTTCAATCCTAAGGCTAGCAAGAGAAATGTTCAATTCTTCAATCCTAGCAAGTAAACCATCATCATTATTTCTAGAATTGGTAATTGAACTATTACAAACATGAGAATCAACCTTAGCTAACAAATTAGCATTTTCATTTCTAAGGCTGTCTATTGTCTCATGGCAAGTGCTTAGCTCACTAGATAATTTTTCACATTTTTCTATCTCTAGAGCATAAGCATTTTTAATCTTAACATGCTTTTTATTTTCCTTGATTAGGAAGTCCTCTTGGGAGTCCAAGAGATCATCCTTCTCATGGATGGCACTAATTAGCTCATTTAGTTTTTCTTTTTGTTCCATGTTAAGGTTGGCAAAAAGGGTGCGCAAATTATCTTCCTCATCACTAGCATTATCATCACTAGAAGATTCATATCTAGTGGAGGATTTAGATTTAACCTTCTTCTTCTTGCCGTCCTTTGCCATGAGGCACTTGTGGCCGACGTTGGGGAAGAGAAGTCCCTTGGTGACGGCGATGTTGGCGGCGTCCTCGTCGTCGGAGGAGTCGCTAGAGCTTTCGTCGGAGTCCCATTCTCGACAAACATGGGCATCGCCGCCCTTCTTCTTGTAGTATCTTCTCTTCTCCTTTCTTCTCCCCTTCTTGTCATCGCCCCTGTCACTGTCACTAGATATAGGACATTTAGCTATAAAGTGACCGGGCTTACCACATTTGTAGCAAACCTTCTTGGAGCGGGGCTTGTAATCCTTCGCCCTCCTTTGCTTGAGGATTTGCCGAAAGCTTTTGATGACAAGCGCCATCTCCTCGTTGTCGAGCTTTGAGGCGTCGATTGGTTGTCTACTCGATGTAGACTCCTCCTTCTTCTCCTCCATCGCCTTAAATGCGACCGGTTGTGCCGCGGATGTGGAGGGATCGTCTAGCTCGTTGATCTTCTTCGAGCCCTTGATCATATACTCAAAGCTCACAAAATTCCCGATTACTTCCTCGGGAGTCATTAGTGTATATCTTGGGTTGCCACGAATTAATTGAACTTGAGTAGGGTTAAGGAAAATAAGAGATCTTAGAATAACCTTAACCACCTCGTGGTCATCCCACTTTTTGCTCCCGAGGTTGCGCACTTGGTTTACCAAGGTTTTGAGCCGGTTGTACATGTCTTGTGGCTCCTCCCCTTGGCGAAGACGGAAGCGACCGAGCTCCCCCTCGATCGTTTCCCGCTTGGTGATCTTGGTGAGTTCATCACCCTCGTGCGCGGTCTTGAGTAAGTCCCAAATCTCCTTTGCACTCTTCAACCCTTGCACCTTGTTATATTCCTCTCTACTTAGAGAGGCAAGGAGTATGGTTGTGGCTTGGGAGTTGAAGTGCTCGATTTGGGCTACTTCATCCACATCATAGTCTTCATCCCCTACGGATGGTACCTGTGCACCAAACTCAACAACATCCCATATGCTTTTGTGGAGTGAGGTTAGATGAAATCACATTAAATCACTCCACCTAGCGTAATCTTGAAAGGGAAATGTGCCTTTGGGCCATTTCTAAGTATTTTGGTGATTAAGTGGCAACACAAGTGCTTAAATGTGAATCTATGCCCATGGATGAACAAAGTGCAAATCACAAGTAAAGGTATGTTTCTAAGCCTTAGTACATTGGTTTTGTGTACTAATATATTTGTCTAAGTGTTAGAAACAGAGAGAAGAAGAAAAGGAGAATGTTGGCTATGTACAGCCAACAAGCTGTTTCGGTCTAGGGCACCGGACTGTCCGGTGGTGCACCGGACAGTGTCCGGTGCGCCAGGCTGCCTCGGGCGAAGAGGCCGCTCTCGGGAAATTGCTGATAGCGTACGGCTAAAATTCACCGGACTGTCCGGTGTGCACCGGACTGTCCGGTGAGCCAACGGTCGGCCCGAGCCAACGGTCGGCCGCGGAATCTGCGCGCGACACGTGGTCTGGCCAACGGTCGGAAAGTGGCACCGGACTGTCCGGTGTGCACCGGACTGTCCGGTGCGCCAGATCTGCAACGGTCGGCAACGGTCGGCTGCGCTGTTTAAGGAAATAAATCGGGCACCGGACAGTGTCCGGTGTGCACCGGACTGTCCGGTGCGCCCGACGACAGAAGGAAAGGATGGCCTTCCAGATTTGTTCTCAACGGCTCCTAGCTGCCTTGGGGCTATAAAAGGGACCCCTAGGCGCATGGAGGAGGACACCAAGCATTCCTACAACCTTTCTAAGCACCAAGACATTGATCTAGCGCATTCGATTCATTGTGATAGCATATAGAGCTCTTGTGGAGTTGTGTACTCTTTGAGTTGTGTTGCGAGCTCTTATTGCTGCTTGTGTGCGTGTTGCTCTGATCTTTTGAAGTCTTGTGTGCGTTGCTCATTCCCTCCCTTGCTCCGTGATTCTCTGTGAACATCTTTTGTAAGGGCGAGAGGCTCCAAGCTGTGGAGATTCCTCGCAAACAGGATTGAGAAAAGAAAAGCAAGAACACCGTGGTATTCAAGTTGATCATTGGATCACTTGAGAGGAGTTGAGTGCAACTCTCGTCCGTTGGGACGCCACAACGTGGAGTAAGCAAGTTTTGTACTTGGCCGAACCACGGGATAACCACCGTGTCATCTCTGTGATTGAATTCTTGTGGTTATTGTGTTTTGACTCCTCTCTAGCCACTTGGCATAAACTGTGCTAACGCTTAATCAAAGTTTTGTGGCTATAAGTTTAAGCTTTTACAGGATCACCTATTCACCCCCCTCTAGGTGCTCTCAATTGGTATCGGAGCCGTTCTCTTCAAGAAAGGGACTAGCCGCCCGAAGAGATGGATCCTAAGGGGAAGGGAATCGTGATCAACGATAAGGAGAAGGAGTCCTTCGTCAATGAGCTTAAAGATGACAAGCCAACCGACTCCGGCTCGGGTCATAGACAAAAGGAAGGGAAGAAGAAGAAGACGAGGCGCATCAAGGAGATCGTCTACTACGACGACAGTGATGAGTCTACTTCTTCCCAAAAGGACGACGACCACAACGACTACGAGCAAAGGAAACCGGTTAATTCTAACTTTTCCTTTGACTACTCTCGTATTCCGCAAAGTTCAAATTCACATTTGCTTTCCATTCCACTCGGCAAGCCCCCACACTTTGATGGGGAGGACTACGGATTTTGGAGCCACAAAATGCGTAGTCACCTATTCTCTCTCCATCCTAGTATATGGGAGATTGTAGATAGTGGAATGCACTTTAATAGTTCGGATAGTCCTATATTCATTAATGAGCAAATCCATAAGAATGCACAAGCTACTACTGTTCTTCTAGCTTCATTGTGCAGGGATGAATATAACAAAGTGAGTGGCTTGGATAACGCCAAGCAAATCTGGGATACCCTCAAGATCTCTCATGAGGGAAATGACGCTACCTTGCTCACCAAAATGGAGTTGGTGGAGGGCGAGCTTGGACGGTTCGCGATGATAAGGGGCGAGGAGCCAACTCAAACATACAACCGGCTCAAGACCCTTATCAACAAAATAAGGAGCTACGGAAGCACGCGATGGACGGACCACGATGTCGTCCGACTAATGCTAAGGTCCTTTACCGTTCTTGATCCTCATTTGGTGAATAATATTCGTGAGAATCCCAGGTACACCAAAATGTCGCCCGAAGAAGTCTTAGGAAAATTCGTCAGCGGGCGAATGATGATCAAGGAGGCAAGGTACGTGGACGACGCCTTGAATGGACCGATCAACGAACCACAACCTTTTGCTCTCAAAGCAACAAGAAGCAAGGAGGTGCTACCTAGCAAGGTGGCACAAATTGAGGCGGTCGGACTTAATGATGAAGAGATGGCTCTCATCATAAAACGCTTCAAGACGGTGCTAAAGGGTCACAAGGGGCAGCCAAGCAAGACCAAGACGAAGGGGAAGCGCTCATGCTTCAAGTGCGGTAAGATTGGTCATTTTATCGCTAACTGCCCCGATAATGATAGTGACCAGGAAAAGGGAAACAAGAGGGAAAAGAAGAAGCATTACAAGAAGACAAAGGGCGAGGCGCATCTAGGCAAGGAGTGGGACTCGGATTGCTCCTCTTCCGACTCCGACAATGAAGGACTCGCCGCCACCGCCTTCAACAAATCAACCCTCTTCCCCAACGAGCGTCACACATGCCTTATGGCAAGGGAGAAGAAGGTATGTACTCGCAACTCTACCTATGCTTCTTCAAGTGAGGACGAATCTAGTGATGAGGATGAAGTAGATTATTCATGTTTGTTCAAGGGCTTAGATAGATCTAAGATAGACAAAATTAATGAATTAATTGATGCCTTGAATGAAAAGAATATACTTTTAGAAAAGCAAGAGGATTTGTTGTATGAAGAACATGATAAGTTTGTAGAGGCTCAAAAATCCCTTGCATTAGAAATTAAGAGGAATGAAATGCTTGCTTGTGAAGTGTCAACATGCCATGATTCTATTTCTAACTTAAAGAGCATAAACGATGATTTAAATGCTAAACTAGTAGAAGCAAATAAATCCAACTCTTGTGTTGAATATGTTGAAATTTGCACTAGGTGTAAGGATATTGATATTAATGCTTGTAGCGAACACTTAGTTTCTATTTCAAAATTGAATGATGAATTAGCTAGTCTTAATGCTCAACTTAAGACTAGCAAGAGTAATTTTGATAAACTAAAATTTGCTAGGGATGCCTACACGGTTGGTAGACACCCCTCAATTAAGGATGGGCTTGGCTTCAAGAGAGAAGTCAAGAACTTGACAAGCCATAAGGCTCCTATCTCCGCCAAGGAGAAAGGGAAGGCTCCTATGGCTAGTAGCACTAAAAAGAACCATGCTTTTTTGTATCATGATAGAAGACAAACTAAAAGTGCTTATAGGGGTTATAATGCTTATGATGATTTTGATGCTCATGTCATGGTTGCTTCTAGTTCTTCTTATGTGCATAATAGAAATATGCCTAGGAAAAATATACATCAAATGCCTAGGAGAAATGTAGTTCATAATGCTCCTAGGAAATTAGTAAATGAACCTTCTACAATTTATTGTGCTTTAAATGCTTCTTTTGCCATTTGTAGAAAGGATAAGAAAATTGTTGCTAGGAAGTTAGGGGCAAAATGCAAGGGAGACAAAACTTGCATTTGGGTCCCTAAGGATATTTGCACTAACCTTGTAGGACCCAACAAGAGTTGGGTACCTAAGTCCCAAGCCTAAATTTGCCTTGCAGGTTTATGCATCCGGGGGTTCAAGCTGGATTATTGATAGCGGATGCACAAACCATATGACGGGGGAGAAAAAGATGTTCACCTCCTACGTCAAGAATAAGGATTCCCAAGATTCAATTATATTCGGTGATGGGAATCAAGGCAAGGTAAAAGGGTTAGGTAAAATTGCAATTTCTAATGAGCACTCAATTTCTAATGTGTTTTTAGTTGAGTCTTTGGGATATAATTTGCTATCAGTTAGTCAATTATGCAACATGGGGTATAACTGTCTATTTACAAATGTAGATGTGTCTGTCTTTAGAAGAAGTGATGGTTCACTAGCTTTTAAGGGTGTATTAGACGGCAAACTTTATTTAGTTGATTTTGCAAAAGAAGAGGCCGGTCTAGATGCATGCTTAATAGCTAAGACTAGCATGGGCTGGCTGTGGCATCGCCGCTTAGCACATGTGGGGATGAAGAACCTTCACAAGCTTCTAAAGGGAGAACACGTGATAGGTTTGACTAACGTGCAATTCGAAAAAGATAGACCTTGTGCAGCTTGTCAAGCAGGTAAACAAGTGGGAGGAGCGCATCACAGCAAGAATGTGATGACCACTTCAAGACCCCTGGAGCTGCTGCATATGGATCTCTTCGGACCCGTCGCCTATCTGAGTATAGGAGGAAGTAAGTATGGTCTAGTTATTGTTGATGACTTTTCCCGCTTCACTTGGGTGTTCTTTTTGCAGGATAAGTCTGAAACCCAAGGGACCCTCAAGCGCTTCCTCAGGAGAGCTCAAAATGAGTTTGAGCTCAAGGTGAAGAAGATAAGGAGCGACAACGGGTCCGAGTTCAAGAACCTTCAAGTGGAGGAGTTCCTTGAGGAGGAAGGGATCAAGCACGAGTTCTCCGCTCCATACACACCACAACAAAATGGTGTGGTAGAGAGAAAGAACAGGACACTCATCGACATGGCTAGGACGATGCTAGGAGAATTCAAGACCCCCGAGTGCTTTTGGTCGGAAGCCGTGAACACGGCTTGCCACGCCATCAACAGGGTCTACCTTCATCGCCTCCTCAAGAAGACTTCGTATGAGCTACTAACCGGTAACAAACCCAATGTATCTTACTTTCGTGTATTTGGGAGCAAGTGCTACATTCTAGTGAAGAAAGGTAGAAATTCCAAATTTGCTCCCAAAGCTGTAGAAGGGTTTTTGTTAGGTTATGACTCAAATACAAAGGCATATAGAGTCTTCAACAAATCATCGGGTTTGGTTGAAGTCTCTAGCGACATTGTATTTGATGAGACTAATGGCTCTCCAAGAGAGCAAGTTTTTGATTGTGATGATGTAGATGAAGAAGATGTTCCGACGGCCGCTATTCGAACCATGGCGATTGGAGAAGTTCGGCCACAGGAACAAGATAAACGAGATCAACCCTCTTCCTCAACAATGGTGCATCCCCCAACTCAAGACGATGAACAGGTTCATCAACAGGAGGCGTGTGATCAAGGGGGAGCACAAGATGAGCATGTGATGGAGGAAGAAGCGCAACCGGCACCTCCAACCCAAGTTCGAGCGATGATTCAAAGGGATCATCCCGTCGACCAAATTCTGGGAGATATTAGCAAGGGAGTAACTACTCGGTCTCGATTAGTTAATTTTTGTGAACATTACTCTTTTGTCTCTTCTATTGAGCCTTTCAGGGTAGAAGAGGCCTTGCTAGATCCGGACTGGGTATTGGCCATGCAAGAGGAGCTCAATAACTTTAAGAGGAATGAAGTTTGGACGCTGGTGCCTCGTCCTAAGCAAAATGTTGTGGGAACCAAGTGGGTGTTCCGCAACAAACAAGACGAGCACGGAGTGGTGACAAGGAACAAGGCTCGACTTGTGGCAAAAGGTTATGCCCAAGTCGCAGGTTTGGACTTTGAGGAGACTTTTGCTCCTGTGGCTAGGCTAGAGTCCATTCGTATCTTGCTAGCATATGCCGCTCACCATTCTTTCAGGTTGTACCAAATGGATGTGAAGAGCGCTTTCCTCAACGGGCCAATAAAGGAGGAGGTATACGTGGAGCAACCCCCTGGCTTCGAGGATGAACGGTACCCCGACCACGTGTGTAAGCTCTCTAAGGCGCTCTATGGACTTAAGCAAGCCCCAAGAGCATGGTATGAATGCCTTAGAGATTTCTTAATTGCTAATGCTTTCAAGGTTGGGAAAGCCGATCCAACTCTTTTCACTAAGACATGTGATGGTGATTTGTTTGTGTGCCAAATTTATGTCGATGACATAATATTTGGTTCTACTAATAAAAAGTCTTGTGAAGAATTTAGCAGGGTGATGACGCAGAAATTCGAGATGTCGATGATGGGCGAGTTGAACTACTTCCTTGGGTTCCAAGTGAAGCAACTCAAGGACGGCACCTTCATCTCTCAAACGAAGTACACGCAAGATCTGCTGAAGCGGTTTGGGATGAAGGACGCCAAGCCCGCAAAGACTCCGATGGGAACAGACGGACACACCGACCTCAACAAAGGAGGTAAGTCCGTTGATCAAAAAGCATACCGGTCAATGATAGGGTCTTTACTTTATTTATGTGCTAGTAGACCGGATATTATGCTTAGCGTATGCATGTGTGCTAGATTTCAATCCGATCCTAAGGAGTGTCACTTAGTGGCAGTGAAGCGAATCCTTAGATATTTAGTTGCTACGCCTTGCTTCGGGCTCTGGTATCCAAAGGGGTCTACCTTTGACTTGATTGGATATTCAGACTCCGACTATGCTGGATGTAAGGTCGATAGGAAGAGTACATCGGGGACGTGCCAATTCTTAGGAAGGTCCCTGGTGTCATGGAATTCCAAGAAACAAACCTCCGTTGCCCTATCCACCGCTGAGGCCGAGTATGTTGCCGCAGGACAGTGTTGCGCGCAACTACTTTGGATGAGGCAAACCCTCAGGGACTTTGGCTACAATCTGAGCAAAGTCCCACTCCTATGTGATAATGAGAGTGCTATCCGCATGGCAGAAAATCCTGTTGAACACAGCCGCACAAAGCACATAGACATCCGGCATCACTTTTTGAGAGACCACCAGCAAAAGGGAGATATCGAAGTGTTTCATGTTAGCACCGAGAACCAGCTAGCCGATATCTTTACCAAGCCTCTAGATGAGAAGACCTTTTGCAGGCTGCGTAGTGAGCTAAATGTCTTAGATTCGCGGAACTTGGATTGAATTGTAGCATACATGTGTTTATGCCTTTGATCATGTTCATTCTGCATTTTGTTGCTTATTATGGTGCTCAAGTTGTACAAACACTCCCTGGACCTCACAAGTCCGTTGCAAAGTGATGCACATGTTTAGGGGGAGATGTGTTACAACTTGACCCTTTGAGACTAACCATATGCTTGAGTTTGCTTTAGTCTCGAAGGAGAATTGAAAGGAAAAGGTGGACTTGGACCATGAAAGACTTCCACTGCACTCCGATGAGAGGGTAACTAATTCCAAGTTCATCTCATGAACTCTAATTGCCATTTGATCGTAATTGAAGATTTTGGTGAGGCAATGGGGTTAAAGGGGCCAAGATTGATCCCGTTTTGGTGTTTGATGCCAAAGGGGGAGAAAATAAAGGCCAACTCTAATTGCCATTTGATCGTAATTGAAGATTTTGGTGAGGCAATGGGGTTAAAAGGGCCAAAGTTGATTCCGTTTTGGTGCTTAATGCCAAAGGGGGAGAAAATAAAGGCCAAAGCAATAAATGGATCAGCTACCACTTGAGAGATTTTGAAAATCTTGCATTGTCTCTTTAGTCAAAAGTTGGCTTCTTGTGGGGAGAAGTGTTGATTATGGGAAATAAGGGGGAGTTTTTGAAATCCTTGATCAATCTCTTTTGGAATGACTCTCTTCATGTTTCAACATGTGTGTTTGACTTAGAGATAGAGATTTGAGTTTGATTTGAAAAAACAAACCAAGTGGTGGCAAATGATGATCCATATATGCCAAAAATGAATCAAAATAGATTTGAGTTCTATTTGAAGTGATATTGCACTTGTTCTAGTTGCTTTATGTTGTGTTGGCATAAATCATCAAAAAGGGGGAGATTGAAAGGGAAATGTGCCTTTGGGCCATTTCTAAGTATTTTGGTGATTAAGTGGCAACACAAGTGCTTAAATGTGAATCTATGCCCATGGATGAACAAAGTGCAAATCACAAGTAAAGGTATGTTTCTAAGCCTTAGTACATTGGTTTTGTGTACTAATATATTTGTCTAAGTGTTAGAAACAGAGAGAAGAAGAAAAGGAGAATGTTGGCTGTGTACAGCCAACAAGCTGTTTCGGTCTGGGGCACCGGACTGTCCGGTGGTGCACCGGACAGTGTCCGGTGCGCCAGGCTGCCTCGGGCGAAGAGGCCGCTCTCGGGAAATTGCCGATAGCGTATGGCTAAAATTCACCGGACTGTCCGGTGTGCACCGGACTGTCCGGTGAGCCAATGGTCGGCCCGAGCCAACGGTCGGCCGCGGAATCTGCGCGCGACACGTGGTCTGGCCAACGGTCGGAAAGTGGCACCGGACTGTCCGGTGTGCACCGGACTGTCCGGTGCGCCAGATCTGCAACGGTCGGCAACGGTCGGCTGCGCTGTTTAAGGAAATAAATCGGGCACCGGACAGTGTCCGGTGTGCACCGGACTGTCCGGTGCGCCCGACGACAGAAGGCAAGGATGGCCTTCCAGATTTGTTCTCAACGGCTCCTAGCTGCCTTGGGGCTATAAAAGGGACCCCTAGGCGCATGGAGGAGGACACCAAGCATTCCTACAACCTTTCTAAGCACCAAGACATTGATCTAGCGCATTCGATTCATTGTGATAGCATATAGAGCTCTTGTGGAGTTGTGTACTCTTTGAGTTGTGTTGCGAGCTCTTATTGCTGCTTGTGTGCGTGTTGCTCTGATCTTTTGAAGTCTTGTGTGCGTTGCTCATTCCCTCCCTTGCTCCGTGATTCTCTGTGAACATCTTTTGTAAGGGCGAGAGGCTCCAAGCTGTGGAGATTCCTCGCAAACGGGATTGAGAAAAGAAAAGCAAGAACACCGTGGTATTCAAGTTGATCATTGGATCACTTGAGAGAAGTTGAGTGCAACTCTTGTCCGTTGGGACGCCACAACGTGGAGTAGGCAAGTTTTGTACTTGGCCGAACCACGGGATAACCACCGTGTCATCTCTGTGATTGAATTCTTGTGGTTATTGTGTTTTGACTCCTCTCTAGCCACTTGGCATAAACTGTGCTAACGCTTAATCAAAGTTTTGTGGCTATAAGTTTAAGCTTTTACAGGATCACCTATTCACCCCCCCTCTAGGTGCTCTCAAATCTTCACCATCAAAAGTTGGTGGTTTGCCTAATGGGACGGAAAGTAAAGGTGTATGTTTAGAAATGCGAGGGTAGTGTAGGGGAATCTTACTATACTTCTTACGCTCTTGGCGCTTAGAAGTGACGGACGCCGCGTCGGAGCCAGAGGTGGATGTCGATGAAGAATCGGTCTCGTAGTAGACCACCTTCCTCATCCTCTTTTTCTTGTCCCCACTCCGATGCGGCTTGTGGGAAGAGGATTTCTCCTTCTTCTCTTTGTGGTGTGAAGAAGATTTCTTCTCCTTCCCTTTGGAGGAGTCCTTCTTCTTCTCCTTCCTCTTGGTGCGGGACTCTTCCGGTGAAGTGCTCCTGTGGCTTGTAGTGGGCTTTTCGCCGGTCTCCATCTCCTTCTTGGCGTGATCTCCCGACATCACTTCGAGCGGTTAGGCTCTAATGAAGCACCGAGCTCTGATACCAATTGATAGTCTCCTAGAGGGGGGGGTGAATAGGGCGAAACTGAAATTTACAAATATAAACACAACTACAAGTCGGGTTAGCGTTAGAAATAATAATAAGTCCGAGAGAGAGGGCGCAAAACAAATCGCAAGCAAATAAAGAGTGTGACACACGGATTTGTTTTACCGAGGTTCGGTTCTCGCAAACCTACTCCCCGTTGAGGAGGCCACAAAGGCCGGGTCTCTTTCAACCCTTCCCTCTCTCAAACGGACCCTCGGACCGAGTGAGCTTCTCTTCTCAAATCACTTGGGAATCAAACTTCCCGCAAGGATCACCACACTATTGGTGTCTCTTGCCTCAATTACAAGTGAGTGTTTGATCACAAGAAAGAATGCCAAAGAAAAGAAGCGATCCAAGCGCAAGAGCTCAAATGAACACTACAAATCACTCTCTCTAGTCACTAAGGCTTTGTGTGGAGTTGGGAGAGGATTTGATCTCTTTTGGTGTGCTTTGTAATGAATGCTAGCTCTTGTAAGTGGTTGAGAAGTGGAAAACTTGGATGCAATGAATGGTGGGGTGGTTGGGGTATTTATAGCCCCAACCACCAAACATGACCGTTGGTGGAGGCGTCTGTCGTATGGTGCACCGGACAGTCCGGTGCACACCGGACATGTCCGGTGCGCCAGCCACGTCACCAAAGCCGTTGCAATTCGACCGTTGGAGTTCTGACTTCTGGGCCCGCCTTGATGTCCGGTGGTGCACCGGATATGTACTGTAGAGTGTCCGGTGCGCCAGCATGGGCGTGCCTGACGCCTGTGCGCTCTGGCGCGCATTAATTGCTGTTGCAGGCGACCGTTGGCGCGAAGCAGCCGTTGCCCCGCTGTTACACCGGACAGTCCGGTGTACACCGGACATGTCCGGTGAATTATAGCGGAGCAGCCGTTATGATTACCCGAGGCTGCCAAGTTCCAGAGCCGCGTCTTCTTGGAGCACCGGACACTGTCTGGTGTACACCGGACAGTCCGGTGAATTATAGCGCGCCGCCTTCTGAAAATTTCCGAGGCTGAGGAGTTCTGCGCGAGGTCCCCTGGTGCACCGGACACTGTCCGGTGCGCCACCGGACAGTCTGGTGCGCCAGAACAGGGAGCCTTTCGGGATGCCTTTAACTCTTTATTTTGAACCCAACTTTGGTCTTTTTAATTGGCTTGTTGTGAACCTTTGACACCTGTATAACTTATACACTTAGAGCAAACTAGTTAGTCCAATTGTTTGTGTTGGGCAATTCAACCACCAAAATTAATTAGGGACTAGGTGTAAGCCTAATTCCCTTTCAATAGATATAAAATTTAGGTATCATTCGGATACGTATTTATAAGACAATTTATACAAAATATTATTCTTATGTGTAATATTTGTCTTGATATTGTAAGAAAATATTAGCTTTAAATTTCATATATATCTATTCTAAAATATTAGATTTGTCCTAGTATTTCAGGTATCGTATCGTTTTCATCTCTATCATGGGCCGTGTGTGCCTGGCTCGAGCGAGGAGTGACCGGCAGCCCATGCCATGCATGCCTTCCTCGACCTTACCACCTCGCATTGCATATTTGCATTTGCATCGAGAGAGTGCCACCTGCTGCGCGCGTACAGCTCGCCACGTGCCCACGTTGGTGGCGGTGCAAAAACCTGATCGCCCGCACATCTGTGCAAGTGTCGCTCTGTGGACGGCGATTTCAGAGGCCTGCTCTCCCACACTCTCTGTGCTCGCATAAGGTGAGACAGAAATGGTGGCGCGCATGTGGCTATCCTTCATCATTTTCTCAGCTTATCAATGGATGCACCAAAAGTCCACCTATTTAAGTTAATTAAATTATCCCTTGAACTTCTGATACAATACTAAAGTACTAGTACACCGTAACATGCCAAAAAAATGCAGCCTAAATCTAAATCTAGAATTTACTTGGATCCATGTGGTAGAGCGGCTCTACCGTGGATATGGGATTCGCTATATGGTTTGGTACAGCTCTAGGGACTGTTGGTATGGGATTCGCTATATGGTTTGGTACAGCTCTAGGGACTGTTGGTTCGTTGTCTAATTTGCTACATTTTACTTAATTTTTTTATTTAAGCATAGTTTTTCAATTCAAACGACGACTAATTTTATGTAAAATATGATGCAGTTAGCCACGAACCAAACATATCCTAGAGTAGGGTTCTAAAACCGTAGGAACACTGTGCTCTTCCTATTGTTTTTTAACCCTTTTTTCCATAGGAGTTTGACCTTCGGGATACCATCGATTTCCGTAGGATCATGATTATAGGAAAGTAAAGAAATAATATAAATTATTCCACCATTTCTCTTCTGTCAGACAAATCATTCTACAAGTTAGTTGGTATGCTACTTGTTGGTCAAAACTGTAGAGTATGAATATTGGAATGTACGTATCACGTGTCTTGGACACAATCACGAACTGGATCAGTGAGTATACATTATACCGTATACACCATACAGCTCTATACGCAGCCTGGTTTTTACACTATTTAAGTGCAAAACCTCTTCTTCTTCTTTTTTGCGTTTGGCACCCAGCATTCTATTTTTCATGTTGCAACAGGGCCATAAAGATCCCGGCCGCACACGATCGATAGCAGCTGCAGATGGGGTCGTCCCGAAGGGCGAGTCGCCGGCATGCCGAGCCCCACCAGATCACACGCCCTTTCCGATCCCGGCCGGGCCCTGCGAGATCTCAACCTCGCTCTCCCCATCCCTCCTTGCTTTTCTTCATCACGTACGAGCTAGCTGTGGCAGAGGCAGGGCCCTGGTCTTGTGCCGAATGCAGTGTACGTGCACGCACGCATGGGCGAGAGATCCGTCGACAGCCCACAAAGCTAGCTAAAGCCGCGCGCGAACTGCTCGATCGGTTCGGTACACCTCCCAGATATGTCGGTTGCTGGCATGCTAGCTAGCTTTTTCTTGCATGGACGGAGGATGGAGCTGTACTGTATGTTCTGAGGCGAAAGCTCTACACTCTACTACACAGCACCAACCAGCTAGCTGGGCATGTTGCTTGTTCCCACGACCCTGCACCAGTTGGACATTGAAAAAGCTTGTTGCACATAATCAGTTAAGTTTCCAGTATTCTAGCGAGATTTTTTAGCAAAACCTGAGGGATTAACCCGAGAATCAATCTATAATGGATTCAGATCTCCTTCCTTTATATATAGATGAAGGACTATGGTCAGTTGAACCCCACAATCGATACAATCAACGCTACTTATCCTTTTTACTTTATACAATAAAAGTAGCTCTAGTTTAGTCCTAGTTTAGCCTCTATCTACCACAAATTTTCACCTCTCTTCGGCTCTACGTTGACTAGAGGCGTCTTGAATGGTTTGCCGATGACAAAACACACCCGAGGATTTCTCCTTCTCCGACAGGGCCCTCCCAAAAGACGAGATCTAGGTCTGCTGTGAAGAAGACGATCCTCTGCGCCATCACAAACCGTTTAAGCCCCAGGCGCGGATCGTCTGGACGTACGAAGAGTAGACACTCCTGCGCCCAGATCTGGACCGTCCGGTCCTTTGTCGTGGACCGTCTGCGCCTTCGCAGAGAGCACCGCCAGACGGTTTGTTTCAGTGTTTGATGCCTAGATACGGGCCAACAATGACTAAGAGAGTGTGTTTGGGTAAGATGCACATATCCGATCGACTCGGCCTCTGTCTCTGTAGTATGTACTATGTAGACAGTAGACTGACTCTGGCCTCAAGCTAAGGTGAGGTCATCTGTTGAGTGCCCCTTTTACACACAGCCACAGCTTTTTGCATAAATGCCGCTGGATCCATTCAGTTCACTGTGTCCGCCGCTGCAGGCCCAAGGCCAAAGGCCAAAGGGCCATGCATGCGACTTGAGAAGCGCTGAAAAGGCGCGCAGGCAGGCCATGGCACTGGACACACACTGCCACTGCCATGCCAAGCGCTTGGTTTGGCCCTTTCTCCCTTCCTTTCTCGACGCTGTTACTCGCTCGATCAGTGTATCTGTACTGAGGTACTGTCATTGTCATGCTCATCAGCTAATGCATGGGACGAGTAGGTTTTTCGGGCTGAACAACATCTTCCGCGCTCTGGCGAGCGAGTGGCGACCTTGGGAAGAACGCAGTGTGTGTGTGTGTCTGGTTGTGCATGAATTGAAGTTGAAGGAGTGAGGAATGAGGAGTGAGGACGGGGTGTAGAACTGTTGTATCAGCTTCAGCTGGATTCAGACGTGACCTCCTAGCTACTGGCCTGCAGGGCTGGTGCTATAGGAGGCTTCCTCTAGGTTGGTTGGAAAGCTGGCACAACCCGCAACTTCCGTCTTTTTAGATCAGTGTAGTCTTCAAGAAGCTGGTTGATGAATGATCAGCATAGACATTAGTAGAGAGAATTTATTTCGTCGTGAGATAGCAAACCCGTGTAGCTAGTCTCCCCACTTTTCCCCATCCATTCATTCCAGTAGGAGTATTATGCAGAGAGAGAGAGAGAGAGAGAGAGAGAGAGAGAGAGAGAGAGAGAGAGAGAGAGAGAGAGAGAGAGAGAGAGAGATTAAGAGAGGTCCGGCATGTGAGCAGCACATGCATGCATGGCTAGCAGCAGGCTCTCGGTATCTATATCTACACTGTTCCATCGATGCATTATTAGTAGGCGTTAAACGCAGATCACAACAGACAGGAAACAGCATTTGCTTGCCTGCTCCATCCTCTCCCTGTGGGCCGGGTCGTTACTCTAATTGTGGGGAGGAGATGCATCGGCGGATGCATGGCCGCTCGCTCGTCGGCCGGCCCCATGCATGCATATGCAGCCCCGCCGGCCGGGACCCGGGCACGGCTCCGGCTCCGGCGCGCGGTCGGCTGCCCCACCGCCCGGCCGCCTACTGCGCGCGGCGACACCGCCCCGGCCGCCGGCCGGATGCGTGTCGTCCATGTCACTCGCTCTCGCGGCCTTCACGCCTCCTTATCCAATGGCAAACAGAAGCAGAGGCAGGCAGGCAAGCTCGATCACCAGCCACTTGTACGCGTACACACGTACCTCACGACAGCAACCGCTAAGCGCGCGCGTATCCATGCACGAGTACGTACCGTATGGTTCGTCTCCGGCAATGGTGGGCATGCGCCCGCCCCCCGGGCCTTAATTAAAGGCTGCCTCACGGCCGGAGTGACGGTTGCCCGTCGCCGATCGTTCTTCGTCGATCGATCATATCGGCGGTAAGGGCGGTCCGCCGTTGCCTTAGTTTAATCATTCTAGCTAGCATTTATAGATCTACATTATACAGTACAAATTAGTCAAGTATTTCAACTGGGAATCGTTTAATTTCCGAAGCAACAAGCAGCACCCGAATGAACAAGCCCTACTTAATAGGGCTGCCAATGGCCGGGTTAACTACTATCATATCGCAATCAGTCGAGACCTACTATCCATGCCGGATAATCGGAAGACAAAAAATAGCCTCTATCATACACACAAATAAGAAAGTGACTGAGCTGTACTCCCTCGGTCTCATCTTCTATACCTCTATATCTATCTATATCTATACCCCTATATAAAACGCCACTTCAAACTTTGCAATAGTTACACACAAAAATACACCCAGAATCATCTCACATTTAAAACCAAGGGACGAGTTAGTCCAAATCTCTTATTCGCTTACTCAAATCCAATGGTCTAGCTTATTTTGATCATCTCTCACTCATCAATCACACCTCCACCCGTGATCCCATCATATGCCACCGACTCCTCATTATCCTACATGTTGTCGCCCCCTCCAACGCACCACCACCATCCCCACCCGCCACTGCCTCCCCCAACCACCGATCTTCCTCTCCGCCACCACCGTCGCAGCGTAGCAGTAGCATCTTGAAGTCATAGATGCACTGGTCGTCGTCATAGTCGTAATCGAGCAGTGGTAGCGTGTCACAGATCGTGAAGAGGCGACGAAGTACCAGCCTGGTGGCAGAGCTGGAGGTGAGCTCTAAGGCCATGAGGTAGGCAACGTCTGTGCAACGAAAGCTTCATGCCCAACGCGTCAGCGTGCCAGGTGAGCTTGAAGCATGCGACGACGAGGGCCACGAGCAGCAGGTGAGGAGAAGGAGACGACCATGGAGCAGCGCAAGGGAGCACATGAGGTCCTCCCATCTTGACGGGTGGGTGGGTGTGTGATGAGCAGGTAGAGAAGGACAAACGACGGGAGGTGGAGGAGGGGTAGGGACGAGGACGTAAGAGTGGAGCCTACGTTGGGGTTAGAGGGGGAGCGAGGGCTAGGGTGAGTGTCTGCGGGAGACATTCAATTATATTAGTTATATAAGAGTAATGGTAATGGTTTCAACCGCTATCGACCAAAAAACTACAACGTGAAGAGCAGTTAATGCGACAGTACAAGTGCAACAACGCACGCAGTCTATGGACAACATGCACATCACCAGAACAACAAATGGGAGGTGAAGGAGCACGTCTTAGTCAGCTTGAGACAGGCGCGTCACGAATCTCCCACTCTGTTCTCTCTCTTCTTATCTCTCTCCTCCATAGGATTTTGCTGGATCCTAGCCCATCATTATACTTGCTCTAAATTGTAATCACACCTGGTTCAAAGACCAATGAATGTATTTAATTCTCTCTACAAATACTATACCACCCGGGCAACATACTAATAGATGTTATAGACATTTTCAAGTGCTCAAACACTCAATTTATTAATTAATAGAATCACTCAGTGATTAGCGTAGGTGCTTTGCGAAGTGCTTAGATTAGTTAGACTGCATTAGCGCTTGCTCTAGGTTTGTTCCTAGTTGTGTGAGTGAGGCTAGACAACCTGCAAAACCCCTCGGCTCTTGCGCGAGCCGTTGTAATTGTACCGAGTGAGGCATCGTCTTGCGAGACCTCATCAACCGTGATTGTGGTGTGGCCACCACTGTGTACATGAGGGAACGAGGCCCACGACATTTTAGCTGGAAGCTCGATAGTGAAGACAATGGGGAGCGTCTGAGAGGAATCGAAAGTGGAGCACAACTTACGCTTGGAGAAGGCACACAACTCTTATTGGAGTTACTTGTTTGTGGTGCTTTGCCCTTGCTTGAGTTACCCTTTGCATAGGGGCACCAACACGGATTAGTCGGGACATTGCACGGTTTCGGATATCTCGATAAAAATATTGACGTCGTCCACGGGAGTTTGCATCTCTACCCTTATTGTTTAGCTTGCACATTTACGTTCAAATACTTAAATTCCTTTCTCTATTCATAGTTAGAATTGTTAGGATTAAAATTTAGGTTGCAAAACTTTTTTTGCGGTAGAGATAGCAATAGCCAAAATCTTGTTTGCACATTCTCGTTAGATTATTTGCATAGTTTTGTTTTAGTAATTTATTTATAGCCTAGATTATTAAATTTTAGAAGTACTAATTCACCCTCTCTTCTTTTAAACGTTCGTGTTAAGTAGACAATGTGTGGAAGAGGATGAGCTCTAGCTAGAAATGTCGAATAGCAGGACGAACTGATGAGATCGATGCTTGGTGTAATTCCTTTCAAGTGCATGTAACCCACCCCCTAGCTATAATTCTTGGGCTGTTGGCCATCTCGGCGGCAGACACCCCCGAGAACTTCTCCGTTATTAATCCAATTAATCCAATCAGGTGGAGACTCTTCGTCCCCGTCGATTCATCAAAAAAAGTCAGTAATCCTATAGGTAGACGTACCACTCGGTAGAAGTGTGTCAAATGATCAAATATTTTTACCTTAAAGGCTAGTTTAGGAGCCATAAAACCGGAGAGGATTATATATAGGGCTAGGATCCTTTTCTTATTCAAAATCTTTCCTAGAATTGTAGCCCATCAATCCCCTCCGATTTTATGACTCACAAACTAGCTCTAACCATATAAGGATGGACAAATCCTTTACCTATTATCCAATAAAAAAACTATATATAATTATACATGGTCGTAACAAAAATAACACATCTAGCTTACAATTTGAATGGATGGAGTATATGGAGTACGTACGGGACGTGGGCAGGTCTTGGAAGGAACAATGTTTCCTAGGGCACGGCAATGCTCGCAACAAGGCACATGCGTCGTTCGTGGTTAAAAGGTCTTGAATTGAATCTAGAGCTAGAGGGGAGCCCAAGCAAGCAAGATGGACGCATCGATCGTCTTGTCAATAATCATCATCGTCTCGCCGATCGAGGACCACACGTCGTCGTGCATGCATGCATGCACTAGCGTAGTTGTAGTAGTACGTTTGCGGCAACAGCAAAACAGTTATAGCTCAGCACACCCCACAGCACAGCTCGCCCCCACGAAATTCAATTCACGCATATATGTCCCTGTTCACGCTCGATCTAAATCTTTCGATCACAGTAGTATGCATTAGCAGTGAAGAATCAGCTCTGGTCAGATTAAATTGCAGGTACATATATGATGCATGTTGCTGCTTGTCGTAAGTTCTTGTGAAAGGCTACGTACCCGAGAAAGTTGAAGTATTTTAACCGCATCGTCAGCACTAACTAAATGCTCTAGTAGATGAGAATGAAATTGGTAGATCATTACACTTAATTAGGTCATGTATGGAAGCACCCAGTTTTAAAGAAACTGGTTCATAAAAATTGAGATGGTTCCAAACATACCAGTTTATGGCTCCGTTTATAGAAATTAGATTCTCAGTTTACTAGCCGATAAAAAACGGTTTCTTAAAAACTAGGTTGCTTCCAAATAGAATCTTAGTATGTAGGGGTTATGTTATGTGGATGATCATTTCATATATGATGCATGTTGCTGCTAGCTTGTCGTAAGTTCTTGTGAAAGGCTACTCGAAAAAGTTGAAGTATTTTAACCGCATCGTCGGCACTAACTAAATGCTCCAGTAGATGAGAATGAAATTGCTGGATCATTACACTTAGGTCCTATTTGGAAGCACCTAATTTTAAAAAATTGGTTTATAAAAATTGAGATGATTCCAAACATACCAGTTTATGACTCAGTTTATAGAAATTAAATTCTCAGTTTACTAGCCGATAAAAAATGGTTTCTTAAAAACTGGGTTGCTTCCAAATAGTGCCTTAGTAGATAGGGGTTATGTTATGTTATGTTATGTGGATGATCATTTCAGGTCAATTTTTTCTTATCGAAACCAGTATTGGTACATACAGTGCACACATACCATGGCCAACAAGTACTCTCGTGTACGTACGACGTGGTGCAATCAATCAAGCGGGCCCTTATATAGCTAAGCTAGCAAACGATGTACCACGGCACGGACGGAGAGAGAGCCAGTAAACGCCAACGCAGATCCTTAGTCAACAAGTGCGTAATGCTGTTCACTGTGTACCACGGCATCGCGACGAAGTCTTTGCCAACTTTATTGTTGCATATGCAAGCAAAGCCGCTCAACTCTTGCTTGCTATGCATGCATGTACAAACGTCAGTGCTAGCTAGCTAGCTAAGTAGCTATATATCTATATCTCATGCATGGATGGTGAAAATATATGGCGTTTGCTACAGTGATTCCCCTCGTGAACGACGACAGCGAGTGGCGAAAGAGTCTCTGCCCATGCATGTGTGGGAGCAGTTAAAACGACGCGCGCGTACTGAATCTGAATCTACCCCCCTGCATGCATGCACAGCGTGGTTTGGAAGTTTCTCAGCGATAGCTGCATGCTTGAATGCAAATTCTGAATCTGAATGGCTGGCTCCAGAGACCAGAGAGGGGCCTCCTTGTTGAACACAATGATGGCTGTGGCTTTAGTTTTCTCAGAGAAGCAGAAGCTGCTGGGGAAACCGAAACCATCATTAACTCCTTGAATCGACACTGTTCTATACATACTATGTATAAGGCCGGCCGTCTGCAGCAGGTCTATCTAAAGTTTACCTAAAAACACTGCTTTGCACTGTAGAATACACTGTTTATAGAGTGAAGTTTGAATATGAGTATGCGTAAGCTACTGGAGATAGCCTAACAAGATCATTTTTGGTGTGTTTATTATATATATATTATTACAGCATGCATTAGTACATTACAATACAATGATGGCTGAAAAACATCGCGCGCGCGTGCAAACTCAAACTCGCTAATCTCCACTGCCGGAATCGCCGGCTTTCAGGCACTCGGCAAAGCGTTAAAAACACTCGGTAAAGTCTTTATCGAGTGTCGCACTCGGCAAAGAGGGCTCGACACACAGTACATCGGCAAAGTCTTCTTTACCGAGTACTTTTTCTCGGGCACTCGGCAAAGAAAAGCAGTCGTTACGGCGCCGGGTGATGGAGACGGCGTCTTTGCCGAGTGTCCAGCCAGGTGACACTCGGCAAAGGAGTGTCTACCTGACAGCACTCGGCAAAGAATCCACCAAAGGGGTCCTCATGTCAGGTACTTTGCCGAGTGCTTGGTATGGCACTCGGCAAAGCGTGCTTCTTTGCCGAGTGCCAGAGCCATTACACTCGGCAAAGAACCTATGCCGGTGCTCAGATCTTGGTTCTTTGCCGAGTGCTATGGTTCTGACACTCGGCAAAGAGGTTCTTTGCCGAGTGTTACACTCGACAAAGTGACAAGTACACACTTTTTTTATTTGTTTTCCCTATTCCATCCAAACAAACAAAAGATATTTCACAGATATCACATATATACATCACAGATCATCACAGACATATATAGCCAACAGAAACAGTATTAACACAAATTCTGACATAAGTTAAGAGGTTCTCAACACAAACACTATTAACATAAGTTCAGAAGTATCAACATAAGTTCACAAGCTCTGACAAGTATTCAACATAAGTTTTGTGTTCGAAACACTAAATACATAACTCTCATGGAGGTGGGCGGTTCGACTGGTGCTGCGTTGGGCTAAACCCTTCATGAGGGTTGTTGGATGCCGCCCCAGATTGGTCCTGCACAGAGAAGAGATTGTATGTGTTATACCAGATGCATTACCAACATGTAACTACAATTTTGATACTCACAGGAGTATGGAACAGAGCAAGGTCAACTGCAGGGAACAATGGAGGTGACAGAGCGAAACCCTGTGCGGCGCCAAGGCTCTGCATGTACTGGAACATTTCCGCCATCCTCTGATCAGCCACCGTCCGCTCCGCCATTATCCTCGCCTCCATCTCTTGATGTTTCCTCCTCTCTTCTTCTAGTATATGTATATATATAGAGAAAACTTTTAGAACTATACTATATATACTACGCAGTATATGTATATATAAAGAGAGAAAACTTTTAGAACTAGCATTTATATTTGCTGCTTAATTTCTAGCCCCTTTCTAGGTATTATACTGTACGTACTTGATGAAATGCCTCCTCTAGAAATGATGAGAGTGTGTATTCGTCAAACGGCCAGGACCGCGCAGAGGGACGACATGCATGTTCTGAAGCAAATAATCAAAGGCCCCCGCATAGCAGTGGATGACGATTATTTACCGGTAGAGTATTAAATCCAGGCCCCGGCCGGCGGCATATATAGCAGTGGATGGTGATTATTTACCGGTAGAGTATTAAATCCAAGTGGTAACAAATTCACTGTCGGTGGTCACTCGCTGGGGAGTGGGCCTTCTGTGACGTAGCATTGCAGCTGCAGGCGGAGCCGCAGACATGGCAGCCTGTGGGACGGTTTCTGTTGCACTGGTAGGCCAAAGACTGATCATGATGGTGTGCTGTGTGATTTGATTAGCCAGCAGCATTTATTCTTTTTTCCCCCTTCGATTTGAAGAGCAATTCAGGATATATACCATATCATAATTCCAGTTTCATCTTGTGAAAAGTCCGAGAGGATTCTGAGAACCATGCATATGCCGATATGCGTACTATGAACTTATTGTTCCGTGTTAATTTCATCTGTAAATAATTCCAGTGCTTTGTAGCTAGATGTCACGCGATCCAATCGTGACATGGTCATCTCTATAAGTATCAATGTATCATATGTATTTTAATTTAATTCGGAAAATGCTTATGCACAAAACTAAACTAGCTTTTTGGGGCATGTCATGTTGTGGCATATCATATCATCCTGTGCATTATATTCGGGGACTATATCCACGAAAATATGTTCATAGATACTTAGCAATTTTCACACATGTCGGCGTTTCGAGACCGGGGGGTCCCTGGGCCGACGAGTGAAATGTCGCTGCGTGCCCCAGCCCAGATGGGTCGGCGCGAGGCCGAGCGCGAAGGGGGGAGAAAGGTGGCCGGAGACAGGCGTGAGAGAGGTGGAAATCCCGCGGCCTTCGTGTTCGTCCCGCGCCCAGGTCGGGTGCGCTTGCAGTAGGGGGTTACAAGCGTCCACGCGGGAGAGGGAGCGAGCGGCCTCACGCGAGCGCCTGTCTCGTCCTCGTCTCCACGCGGCCAACCCTCTGTAAGAGGGCCCTGGTCCTCCCTTTTATAGGCGTAAGGAGAGGATCCAGGTGTACAATGGGGGGCATAGCAGAGTGCTACGTGTCTAGCGGAGGAGAGCTAGCGCCCTAAGTACATGTCGTCGTCGCAGCCGGAGAGGTTTTGGCACCCGGTTCATGTGGTGTCGTGGCCGTCGGAGAAGCGCTGGAGCCTGGCGGAAGGACAACTGTCGGGGCTGTCGAGTCCTTGCTGACGTCCTCTTGCTTTCGTAAGGGGGCGGAGAGCTGCCGTCGTCATGGAGCGTGCGGGACGCCATCATTGCCTTTCTGGCGGAGCGAGCCAGATGGGACGCCGGTCTTGTTCCCCGTAGCCTGAGTCAGCTTAGGGTAGGGTAATGATGGCGCTTCCTGTCGACGTGGTCGGTCCGCGCCCTAGGTTGGGCGATGTGGAGGCTCCTCCGAGGTCGAGGTCGAGTCTGTCTTCCGTGGCCGTGGTCGAGTCCGAGCCCCTGGGTCGGGCGAGGCGGAGACCGTCGGATGAGGCCAGGGCTGAGTCCGAGCCCTGGGGTCGGGCGAAGCGGAGTTCGTCGTCTTCTGGGGCTGAGCCCAAGTCCGAGCCCTGGGTCGGGCGGAGCGGAGTTCGCCGTCTTCAGGGACCTAGCCCGAGTCCGAGCCCTGGGTCGGGCGGAGCGGTGTTTGCCGTCTTCCGGGGCTTAGCCCGAGTCCGAGCCCTAGGTCGGGCGGAGCGGAGTTCGTCGTCTTCTGGGGCTTAGCCCGAGTCCGAGCCCTCGGTCGGGCGGAGCGGAGTTCGCCGTCTTCCGGGGCTTAGCCCGAGTCCGAGCCCTGGGTCGGGCGGAGCGGAGTTCGCCGTCTTCTGGGGCTTAGCCCGAGTCCGAGCCCTGGGTCGGGCGGAGCGGAGCTTCCTATGGTGCCTGAGGTTGGGCCTAACTGCCTGTCAGCCTCACTCTGTCAAGTGGCACTGCAGTCGGCGCGGCGCAGGCGGCGCTGTCCTTCTGTGAGGTCGGTCAGTGGAGCGGCGAAGTGACTGCGGTCACTTCGGCTCTGTCGACTGAAGGGCGCGCGTCAGGATAAAGGTGTCAGGCCACCTTTGCATTAAATGCTCCTGCGACTTGGTCGGTCGGTGCGGCAATTCGGTCAGGGTTGCTTCTTGGAGAAGACAGGGCCTCGAGCAAGCCGGAAATATGTTCGTTGCTGGAAGGGGGGCCTCGGGCGAGACGGAGATCCTCCGGGGTCGGCTTCCCTTGTCCGAGGCTAGGCTCGGGCGAGGCGTGATCGAGTCCTTCGAATGGACTGATCCCTGACTTAATCGCACCCATCAGGCCTTTGCAGCTTTGTGCTGATGGGGATTACCAGCTGAGAATTAGGGGCCTTGAGGGTACCCCTAATTATGGTCCCCGACAGTAGCCCCCGAGCCTCGAAGGGAGTGTTAACACTCGCTTGGAGGCTTTTGTCGCACTTTTTTGCAAGGGGCCAGCCTTTCTTGGTTGTGTTTTGTTCCGGTGGGTGCGCGCGAGCGCACCCGCCGGGTGTAGCCCCCGAGGTCTCAGAGGAGTGGTTTGACTCCTCCGAGGTCTTAATGCCTCGTGTAATGCTTCGGCTGGTCTGGTCGTTCCCTCATGCGAGCTGGTCGTAGCCCAGGTGCACGGTCGGGTTCCAAGTTCTCGGGCTGGTATGTTGACGTTGTCAACGGTTTGGCCGGAGCCGGGTTTGCGAGAGCAGCCCCCGAGCCTCTGCACAGGGCGAGAGGACGATTAGGGACAAACTCGACTTTTTTACATATGCCCCTGCGTCGCCTTTCCGCAAGGAGGAGGGGGGAAAGCGCCATGTTGCCCTCGGTGGGCGCCGAACATGGTGTCTCCGGTGAGCTGCTGGCGGGTAATCCGAGCGGACGTCCGTGCCCCATTTGCTAGGGGTCGGCTAGAGGCCCAGAGGCGCGCCCAAAAGTACCTGCGGGTGATCTGCCGGACCCGGTCCCCTGTCGACGGGGTCCGAGGGCTCGATGCCTCCCTCTGATGGGATTCCGTTACAAGATCGTTCCCGCTGGTCTCGAAAATGTCCTAGGGTACCTCGGGAGCGCAGCCCGAGCCTTGGTTATGTATCGAACATACCCATGGTCATTATGGCGAAGGCGAAGCGTCGCTCGCTTCCCCTGCCAGAGGCGCCGCCTGTCCCGCCGCGGAGTTAATGCGACTGTGAACCCTTCAAGGGGCCAGCCTTCGAACCCCTGATCAGTAGTGGGCGCGGAGCCCGAGTAGCCTGAGGCGGTCGTTGAACCCTTCGAGGGGCCGGCCTTCGAACCTCTGACCAGTAGTTGGTGTGCAGCCCACGCGCTCTGAGGCGGCTGTTGAACCCCTCCGAGGGGCCAGCCTTCGAACCTCTGATCAGTAGGGAGGCTCGGAGCCTGGTTCCTTCACGGGCGCTGGTCTCTGTGTCTGAGGCGACTGTGAACCCTTCGAGGGCCAGCCTTCGAACTCCTGATCAGTAGTGGGCGCGGAGCCCGAGTAGCCTGAGGCGGTCGTTGAACCCTTCGAGGGGCCGGCCTTCGAACCTCTGACCAGTAGTGGGTGTGGAGCCCACGCGCTCTGAGGCGGCTGTTGAACCCCTCCGAGGGGCCAGCCTTCGAACCTCTGATCAGTAGGGAGGCTCGGAGCCTGGTTCCTTCACGGGGAAGGATCCTTTTCGGGGTATCCCCCTTTCCCGGTCCCTGTTGTAAGAGAGAGAAAGAGGAAAAGGATGCAGAATTTGAATGACGTGGCGTACCTTTTTTGACGCGGTCATTATGGCAAAGGCGAAGCGTCGCTCGCTTCCCCTGCCAGAGGCGTCGCCTGTCCCGCCGCGGAGTTAATGTGACAGGGCGAGTGGTTCGCGGGGCGGCCGTTGCGCGTGCGCGGGCCGTTCGAGGAACGGAACACGGGCGCGTCGTCTTCACGCGGTGAGAGAGGGTTCTCTCGCTGCCCCCGGATGGGACGTAAGCTTGGCTGACGACGTGACCGCTGTTCCTGCCCGCCTGCCACCGCCATTACTGCCGGCCCATTTTTGGCCGCATTGACCGTCGCGCCAGGCTGGCACTGCTGGGTCGTGCGCCTGGTCGCCTCGAGTCGCGGTATTGGTTCCGCAGTCGAGGAGGTGCGGTAGTGGCGCGGGTGGCGGTGCAGTTGCTCGCACGCAGTATCCGGCGCGTCGGTTGCATGACGCGTGGGCCTGGGCCTCCATGCTGGGCGTGTTGGAAGTTGGAGAAGCGCGCCCACTTGGCGCGGTTGCATGCCGCCTACATGGCTACCCGCCCTTTCGCCCGCTGGTCTGGGCAGAAGTGGAGGGCCACTTGTAACCGCTGGGCGGTTGCATGCACCGCGCGCGGCGGTTTGGCTTCTTCTGCTCTGGGCCGGCTTGCATGACGTGTGGGACCCAGCCCCCGCGCCGTAGGGGGAGGACCTTAGAGCGTGTTGGAGAAGACTCAGCCCATGACGGCCTGGGACGCAAGTAGGGAGAGTCGCCTTTAAAAGGAGGGTGACCCCCTTGAAAGGCGACCATGTCTTCGCGCTCCCTTATGCATCGTGTCTTTCCACCTTCCAAGCCCCCGGATGGGGGATGCCCGCAGTCCTTTCGCCTTGTCGTTGGAGGAACGCAACTCCGTGGGAGTTGGTACCTTTCAACCATCGTTTGGCTTCAAGGATTTTCATCATGCAACCCGGTTGCACCCCTCCGCCGGCGGTCACCCAAGATGGTGACCTCCAGTTCGATGGCGGGGGAAAGCAAACCGGGCCGCGGCCTCTGCCCCTCCCTCAGCCTCAAGGATTTTCATCACCAGGGCTGGGGAGGGGAGTGTGCCGAGTTGGGGTCGGCCCCTGCGTGGGCGGCGGCCCGCTCCTTCCCTCAGTGATCGGGGGGAAGGGCGGTTGTCGTCCGTGGCGCTGGCAGCTGCCGCGTGCCTGGCTCTCGGACCCGAGTGGCTTCGGAGCCGCTCTCGGCGTCGGCTCCCGCCACGGCAGCTGGAAGAGGTTCTTCCGCCAACGAGATAACCGGGGCCGCCAGCGGACCGACCTCCAACTCTACGGCCTTCTGCCCGTCCTTGCCTCACGAGTTTGGGCATGGGCGGGGGCCTCCTGGCAGCGGCATCCGCCCTGAGGTCATCGCTGCCGCTGTTCGGCCCCCGGAGCAGAAGTCATCGTCGTCGCCGCTGCTGGAGCGGGTGACGGCGCGCCGTTCGTCGGTCTTCTGTTGCTCCGCAAGCCCCCCCCCCATCGAGTGGGGTTGTTCATACCTGCGGAGGTGGAACCGGAGTTTCCGTTTGTAATGGCACTTTGAATGCCAATGTTTTTTGTTCATTGTGGCTGTCGGGGCCTGAACATGTATGTATTTTTGGCACGGAGCCGTGTTTTTTCCTCATTTTCGAGCACTAAGACTCGCCTGTTGGTTGTCTGAACCGCTTCACCAAGTGTGAGTCGCCCCGTGTAAAGGTGACGAGTGAGGTATCCGTATCCCGGAGGCGTAGGAGTCCCTCGGCTCGTTCAGCCTTGTTGTCCGAGGCTTCTCTTGCTTAGTTAAAGGTACCCCTCGGCCGCTCTTCGATGAGCCGAGGCCAGGGGTAGCGGTGTCAGCATGGACAGAGGCAGAGTTGGCTCGAAAAGAAGACTTGGTCGGCCGGAGCCTGGCCGGGTCGTCCGTTAGCGGGACCGACGCCGGAGTTGATCTGCCGAGGCCTCGGGTCGGGCTGATGTCCTCGGGGGACAGCTGGCCGAGGCCTCGGGGTGACCAGCCGAGCCGCCTGCTCGAGCCGGATTCTCAGAGAAGATCTTGGCGGCGATGGCCCGGGCGTGGTGATGACGTCGTCCTTCAGAGTGGAGATCCTTGGACCGCGTCGCCGTCCAAGGCCAGGTCGGACCTCACCGAAGGTGTAGTTGGCGCCGAGGGTGCTGCGGCTCCCTTCAACCATTAAGATCCGAGCCTGCAGGATCGGATTATCTTGTAGCGTGTGTTTTCTGCGGCCGCCGAGGCCCAAACACACCCTCGCCGTGTTGTAAAGCTGCGTTTCTTTTCCTCTTGTTTCGAGTATCTGGTCTTCTTCGTCGGTAACAGAATTGTCTGTGTGAGCGAGAGTTGCTTCTCGCGGAAGGTGATGAGTGAGGTATCTGTATCCCAGAGGCGTAGGAGTCCCTCGGCTCGGTCGGCCTTGCCGCTTACGCGCACTCTTACCCGTCCATAGGGTTCTGCCACCGACGCAGTCGAGAAGGCTCAAAGAATCGCTTCGGCAGAGGAGCTTTCGAACGTGAAGACTTGTTCGGTCCACGGAATCACTTATCCGAACGTGAGTTACTTATCGCAGAAGGTGATGAGTGAGGTATCCGTATCCCGGAGGCGTAGGAGTCCCTCGGCTCGGTCAGCCTTGGCTGCTTACGTGTACTCCATCGTTTTCAGGATCCACTTTCGAAGTAGTCGAAAAGCACGAAAGACATTCTGGCAGAAAGGATCTTTTTTCGAGGAAAAAAATTCGACGCAGAGGGGGTTCCCCCCTTTTAGCCCCCGAGGGAGGGTCGGGCTTTGCCGAGGCAAGGCTGACCCTTACTTGATGACTAAACTTTGCGTGGGAGCGAGGTATATGAACAACTTGACAACATCTTAAGGGTAGAAGCGACGTAGCTGTTGGATGTTCCAAGCGTTGTCGTAGACCTCGCCTTGACTGTTGGCCAGCTTGTACGTTCCGGGCTTCAGAACTTTGGCGATGACGAACGGCCCCTCCCAGGGGGGCGTGAGCTTGTGCCGCCCTCGGGCGTCTTGTCGCAGCCGAAGCACCAGGTCGCCCACCTGGAGGTCTCGGGACCGGACCCCTCGGGCGTGGTAGCGTCGCAGGGACTGCTGGTACCGCGCCGAGCCTCTTCCAGCTGGTCCAGCGAGTCTTCTCGACTAGCTTGGTTGCTTTGGTCGGCGTAGGCCCTCGTCCTCGGGGAACCGTATTCTAAGTCTGTGGGCAAGATGGCCTCGACCCCATAGACTAGAAAGAACGGCGTGAAGCCCGTGGCTCGGCTCGGCGTTGTCCTCAGGCTTCAGACCACCGAGGGGAGTTCCTTCATCCATCGCTTGCCGAACTTGTTGAGGTCGTTGTAGATCCGAGGCTTGAGTCCTTGTAGAATCATGTCGTTGGCATGCTCTACTTGCCCATTCGACATGGGGTGATCCACGGCGGCCCAGTCCACCCGGATGTGGTTATCCTCGCAGAAGTCCAGGAACTTCCTGCCGGTGAACTGGGTGCCGTTGTCAGTGATGATGGAGTTTGGGACCCCGAAGCGATGGATGATGTTGGTGAAGAACGCCACCGCCTGCTCGGACTGATGTTGTTTAGGGGTCGGACCTCGATCCACTTGGAGAATTTGTCGATGGCGACCAACAGGTGCGTGTAGCCCCCGGGTGCCTTCTGCAAGGGGCCAACGAGGTCCAGACCCCACACGGCAAAAGGCCAGGTGACGGGTATGGTCTGCAGAGCCTGAGCAGGCAGGTGGGTCTGCCTTACGTAGAACTGACACCCTTCGCAGGTGCGGACAATTCTAGTGGCGTCGGCCACCGCCGTCGGCCAGTAGAAACCTTGCCGGAAAGCGTTTCCGACAAGGGTTCGGGGCGCTGCGTGATGGCCGCAAGCCCCCGAGTGTATCTCTCATAGGAGTTCCTGACCTTCGGCGATGGAGATGCATCGCTGGAGGATGCCTGAGGGGCTGCGGTGGTAGAGCTCCTTCCCATCTCCCAGCAAGACGAACGACTTGGCGGGCCGCACCAACCGTCGAGCTTCGGCTCGGTCGAGGGGTAGCTCTCCTCGGTGGAGATATTGCAGGTACGGGGTCTGCCAGTTTTGATTAGGCGTGACCCCGCTTCGCTCCTCCTCGACGCGCAGTGCCTCACCCTCGGGGGCCGTGGGTGCCTCGGGCTGAACCGAGGGTGCCTTGGGCCGAGCTGAGGGTGCCTCGGGCCGTGCCGAGGATGCCTCGGACTGAGCCGAGGGTACCTTGGGCTGGGCCGAGGGTGCCTCGGGCTCGGGCGTGTCATCGATCTTGATGGAGGGTTGATGCAGGTCTTGGGAGAAGACGTCCGGGGGAAACGTGGTACGCCCCGAGGCTATTTTAGCCAGCTCGTCCGCAGTCTCGTTGTAGTGCCGGGCGATGTGGTTGAGCTCGAGCCCGTAGAATTTGTCTTCCAGGAGCCGAACCTCATCGCAGTAGGCCTCCATCTTCGGGTCGCGGCAGTGGGAGTTCTTCATGACTTGGTCGATGATGAGCTGCGAGTCACCGCGAGCGTCGAGGCGTCGGGCCCCTAGCTCAATGGCGATCCGCAACCCGTTGACCAGAGCCTCGTACTCAGCCACATTGTTGGACGCCGGGAAATGGAGGCGTAGCACGTAGCGTAGGTGCTTCCTGAGGGGCGAGATGAAGAGTAGGCCTGCGCCGGCTCCTGTCTTCATCAGCGACCCGTCGAAGAACATGGTCTAGAGCTCCGGTTGGATTGGAGCCGTTGGGAGCTGGGTGTCGACCCATTCAGCCATGAAGTCCGCCAAGACCTGGGACTTGATGGCCTTCCGAGGGGCGAACGAGATTGTTTCGCCCATAATTTCCACCGCCCACTTTGCAATTCTACCCGAGGCCTCTCGGCACTGGATGATCTCCCCTAGGGGGAAGGATGACACCACAGTTACCGGATGAGCCTCGAAGTAGTGTCGCAGCTTCCGCCGCGTCAGGATCACCGTGTACAGCAGCTTCTGAACTTGTGGGTAGCAGATCTTGGTTTCGGACAGTACCTCGCTGATGGAGTAGACTGGCCTCTGAACGGGCAATGCATGCCCCTCTTCTTGCCTCTCGACCACAATCGCGGCGCTAACCACCTGAGTGGTCACGACGACGTAGATCAAGAGGGCTTCTCCGGCAGCTGGGGGCACCAAGATAGGCGCATTCGTGAGGAGCGCCTTCAGGTTCCCGAGGGCTTCCTCGGCCTCAGGGGTCCAAGTGAAGCACTCGACCTTCCTTAAGAGGCGGTACAAAGGCAAACCTCTTTCGCCGAGGCGTGAGATGAAGCGGCTCAGAGCCGCGAGACATCCCATGACTCTCTGTACGCCTTTTAAGTCTTTGATCGGCCCCATGCTGGTGATGGCTGCGATCTTCTCCGGGTTGGCTTCGATGCCCCGCTCGGAGACGATGAACCCCAAGAGCATGCCTCGGGGCACCCCGAAGACACACTTTTCGGGATTGAGCTTCACGCCTTTCGCCTTGAGACATCGGAATGTCACTTCAAGGTCGGAAAGGAGGTCGGAGGCTTTCCTCGTCTTGACTACGATGTCATCGACGTAGGCCTCGACCGTCCGGCCAATGTGTTCGTCGAACACCTGGTTCATGCACCGCTGGTACGTCGCACCCGCATTCCTCAAGCCGAACGGTATGGTGACATAGCAGTACATGCCGAAGGGCGTGATGAAAGAAGTCGCGAGCTGGTCGGACTCCTTTATCCTGATTTGGTGATACCCGGAGTAGGCATCGAGGAAAGACAGGGTTTCGCACCCAGCAGTGGAATCCACGATTTGATCGATGCGAGGCAGAGGGTAGGGAACCTTCGGACATGCTTTGTTTAGACCAGTGTAGTCTACACACATCCGCAATTTCCCTCCTTTCTTTCTCACAAGCACAGGGTTGGCAAGCCATTCGGGATGGAATACCTCTTTGATGAACCCTGCCGCCATTAGCTTGTGGATCTCCTCGCCTAGGGCTCTGCGCTTTTCTTCGTCGAATCGGCGCAGAGGCTGCTTGATGGGTCAGGCTCCGGCTCGGATATCCAGCGAGTGCTCGGCGACATCCCTCGGTATGCCGGGCATGTCCGAGGGACTCCACGCGAAGACGTCGGCGTTTGCGCGGAGAAAGTCGAGGAGCACTGCTTCCTATTTGGGATCGAGCTCGGAGCCGATCCGGATCTGCTTGGAGGCGTCGCCGCTGGGGTCAAGGGGGACGGACTTAACCGTCTCCGCTGGCTCGAAGTTGCCGGCGTGACGCTTCACGTCCGGCACCTCCTTAGAGAGGTTCTCCAGGTCGGCGATGAGGGCCTCGGACTCGGCGAGGGCCTCGGCGAGGGCCTCGGCGTACTCCACGCACTCCACGTCGCATTCGAACGCGTGTTTGTACGTGGGGCCGACGGTGATGACCTCGTTGGGGCCCGGCATCTTGAGCTTGAGGTAGGTGTAGTTGGGGACGGCCATGAACTTCGCGTAGCATGGCCTCCCCAGTACCGCGTGGTAGGTTCCTCGGAACCCGACCACCTCGAACGTCAGGGTCTCCCTTCGGAAGTTGGAGGGCGTTCTGAAGCAGACGGGAAGGTCGAGCTATCTGAGGGGCTGGACGCGCTTCCCGGGGATGATCCCATGGAAAGGCGCAGCGCCAGCCCGGACCAAGGACAGATCGACACGCAGGAGCCCGAGGGTCTCGGCGTAGATGATGTTGAGGCTGCTGCCTCCGTCCATGAGGACCTTGGTGAGCCTGACGTCGCCGACGACGGGGTCGACAACGAGCGGGTATTTTCCCGGGCTCGGCACGTGGTCGGGGTGGTCGGCTTGGTCGAAGGTGATGGGCTTGTCGGACCAGTCTAGATAGACTGGCGCCGCCACCTTCACCGAACAGACCTCCCGACGCTCTTGCTTGCGGTGCCGAGCCGAGGCGTTCGCCGCTTGCCCACCGTAGATCATGAAACAGTCGCGGACCTCAGGGAACTCTCCTGCCTGGTGATCTTCCTTCTTGTCGTCGTCGCGAGCCCTGCCACCCTCCGCGGGTGGCCCGGCCGTGTGGAAGTGGCGCCGAAGCATGGCGCACTCCTCAAGGGTGTGCTTGACGGGCCCCTGGTGATAGGGGCACGACTCCTTGAGCATCTTGTCGAAGAGGTTGGCACCTCCGGGGGGTTTCCGAGGGTTCTTGTACTCGGCGGCGGCGACAAGGTCCGCGTCGGCGGCGTCGCGTTTCGCTTGCGACTTCTTCTTGCCCTTCTTCTCGGCGCCGCGCTGAGTTGACGCCTCGGGGGCATCTTCCGATGGGCGGCCCTGGGGCTGCTTGTCCTTCCGGAAGATAGCCTCGACCGCCTCCTGGCCAGAGGCGAATTTGGTGGCGATGTCCATCAGCTCGCTCGCCCTGGTGGGGGTCTTGCGACCCAGCTTGCTCACCAGGTCGCGGTAGGTGGTGCCGGCGAGGAACGCGCCGATGACATCCGAGTCGGTGATGTTGGGCAGCTCGGTGCGCTGCTTCGAGAATCGCCGGATGTAGTCCCGGAGAGACTCTCCCGACTGTTGTCGGCAGCTTCGGAGGTCCCAGGAATTCCCAGGGCGCACGTACGTGCCCTGGAAATTGCCAGCGAAGGCTTGGACCAGGTCGTCCCAGTTGGAGATCTGCTCCGGAGGCAGGTGCTCCAACCAGGCGCGAGCGGTGTCGGAGAGGAACAGGGGGAGGTTGCGGATGATGAGGTTGTCATCGTCCGTTCCACCCAGTTGGCAGGCCAGCCGGTAGTCCGCGAGCCACAGCTCCGGTCTCGTCTCCCCCGAGTACTTTGTAATAGTAGTCGGGGGTCGGAACCGGGTGGGGAACGGCGCCTGTCGTATGGCCCGGCTGAAGGCCTGCGGACCGGGTGGTTCGAGCGAGGGACTCCGATCCTCCCCGCTGTCGTAGCGTCCTCCACGCCTGGGGTGGTAGCCTCGGCGCACCCTCTCGTCGAGGTGGGCCCGACGGTCGCGGTGATGGTGCTCGTTGCCGAGGCGACCCGGGGCCGCAGGCGCTGTGTTGCGCGTGCGCCCGGTGTGGACCGAGGCTTCCCGCATGAATCGGGAAGTCGCGGCATGATGTTCCGAGGGGTACCCCTACCTGCGGGAGGCGGAGCTTTCGGCCCGTCGGGCCACGGCGCCTTCCAGGAGATTCTTGAGCTCTCCCTGGATTCGCCGCCCCTCGGTGGTTGATGGCTCTGGCATCGCACGGAGAAGCATTGCCGCTGCAGCCAGGTTCTAGCCGACCCCACTGGAAGCGAGTGGCGGCCTCATCCTGACATCGTCAGCGATGCGGTGCTGGAAGCCCTGGGGTAGATGACAGATTTCTCCGGCCGGAGGTTGGCCCGCCCATTCCTGCCCGACGTCCCGTCGGATCGGCTCAAGTGCTCCTGCTCCCTCGTCGAGCCTAGCCTGCGCCCCGCGGATTTGCTCGAGCTGTGGGTCATGGCCCCCCGCCTGGACGGGGACCACAACTAGCTCCCGTGGGATATCAACGCGAGGCACCGGCCTAGGGAGATCACCGTCCTCTGGCATACCGAGATGGTTGCCTTCAGAGGGACCCCCTAGATCGACGTGGAAACATTCGCGGCTTGGGCTGCAGTCCTCGTCGCCGAGGCTGCGGCTACCGTCGAAACAGTCGGAAAGGCAGTAGTCGCATGCGGTCATGAAGTCCCGCATGGCACTGGGGTCGCCAAGTCCAGAGAAATCCCAATAGAAGTCGGGCTCGTCATCTTCCTCGGACCCCGAGGGCCCGTAGGTCGAGACGTCCGTCAGCCGGTCCCAGGGTGACCGCACACGAAACCCCAGAGGGTTTGGACTCGCCTCTACGAGAGCGGCTGCCAAAGCGAAGCCGCTTGGCAGGTCGAGGCTGAATCCGAAAGGCGTAAGATGGGAATCGGTCAGTACCTCTTGGTCGACGGGCGGTGATGAAGTCACGTCGGGGACTGACTGCACCGTCGTCTCAGGTACGAGGGTGACGTCCAACAAGCCTTTCGCGAGCGTGCTGGCGTCGTCCGTTTGCTCGGAATTGGTGTGTCGCGGGGAGACGGCGCTCGTCTTCGTCTCAAACGAGAGGTCGATGCCCGACGCGCCCCCCGTTGGGGCGCTGGCGCCGTCGACTCGCTCGACAGCCGACGAGGCGCTGCCTCCTGCTTGGCCTTGGTTGCCCCGCCTCCTCCTCCGTCGGCGGGGGAGAGGACGGGGCGAGCTCGAATGTTGTTCTTCCACCACGCGGGGAAGACGTCGTCGATTCCGCCGCCGGCGGGCGGGCTGTCGGCCGCCATTGTCGCTGTCGCACGGCGGGGGAAGGAGTATCATGTCTAGCTGCCATCGAGGGACATGAACTCAAGACTCCCAAAACGGAGCACCGTCCCGGGCTGGAGAGGTTGCTGGAGACTGCCCATCTGGAGCTTGACGGGAAGCTGTTCGTCAACACGCAGCAGGCCCCTACCTGGCGCGCCAACTGTCGGTGTTTCGAGATCGGGGGGTCCCTAGGCCGACGAGTGAAATGTCGTTGCGTGCCCCAGCCCAGATGGGTCGGCACGAGGCCGAGCGTGAAGGGGGGAGAAAGGTGGCCGGAGACAGGCGTGAGAGAGGTGGAAATCCCGAGGCCTTCGTGTTCGTCCCGCGCCCAGGTCGGGTGCGCTTGTAGTAGGGGGTTACAAGCATCCACGCGGGAGAGGGAGCGAGCGGCCTCACGCGAGCGCCTGTCTCGTCCTCGTCTCCGTGCGGCCAACCCTCTGTAAGAGGGCCCTGGTCCTCCCTTTTATAGGCGTAAGGAGAGGATCCAGGTGTACAATGGGGGGCGTAGCAGAGTGCTACGTGTCTAGCGGAGGAGAGCTAGCGCCCTAAGTACATGCCGTCATGGCAGCCGGAGAGGTTTTGGCACCCGGTTCATGTGGTGTCGTGGCCGTCGGAGGAGCGCTGGAGCCTGGCGGAAGGACAGCTGTCGGGGCTGTCGAGTCCTTGCTGATGTCCTCTTGCTTTCGTAAGGGGGCGGAGAGCTGCCGTCGTCACGGAGCGTGCGGGACGCCATCATTGCCTTTCTGGCGGAGCGAGCCAGATGGGACGCCGGTCTTGTTCCCCGTAGCCTGAGTCAGCTTGGGGTAGGGTAATGATGGCGCTTCCTGTCGACGAGGTCGGTCCGCACCCTAGGTTGGGCGATGTGGAGGCTCCTCCGAGGTCAAGGTCGAGTCTGTCTTCCGTGGCCATGGTCGAGTCCGAGCCCCTGGGTCGGGCGAGGCGGAGACCATCGGCTGAGGCCAGGGCTGAGTCCGAGCCCTAGGGTCGGGCGAAGCGGAGTTCGTCGTCTTCTGAGGCTGAGCCCAAGTCCGAGCCCTGGGTCGGGCGGAGCGGAGTTCGCCGTCTTTAGGGGCCTAGCCCGAGTCCGAGCCCTGGGTCGGGCGGAGCGGTGTTCGCCGTCTTCCGGGGCTTAGCCCGAGTCCGAGCCCTGGGTCGGGCGGAGCGGAGTTCGTCGTCTTCCGGTGCTTAGCCCGAGTCCGAGCCCTGGGTCGAGCGGAGCGGAGTTCGCCGTCTTTCGGGGCTTAGCCCGAGTCCGAGCCCTGGGTCGGGCGGAGCAGAGTTCGCCGTCTTCCGGGGCTTAGCCCGAGTCCGAGCCCTGGGTCGGGCGGAGCGGAGCTTCCTATGGTGCCTGAGGTCGGACCTGACTGCTTGTCAGCCTCACTCTGTCAAGTGGCACTGCAGTCGGCGCGGCGCAGGCGGCGCTGTCCTTCTGTCAGGTCGGTCAGTGGAGCGGCGAAGTGACTGCGGTCACTTCGGCTCTGTCGACTGAAGGGCGCGCGTCAGGATAAAGGTGTCAGGCCACCTTTGCATTAAATGCTCCTGCGACTTGGTCGGTCAGCGCGGCGATTCGGTCAGGGTTGCTTCTTGGCGAAGACAGGGCCTCGGGCAAGCCGGAAATATGTTCGTCGCTGGAAGGGGGGCCTCGGGCGAGACGGAGATCCTCCAGGGTCGGCTGCCCTTGTCCGAGGCTAGGCTCGGGCGAGGCATGATCGAGTCCTTCGAATGGACCGATCCCTGACTTAATCGCACCCATCAGGCCTTTGCAGCTTTGTGCTGATGGGGATTACCAGCTGAGAATTAGGGGCATTGAGGGTACCCCTAATTATGGTCCCCGACAACAGAGTAGATGTATCCTTGGACCATGCGCTACACTTCGGACAGTCCACCATATTACTCATGCACGACACCACACTGGGGCATTACTATCCCCCACCAGCCTATCATAACAACCACTACCGGCCTCAACCAAGAAGTTGTACATCAACAACGACTTCTTTGTCGAGTACGTTTTATCGGGCACTTGGTAAAGAAAAGTCGTCGTCATGGCAAGTGACGGTGACAGAGTCTGTGCCGAGTGTCCACCGAGTGACACTCGGCAAAGGCTCATTCTTTGCCGAGTGTCCATTGTACTGACACTCGGCAAAGATAACGGTCGTCGACTATATACGGCTGCTGACGGTACTTTGCCGAGCGTCGCCGTTCGGTGAGTGTCTGGCTATGGCGAGTGTGCTACTCTCAGTAAAAGTGGTCGTTAGTGAGAGTGTGACTTTGCTGTGTGCAGCACTCAGCAAATAATTGTTTCCCGAGTGCCCAACAAAAGGCACTCGACAAAGAGCTGGATTCCGATAGTGAACTGCCCATTTTCATGCACACCTTCACCACCAATAGCACTCTCACTCATTCACTCTCCCATTCCCCTCTCTAGTTCATCCCTCTCTATCTAGAACACACTCAAGAGCACAAGGAGAGGAGAAGAAGAGTTGTAGATCATCCACAACAAAAGACCATGGAGATCAAGTAGAAGAATGCCACAAGCTCCTAGATATTAAGAAGGAAGAGCCTTCTCTCCCAAGCAAGAGGGAGCTAGCAGTAGTTTTCAAGAAGAGAAGCCATAGGGGAAGGAGGGGCTGGATAAAGCTTGTTACACTCATACAAAAAGCTTAGAAACATATCCTACTCCCCTGGATGAATTATTTTTGAGCACAAACCACATTTTGCACGGTGGATCAAGGAATAAGGTTCGTCACCTAGAAAAATCCCATATGCACCTTTTGTCGTTTAGATGAAATGTGGTTAGGTTCAACTAGTTATTAGATGTGATCTATGGAACCCTAGGAACACTCAACAAACAGAGTTTGCGCATGCACATACCATAGGATGAGACTTCGTTTTCAAGATCTTCAAAACACATGGTCTATGTTCCTGCAGACCGTGCACGAGATCATCGGTTCATCCATGAGATCACCCACTCAGCATAAAGTATAAACACTTAGCCTCTACGGTCTATGTTCCCATGGACCGTCTGCGAGAACGCTAGACCAATTGGTAGAAATAATAAATATTCAACCTGAGGTTACCCTTTTCGTTTTTTGCGTCCATGGACTCTCCGGGAGAACCTCAGTCAGTTTGCAAGATCACACAGTTAGATTTTTCAAAAATGTTTTGGTGGACCATTTCCATGGACAATCTAGAGAACATCACCCTTTTACCTTTGGTAAAAGTATTAGTGTCGTCGAACTAGAGTTTGTATCTCTATCACCATTTTATTTTTTGGTATTTATATTATATATATTGGTTGTATGCTTACTTTTCTAGCTTAGTTTAATAAGCTAGTTGATAGGAATAGAACCTAGTCCGCATAATTCTTTTGCAGTAGATATAGTAACACATCTAGCAAAACCTTAGTTGTACATATAAATAGATTACTATAAGTTATAAGTAGTTTTTAAGTAGCTCAATTTACTTCCCCTTTGAGGCATCACGGTTCTTTCGAACTCGAATACCTTGAATCATTTCTTGTTCACTTTGTTATCATGTAATTCATGCTTGGTTTGTTTAGATCATAGAAGTTAAGGTGGTCAATACATGTTTGTACACTAAGCAACACGTGTTGGGAATTATGATCTAAAACTTGACCAATTTTATGAGAATGAATTGAGGGCTCATGAGGGGTTAGACGTTGGCAAGACGAGTGATGTCTTCAATGGTGTAGCTTGCTGGACTAGTTAGGGACCATGTATATGTGGTAGTAAGAAATGAACATACTTGTATAAATTGCTTGTTGTATATGGGTATGGAAAGGCAAGTACTTCGCTGTGACTAGTTTTTTGTGGATTTAGCGTGAGGTGCGAAATGGGGTAGCTAGAGTAAGATAGTACCTTAGACCCATTCAAACCATTATTGGACATACATGGCCACACTTTAGAGTTGTTGAGACATCGAGGTATCCCTTATGTATCGATGGATGATATCCTTTATCTTTGGTAGGGTTAATGTGTACCTCGTAGAGTTTATGTTATAAGTTCTATGCTTCTAGATATGGACTAGCTAGTTTTGGAAAACCCATGGAAGATTGGGATCCAATTGCTAATTTTTAACATTTATTTAACCATTCTGTGCTTTCCTTATTGGTTAGATCATATTTACATTCTCATACAAAATGCTTTGATGCAAAACAAAGTTTAATCTTTGCTAATGAAACAAATGCATGTTTCTTTGTATCTACTCACTCTATGTGTTTAAGCCTTGTAGGTACCATAACCCTAGCCTATGGTTTCTTTTTTTCCACAAGTCCTCGGAGGATTAGGAGTGATAGATGATGGCTTGTTGTGTAGATGCATGACAAGTCAGATCCCCATGCATTGCATCTTAAAAACTTATATTGATTTCATTAGACGACCACTCATACTGTGTCGTGAACTCAACGTTCTACCTAATATGATGTGAACTTGATGTTTCTTGTAATGATCCTTTCCATCATCATGATCATGGATGAAGATTGGTCCAATATATTATATGGGTGATGTACAAAGATGATTGTTTAAGTTTCTTATCTAACTAACGATAATCAATGAAATACTACATAGTTATATCATCTACTTAAAAGGGAGATGGTCCTGACACCCACAATACTGAAACAAACTTGCAATGCAAGATCAAGCAATCTAGTTGTGTTCTTGGTTGGTTGAGGGGATTTTTAGACTGTTTGGTTCCGGGTCAAGCCGGTTGAAATTGTGAAAGGGAAATAGGGTCAAACCTTTTCCTAAATGATTTTGGTGGTTGAATTGTCCAACACAAATAATTGGACTAACTAGTTTGCTCTAGATTACATGTTCTACAGGTGTCAAAGGTTCAACACAAACTAATAAAAAGTTGAAGTTAGGGTTCAAAAAGAAAGGAGCAAAACCAACCGAAGGCTGCCCTGGTCTGGCGCACCGGACTGTCCGGTGCACCAGGGAGATCAACTCTGAACTGCTCAGCTTCGGGTTTTTGGAGAGCCACTCCGCTATAATTCACCGACTGTTCGGTGTAGCACCGGACTATCCGGTGTGTCATGCAGAGCAACGGCTGCTGCGCCAACGGTCGTCTGCAAAAGTGAACAGTGAACGTGAACAGTGCGCGCAGAGTCAGAGCAGCGCCAGAAGGCGCACCAGACAGTGAACAGTGACTGTCCGGTGGCTCCGTCTGTCAGAGCTCCAACGGTCGAACCCTAACGGTTGGGTGACGTGGCTGGCGCACCGGACTGTCCGGTGCACCCATCGACAGACAGCCTCCCCAACGACCATTTTGGTGGTTGGGGCTATAAATACCCCCAACCACCACCACTTCAAGGCATCAAAGTTTTCAGCCATTGCATTCAATACAAGAGCTCTAGACTTCACTCCAAGACACAAACAAGAGATCAAATCCTCTCCCAAGTCCAAGATCACTCCAAACAATTAGTGACTAGTGAGAGAGAGATATTTGTGTTCATTTGAGTTCTTGTCGCTTGGATCGCTTTTCTTCTTCCCCATTTCTTGTTCTCAACACCTTTGTAATCAAAGCAAGAGACACCAAGTTGTGGTGGTACTTGTGGGGTCTAAGTAACCCATTTGATTAAGGAGAAAGGCTCACTCGGTCTAGGTGACCGTTTGAGAGAGGGAAAGGGTTGAAAGAGACCCGGTCTTTGTGACCACCTCAACGGGGAGTAGGTTTGCAAGAACCGAACCTTGGTAAAACAAATCACCTTGTCATTCGCTTTCATTTGCTTGTGATTTGTTTTCGCCCTCTCTAACGGACTCAGTTTTATTTCTAACGCTAACCCGGCTTGGAGTTATGCTTAAAGTTTATAAATTTCAGATTTGCCTATTCACCCCCCTCTAGGCGACTTTCAATTGGTATCAGAGCCCGATACTTCATTAGAGTCTAACCGCTCGAAGTGATGTCAGGAGCATCCGCCAAGAGGGAGATCAGGACCGGCGGCGACAAGTCCGCAAGCTTGGGGAGAACCCACTCAAGGGAGTCTGGCCACAAGCACAAGGAGGAATCCTCTTCCTCCATCAAGTCACAACGGATAGGTGACAAGAAGAAGAAGATGAAGAAGGTGGTCTACTACGAGACCGACTCTTCGTCACCCTCCACCTCCGGCTCTGAATCGGCATCCGCCACTTCTAAGCGCCATGAGCGCAAGAAGTATAGTAAGATGCCCCTTTGCTATCCTCGCATTTCTAAACGCACTCCATTACTTTTCGTCCCATTAGACAAACCACCAGTTTTTCTCGGTGAAGATTATTCTATGTGGAGTGATAAAATGAGGCATCACCTAACCTCACTCCACAAAAGCATATTGGATATTGTTGAGTATGGAGCGCGGGTACCAAAGGAAGGGGACAAGGACTATGATTCGAAGGAGGTCGATCAAATCCGGCACTTCAACTCCCAAGCCACTACTATACTCCTCACCTCTCTAAGTCGAGAGGAGTATGATAAGGTGCAAGGGTTGAAGAGTGCCAAAGAAATTTGGGACATGCTCAAGACCGCACACGAAGGAGATGAGGTGACCAAGATCACCAAGCGGGAAACGATCGAGGGGGAGCTCGGCCGTTCATGCTCAACCAAGGAGAGGAGCCACAAGCCATGTACAACCGGCTCAAGACCTTGGTGAACCAAGTGCGCAACCTCGGGAGCACAAAATGGGATGACCATGAAATGGTCAAGGTTATTCTAAGATCACTCTTTTTTCTTAATCCTACACAAGTTCAATTAATTCGTGGTGATCCTAGATACAAGTTAATGCCTCCCGAGGAAGTTATAGGAAAGTTTGTGAGCTTTGAATTGATGATCAAAGGCTCCAAACAAATCATCGAGCGAGGTGCCACCTCCACACCTGAAGTGCAACCCGTCGCATTCAAAGCGACAGAGGAGAAGAAAGAAGAGTCTACATCAAGTAGGCTCCCCATCGATGCCTCCAAGCTCGACAACGAGGAGATGGCGCTAATCATCAAAAGCTTTCGCCAAATCCTCAAGCAAAGGAGGGGGAAGGATTACAAGCCCCGCTCCAAGAAAGTTTGCTACAAGTGTGGTAAGCCCGGTCATTTTATTGCAAAATGTCCTATGTCAAGTGATAGTGACAGGGGCGACGACAAGAAGGGGAGAAGGAAGGAAAATAAAAAAATACTACAAGAAGAAGGGCGGCGATGCCATGTGTGTCGGGAATGGGACTCCGATGAGAGCTCCACCGACTCCTCCTCCGATGAGGACGCCGTCACCAAAGGCCTCCTCTTCCCCAACGTCGGCCACAAGTGCCTCATGGCAAAGGACGACAAAAAGAAGGTAAAATCTAGAGCATCCACTAAATATGCAACATCTAGTGATGAGGATAACTCTAGTGATGATGAAGATAATTTGCTTGCTCTTTTTGCCAACCTAAACATGCAACAAAAGGAAAAATTAAATGAATTGATAGGTGCTATTCATGAGAAGGATGAACTCTTGGATAGCCAAGAGGACTTCCTTATTAAGGAAAATAAGAAGCATGTTAAGGTTAAAAATGCTTATGCTCAGGAAGTAAAAAATGTGAAAAATTAACTAGTGAGCTTAGCATTTGCCATGACACTATCTCTAACCTTAGAATTGAAAATGCCAAATTAATTGCTAAGGTTGAGAAATTAAATGTTTGTGATGATTCTCTTGTCAAACTTAAAAATGATAATGCTAGTTTGATTTCTAAAATTGATAAGTTGAATGAATCACTTTCTAGCCTTAAGATTGAGAATGATAATTTAATTGCTAAGGCTAAGGATTTAAATGTTTGCAATGATTCTATTTCCAATCTTAGAAATGAGAATGCCATGTTACATGCTAAGATTGATGAATTAAATGCTTGCAAACCCTCTACATCTACTGTTAGCCGTATTTCCATTTGTACTAGATGTAGAGACATTAATGTTGATGCTATCCATGATCACCTAGCTTTAATCAAACAACAAAATGATCACATAGCTCAACTTAGTGCTAAAATTAATGAGCATGACTTAGAAAATGAAAAATTTAAATTTGCTAGAAGTATGCTCTATAGTGGGAGACACCCTGGCATTAAGGATGACATTGGCTTCCAACAGGGAGACAATGTCAAGCTCAATGCCCCTAAGAAATTGTCTAACTTTGTTAAGGGAAAAGCTCCCATGGTTCAGGATAACGAAGGCTATATTTTATTTCCTGCTGGTTATCTCGAACATAAGATTAGGAGAATTCATTCTAGGAAGTCTCACTCAGGCTCTTATCATGCTTTTATGTATAAGAGTAAGGCATCTAGTTCTAGGCAATCCACTCATGTAAAATTGAATAAAACGAAATCTCCTATTGCATCAAATAAACCTAATGTTTCATTTAATACTTTTGATGTTTCTTATGTTTTAACTAACAAATCAGACAAAGTAGTTGCCAAATATGTTGGGGGCAAACACAAGGGTTCAAAGACTTGTGTTTGGGTACCCAAGGTGCTTGTTTCTAATGTCAAAAGACCCAAGACCGTTTGGGTACCTAAGAACAAGGCCTAAACTTGTTTTGTAGGTTTATGCATCCGGGGGCTCAAGTTGGATCATTGATAGCGGGTACACAAACCACATGACAGGGGAGAAAATGATGTTCTCCTCCTACGAGAAAAACCATGATCCCCAAAGAGCTATCACATTCGGGGATGGAAATCAAGGTTTGGCCAAAGGACTTGGTAAAATTGCTATATCACCTGACCATTCTATTTTCAATGTTTTTCTTGTAGATTCTTTAGATTACAACTTGCTTTCAGTTTATCAATTATGCAAAATGGGCTACAATTGTCTTTTACGGATGTAGGTGTTACTGTCTTTAGAATAAGTGATGATTCAGTAGCATTTAAGGGAGTACTCGAGGGTCAGCTATACTTAGTTGACTTCAATAGAGCTGAACTTGATACTTGCTTAATTGCTAAGACTAATATGGGTTGGCTCTAGCATCGTCGACTAGCCCATGTTGGGATGAAGAATCTTCACAAGCTTCTAAAGGGAGAACACATTTTGGGACTAACCAATGTTCATTTTGAGAAAGACAGGGTTTGTAGCGCATGTCAAGCAGGGAAGCAAGTTGGTGTTCATCATCCACACAAGAACATCATGACGACCGACAGACCGCTTAAGCTACTCGACATGGATCTATTCGGCCTGATAGCTTACATAAGCATCGACGGGAGTAAGTACTGTCTAGTTATTGTGGATGATTATTCTTGCTTCACTTGGGTGTTATTTTTGCAGGATAAATCTCAAACCCAAGAGACCTTAAAAGGATTCTTGAGACAAGTTCAAAATGAGTTCAGATTGAGAATCAAAAAGATAAGAAGCGATAATGGGACGGAGTTCAAGAACTCTCAATTGAAGGCTTTCTTGAGGACGAGGGCATCAAGCATGAGTTCTCTTCTCCCTACACACCTCAACAAAATGGTGTAGTGGAGAGGAAGAATAGAACTCTACTTGGCATGGCGATGACCATGCTTGATGAGTACAAGACTTTGGACCGATTTTGGGTGGAAGCAATCAACACCGCTTGCTACGCCATCAACCGTCTCTACCTTCACCGAATCCTCAAGAAGACATCCTATGAACTCCTCACCGGTAAAAAGCCCAATGTTTCATATTTTAGACTCTTTGGTAGCAAATGTTTTATTCTTGTTAAAAGAGTTAGAAAATCTAAATTTGCTCCTAAAGCTGTAGAAGGCTTTTTACTTGGTTATGACTAAAACACAAGGGCATATAGATTCTTTAACAAGTCCACTGGACTAGTTGAAGTCTCTTGTGACATTGTGTTTGATGAGACTAATGGCTCTCAAGTAGAGCAAGTTGATCTTGATGAGCTAGATGATGAAGAGGCTCCATGCGTCACGCTAAGGAACATGTCCATTGGGGATGTGTGTCCTAAGGAACCCGAGGAGCCTCCACATACACAAGATCAACCATCATCTTAAAATCAAGCATCTCCACCAACTCAAGATGAGGATCAAGCTCAAGATGATTAAAATGAACATGAAGAAGAGCCACCTCAAGAGGAGGACAATGATCATGGGGGGATGCCAATGATCAAGACAAGGAAGATGATCAGGGTCCAAGACCGCCTCACCCAAGAGTCCACCAAGCGATACAAAGAGATCACCCCGTGAACTCCATCCTCGGCGATATTTATAAGGGGGTAACCACTCGATCTCGTGTCACACATTTTTGTGAGCATTACTCTTTTGTGTCTTCTATTGAGCCAAACAGGGTGGAAGACGCATTAAGGGATTCAGATTGGGTGTTGGCGATGCAAGAGGAACTCAACAACTTCACGAGGAATGAGGTATGACATCTTGTTCCACGTCCTAATCAAAATGTTGTAGGAACCAAGTGGGTCTTCCGCAACAAGCAAGATGAGCATGGTGTGGTGACAAGGAACAAAGCCCGACTTGTGGCCAAGGATATTCACAAGTCGAAGGTTTGGATTTCGGTGAAACCTATGCACCCGTAGCTAGGCTTGAGTCAATTCGTATATTACTTGCCTATGCTACTTACCATGGCTTCAAGCTTTATCAAATGGACGTGAAGAGTGCCTTCCTCAATGGACCAATCAAGGAAGAGGTCTATGTTGAGCAACCTCCTGGCTTTGAAGATAGTGAGTACCCTAACCATGTGTATAAACTCTCTAAGGCGCTTTATGGGCTCAAGCAAGCCCCAAGAGCATGGTATGAATGCCTGAGAGATTTCCTTATCACTAATGGCTTCAAAGTCGGCAAAGCCGATCCTACACTATTTACTAAAACAATTGCAAATGATTTGTTTGTATGCCAAATTTATGTTGATGATATCATATTTGGGTCTACTAATAAATCTACTTGTGAAGAGTTTAGTAGGATTATGATTCAAAAATTCGAGATGTCTATGATGGGGGAGTTGAAGTATTTTCTAGGATTCTAAGTCAAGCAACTCCAAGAGGGCACCTTCATCAGCCAAACGAAGTACATTCAAGACATACTCACCAAGTTTGGAATGAAGGATGCCAAGCCCATCAAGACACCCATGGGAACCAATGGGCATCTCGACCTCGACACGGGAGGTAAATCCGTAGATCAAAAGGTATACCGATCGATGATAGGATCTCTACTCTATTTATGTGCACCTCGACTGGATATTATGCTTTTTGTATGCATGTGTGCAAGATTCCAAGCCGATACTAAGGAAGTTCACCTTAGGGTCATGAAAAGAATCTTGAGATATTTAGTTCATACACCTAAGTTTGTTCTTTGGTACCCCAAGGGATCCACCTTTGATTTAATAGGTTATTCAGATGCTGATTGGGCATGGTGTAAAATTGGTAGGAAGAGCACATCAGGGACTTGTCAGTTCTTGGGAAGATCCCTGGTGTCTTGGGCTTCAAAGAAACAAAATTCAGTAGCTCTTTCTACTGCCGAAGCTGAGTACATTGCCGCAGGCCATTGTTGCGCGCAATTGCTTTGGATGAGGCGAACCCTTAGGGACTATGGATACAAATTAACCAAAGTCCCTCTCCTACGTGATAATGAGAGTGCAATCCGCATGGCAGATAATCCCGTTGAGCACAGTCGCACTAAGCACATAGCCATTCGGTATCACTTTTTGAGGGATCACCAACAAAGGGGGGATATCAAGATTGCTTATGTTAGCACCAAAGAACAATTAGCCAATATCTTTACCAAACCACTAGATGAGAAAACCTTTACCAAACTTAGGAATGAGCTAAACATTCTTGATTCTCAGAATTTTGATTGATATTTTGCACACATAGCTCATTTATATACCTTTGATCATATCTCTTTCATTTGCTATGACTAATATGTTTTCAAGTGTATTTCATGCTAAGTCATAGATTGAAAGGGAAATGGAGTCCTCGGCGAAGACAAGGCTTCCACTCCACTCTATCGGTATTATTTACCCTTCGTCGTCACTCCGCACCGCTCTCCACTTTGGTATAATCTTCACTCATATTCATTTGTACCTTTGGGGAGAAAGTAAAAGGGCTCTAAAGACTCTGTTTTTGGCGATTAATGCCAAAGGGGAGAGAGTATTAGCCTAAAGCAAAAGGACCGCACCACCACGCCAATTTCAAAAAAATTCGAAACAAGTTTAAATTGTTAAATGTTTTTCAATTGGTATCTTTGAAATTAGTATTCCTCTAAAAAATTCTATCTCAATTGGTATCTATACTTAAAGGAGGAGTTTTTCAAAAATTTGGTATCTAAAATACTTGATCTTCTTTCAATTGATAAAATCCTCTTGAACACTAAGAGGAGAATTTCATCAAGGGGAAGTTTCGTTTAGTCAAAGGAAGAGCATTTGAAACAGGGGGAGAAAATTTTAAATCTTGAAAATGCTTCTCGAAATCTTATTCATTTACCTTTGACTATTTGCAAAAAGACTTTGAAAAGAATTTCTAAAAGATTTTGCAAAAACAAATCAAGTGGTGCAAGCGTGGTCCAAAATATTAAAAGAAAGAAAGCAATCCATGCATATCTTATGAAAGTATTAATTAGTTTAATTCCAAGCAACCTTTGCACTTACCTTATGCAAACTAGTTCAATTCTGCACTTATATATTTGCTTTGGTTTGTGTTGGCATCAATCACCAAAAAGGGGGAGATTGAAAGGGAAATAGGGTCAAACCTTTTCCTAAATGATTTTGGTGGTTGAATTGCCCAACACAAATAATTGGACTAACTAGTTTGCTCTAGATTACATGTTCTACAGGTGCCAAAGGTTCAACACAAACCAATAAAAAGTTGAAGTTAGGGTTCAAAAAGAAAGGAGCAAAACCAACCGAAGGCTGCCCTGGTCTGGCGCACCAGACTGTCCGGTGCACCAGGGAGATCAACTCTGAACTGCTCAGCTTCGGGTTTTTGGAGAGCCACTCCGCTATAATTCACCGACTGTCCGGTGTAGCACCGGACTATCCGGTGTGCCATGCGGAGCAACGGCTGCTGCGCCAACGGTCGTCTGCAAAAGTGAACAGTGAACGTGAACAGTGCGCGCAGAGTCAGAGCAGCGCCAGAAGGCGCACCAGACAGTGAACAGTGACTGTCCGGTGGCTCCGTCTGTCAGAGCTCCAACGGTCGAACCCTGACGGTTGGGTGACGTGGCTGGCGCACCGGACTGTCCGGTGCGCCCATCGACAGACAGCCTCCCCAACGACCATTTTGGTGGTTGGGGCTATAAATACCCCCAACCACCACCACTTCAAGGCATCCAAGTTTTCATCCATTGCATTCCATACAAGAGCTCTAGACTTCACTCCAAGACACAAACAAGAGATCAAATCCTCTCCCAAGTCCAAGATCACTCTAAACAATTAGTGACTAGTGAGAGAGGGATATTTGTGTTCATTTGAGTTCTTGTCGCTTGGATCGCTTTTCTTCTTCCTCATTTCTTGTTCTCAACACCTTTGTAATCAAAGCAAGAGACACCAAGTTGTGGTGGTCCTTGTGGGGTCTAAGTGACCCATTTGATTAAGGAGAAAGGCTCACTCGGTTTAGGTGACCGTTTGAGAGAGGGAAAGGGTTGAAAGAGACCCGGTCTTTGTGACCACCTCAACAGGGAGTAGGTTTGCAAGAACCGAACCTCGGTAAAACAAATCACCGTGTCATTCGCTTTCATTTGCTTGTGATTTGTTTTCACCCTCTCTAACGGACTTTCGGTTTTATTTCTAACACTAACCCGGCTTGGAGTTGTGCTTAAAGTTTATAAATTTCAGATTTGCCTATTCACCCCCCTCTAGGCGACTTTCAAGCGTGCGAGAATATTCAACTTAGACGATAGTTGGCTCTGTTCTTAGAAAACAAAGGGATGAAGGAGGAAGGATTAGCTTGAGTAGGAGGGGTCTAAGAGGATGGAACCATGTTAACATAGGGGAGTATTCGTCTTAGAGATAAGGATTGGCTCTGTTCGTACAAAATAAAGCGAATGTGAGTAACCAAGAAGGATTAGCACAAGTATGGAGAAGATGAGGGAGGGGGAGGGGAAACATATTATATGCACAAGACCCCCTCCGTACACAAATACATAAATTAAGGTCGTGCTTAACAAATCGTGTATATGGTCATGTAAAATACTGTTTTACATTGTAGACTATGTATTATCTTCAGAGTGAAGTTGATCGAAATAGAAAGTAGGATAGGGATGGGCCATGAAGGTTGTTGGAGATAGCCTAAAGTTAGCAAGTAGGATTGTGTCGATGGGGCTTGGCTTGCCATTGTTCAATGCTCATGTTGCTTGGATACACTGTGTATGCATGCAAGCAGAGTGCAGAGAGAGAGAGACATCTAATAGCTCTACCCATACCTGGAGCAAAGTGCAAACACATCCTATCATACTACAAAGATGCCGATGAAATGTTATTTTTATGACTGAGTTTATTTCTCACAGGAGCAAACAGTACAAAGACCGTCTCAACTCTCAATCTAGTCAAAAAGAGAGCCAAGGACACGAAGTCAGTCAGCAGCTCTGCCCATACCTGGTACCTGCAAGAGAGAGAGCATGGGAACAAACTGGTCGTCCATCACTCTTTGCGTTCGAAGTGATTGAACTGCAGATATAAGAAGTACCATGCATGCACTCACTTTGTTCGATTCTTGGGTTAAAGAAAACAACGTAGCGATTTGCAGATGCTTGGAGCTAGACAAGACTGAATGGATGGAACAGTCAATCACTGTTTGGCAAAGAACAAAATAGCTCTCGTATGTACTAACAACCGATTGCTCAAGAACTACAACAACACGGTGAGATGGAAGGTGCAGCCGCTGAGAAAATCCTCATGGACAATGCCCAATAAAGGAGTTACAAATACTACAAAGTCTCTCAAAATGTGTAAACAAACAGCAGGCTCGATCTACTTGCTACTGCTCTCTCCAAATCCAGACAAGGGGATGGACTAGATCCAACATCTCAAACTCATCTGGTACGTGCATGCTCCTACCAAATCTCGCAGCATTATTTCCTTCCTGTCCAGAGACCAGCAAAGCAAAATGTTATTAAACGGGGGCATTAGCATGATGGCCTGATAATTCAATCAGAGTAGGTGAAGTGTAATTTTCAGAGACATGAGACCAGACACCAGAGGTGCATGACAGAGGAAACTTTTAGTAGGATGTAGGCCTCCTCCCAATCAATGAACTTAGCTTGCAATAGTACCGTACCTATTGTCAATGTGGGGTCCATTCCTCGCTTCCTCTCACCCAAATGCTCCCCACCCCTACTGGAAAGAGCACATGTTGTTGAACACCAACTGGCTGAGCAGCTCCTGCTGCCTTGTTGGCTCCCCCGCTGCTTGCTGATGCTGCATCAGGTAAGTGCTGCTGCCATTGTCCTGGAAAAGAGTGACCTGACGTTGGTTAAAACATGATGGATGCTGATGTGTTTGGAGAGACTCGCATGTAGTGTATATACGAGAGAGGAAGTGGAACACATGCCAACCTGGGAAAAAGAGATGGAACCCTGGCCATGGCCATGCAGTGAGTAAGGTGTGGTGGTGTCCATGATGGCTTCAGATGGAGCTGCTGGGCTGGCTTGGCTCAGCACTGGACCTGCCATTGCAAGGGCTTCCTGGAACATGACTCCCATCTTCTGAAACACATCAGCGCAATTTTACAGTTCACATTTAAACATCAGCTTATTGACCGTATTTTTAGCTGACAAAAAAATGATTTTGCTGTTCCATACTTGTGCGTGGTCATGGAGGCCATCACTATCCAGTCCGAACCCATATAGCACTGGGCTCATGGAGGCAATCCTCATGGAAAGGAACTGAAAAAACAGGCAGGAGTATATGATTTGCAAATTGTTGTCAGCTAGAAGTGCCACATTTTTAGCACTGAGTATTAATTCTTCATGGCTCCTGCTTTTTTTTTCTTTTTTTACCTCAACTTGGTTCTGCAGGGACTGCACATAGTTGATAATCTCATCCAGAATCAGGGCCTTTCCAGTAACCTGTCCAAAAAAAAGCACATTTGTTCCTTCTCAAAGTTTACTACTTAAACGGCCTACTATAACTTATAAGCAGATATCAGTATATCAAATATAGTTAATCCAAGTAACTAATCTGACCTTGTCACAACCAGGGACCAGTGCTTGCAGCATCCTCATCCTCTCACTGATCCTCTCTCTCCTCACCTAATAAGGCCAACCAACAAAAAAAATTGCCATCGGGAGGTGTTCATCAGTTCATGCAAGAGAAGATAACGAAAAAGAGGGGAGGCAGGAAGTACTGAGACCAAACTATTACACACGACTAACTGTCAAATTAATGCTACAAGGATTAGAGTGAGAGGTGTACTGTACCCTCTCTGCAAGGCTGTGGCTGTCCGTTGCCTGACCCCTCCTCGCCCTCACATGGATGTACCCCCTGGTGGCCTCGTCTTCAGTAGCGCTCTTCTCCTCAGTATTAGCCTCCTTGTTGTGGGGCCTCTTTCCCCGCCTGCTCTTGCTCTCCTGCTGCTGCTTGCAATCCTCCTATAAACCAAAACGCAAAAAAAAAATGGTTTCAAAAAAAGTAAAATCACGGAACAATCAATCAATGTTGCAGGAAAAAATGGCAAATGGTGGCTGTGTATGTAATAAGTTGCTTTGCTGCTACTACCTTGGATTGAGCAGAGCTGAGTGTAGCACTGTCTTCTGCAGGCTTCCTCTTCCTCTCCATCGGAGACGCAGCAGCAGCACTGCCCTGTGGCTGCGGGGAGGTGTCGACCACTGCAGATGAGCTCTGAAGTGAGGCGTCGTCCTCCACCATCATCGCTGCTGCATTTGCATTTACAGCTTGGCCATGGTTCTGGTCGTAGAACAGGAGGCTTGAGAGGTTCGGGGTGTGGCTACTGGCCAAAGTCGCAGGCATCTTGAGGAGGAGCGAGTTGTTCGGCCGTGAGAAGCCCGCCATTGGAGTGGAGAAGATCTATCCCCGTGCCAGCAAGGCCGCAACTGTTTGTTCTCTCGATGTCTTGTGGTCTGGTTTCTTTGGATGCGGAGGAGAAGAGGGACGGACTCGCGTTGGCACTTGGCAGCAGGAAGTGGAGACCAAGGTTGGCTACTACTCACTGGTGCCGCTACTCGTGGTCGTGGTGGTTTATATAAAAGATGGGAAGACAGTGAGAAAGATGGGAGAGAGGGGGTGGTAACTGGTAACTGGTAATTAAGAGCAAATAATCATTAATATAATAAACCAAACATTCTCCTGCTAGAGATATATATGTAACTACTTATTACTCGTAAACCAAACAATGCTTATCCATAGATCACCATCTCCGCCCACCGTCAGCCATGCAGTGTGTGCTCGGCTCGGGCTCGGCTGCTCGCTCTCGTCACCTAATCGATGGAACAATAACTTCTCCGCCCACCGTCCGGCCTCCACCAAGCCACCAACCAGGACTAGCAGCCTATTTAGCTGCGACCAAACTGGAACTGTATGCTGCTACTGTATCATTAACTCTTTTGCAGAAATCAATAGCAGCCAGATTAAATGCGGCCGGGCCAGCAGAGATCGATGGCGCGCTATATATATAGAGAGAGAAATTAAATTGTTGAGAAACAAATAAAACTACTGCTGCTCAGAATTATCAAAAGTACGGTGTTCATTGTGTTAGATTCTTTTGGTGCGTATGATCGATTACTAAGTCCCTACAATACCATTCCTGTCTAAAATACCTCGATGATGAGTAGATTCATTCTACTAAGGGGTATAGGTATACATATCGTCGTTGTTGTTCCTAGCCATCATTACGGCGGCGTCTTACAGCGAGGATCCGCCTCATCCTCCTTCTCGATCTCCCTGCGGGTGTCGAGGAGATTGGTTCCCGTTATTGATCGATGGTGGATCAACTCCTCCAGTGTTGCATGCAGGGGGAATCTCAGATCCCGATGGGATGATAGGATCTGAGACATAGTCACAGCGATTCCAGTCACTCCGAGCGACTAGGGGACCGATTCCTCTCAAAGTGTCGATTAGGGTTTTGTGGTCGAGCGATTAGCGTTGGCTAAACCCGTCGGCCCCCTTAATCTATTTATATGGCGTCGTGTGATCGGGGACTGCAATCAACGGTTAGGATAGCCCTCCGATCGATCAGGGACGCAGTTAGACGGTTAGGATTAACCCTAACCTAGTTACTGTTAACCTGCTAGAGGACACATCCTAACAGATTGGTCACTGATGCATGTATGTACTGCTAAATTAACAACACATATATACTAGCACAGTCAAGGTCAGCGATCTCATTTCTTCAGTTCTTCAGCTACACAGTAGTAGAGATCAGCTAGCTAGCAGCCGTCACACAGACTGACAGGGCACTGGTCAGTGAGTCATCAATAAACATTTCCCGCCTCGAGATGACCAGCTAGCTAGGATGAATCTGACGACGATTCTGATCTATCGATCGATCGATCGAGCAAAGTCCGATGCACGTACACATTGCCAATTAGGCAATCACCTATGTATGTTCATAGCTAGCTATGCGTAGGCTACGTCGTCCCTGCGTGCAGTGGTTCCAGTAAACGACGACGTGTACGTCGCGTATCTCGGATTCATGCGCTGTATTTATGCATGGCATGGGCCGCTAATAATTAAACTCGGCATGGTCCGTCAGTACGTGTGTGACTTGATCTAATCTAAAAACCCGCCTTAACACAAAATAGAAAGAAAAAAAATCTCAACTTGAGAAATTAAATAACGGCTACCTGTCGTACATGCATGCGTAGGATTATACTTAGACAAAAGATTTTGATCTAACAACTGTTTGACCTAGCTAATCCTTGTACTATACGTACTAGTACTATCACCGCAGTATTGCAAGGTCGTCAGATCGTATGCATGTACCTCTGCATGCATGGCTTGCTTTGGCTAGGGTTACGTAAATTAACCCACGCGCGAGTTGAAGTCGTGCGCGTGCAGGTACGTACTAGCGTATCAGTATCATGCATGCATGCATGCTGGGTTGAGAGAAGAAAATTGAAATTAATAAACGTTCGCACCTGTATATACGTACATATGCTACGTACGCTTTGCATTCCCTCCGTACAAAAGAGAGAGAGAGTACGGTTATACTAGCTTTGAACCAAAAAATTAAATTAACTTTGTTCAATAAGTTTATAGAAAATAGTATTAAGCATTTATGTATCTAGATAGATTTATTATGAAAATAATATTACCTCCATCCAAAAATAAATAGATACGGTTTTAGATAATAGTAAATAGCTGTGTTTTTTAGCAAATTTAGTTAAACTTTAAATTATTTGACTTACCTAAACAAAACTCCGAAGGTGCAAGCACTACTGTACAAAAGGACTTACATACAAAGATATCAATAATATCGGTTGCTTTTAAAAACCGGTAGAGGACATTAGTAACGGTTGTTGTCTTCGACCGGTACTAATGCTAAGTCATCGGTCGAAAACAACAATCGATACTAATAAAATATAATTTAGACCAATTGGTATGTTTTTTTCTAGTCAAACAGATGTAGCGAGTTTCGTAAACTCTGCCCTACACTACATGAACAAAATTCACTTTCGGCGGCCCGGAGCCGAAAAAATATGGCATATGTTGCGAAAATAAGCTTACAAGTCGTCGAAAATAAGCTCTTACTTTCGGCGGCTTAGACCTAGCCACCAAAAATGAGTAGAAGTGTGTTGTGCTAGAAAGAAGTAGTTCTAAAGATATTTTCTCCGTTTTTTTATTTGTCACGGTTTAGTTTAAAAATAAGACGACAAATATTCGAGTATATAAACTTTTATATAAACGTGCTCTTTACGGTGGAATTCGTGGGGGAGGTCTGAAAACATGATCGCTCGACGACTCGATCCCTCACTGTCACATGAAAATGCTTGCGCGCGGACGGCATAAGTGTGAGGTCTTGTCGTCGTACATGTGTTTGGCTGCTATCGACGTACGACGCAGCAATGCCAGGCCTTTTCCGGCGTCTTTGTAGCTTGCTAGCTTCTGCTTCCCGCCAAGAGCCACAGATCGAGGTAGCTGTTCATGCGCTTCTCTGGCTCTGCTAGCTACTCATTCATCAGTCATTCTATCTACCTCTATATACTGTGTCCAGGCCAGTCGACGACGGACACCAGCGTGTATACTTAACCTATACTACACAGCATGTATCGATGCAAAGGCGGCCGAGCAAGCTAAAAAAACACTACGTACACTACATGCATGGCTGCTGCATATGCTAGCTAGCTTCAAAGTGTGACCTGCTGGCTGCTGCAGCCATGAGGAGCGTCTTTAATTTCATCAGAAGACGGGTCACGACCGATCGCTTGCTTGGTCACCTTTATTTTTGTAGCTGTCCACGAGCAAGGAAATAAAAAACAAACACTACCACTACCGGAATCGACGGCTTTGCCGAGTGCCTGAAGCACTCGGCAAACTCTTTGCCGAGTGTCGCACTCGGCAAAGAGGGCTCGACATACAGTGCATCGGTAAAGCCGTCTTTGCCGAGTACTTTTTCTCGGGCACTCGGCAAAGTGGTTTGCCGAGTGCCAGAGAGCACTCGACAAAGAAAAGCAGCTGTTACGGCAATGGGTGACGTAGACGGAGTCTTTGCCGAGTGCCCAAGGCGACACTCGACAAAGGAGTTAACTTTGTCGAGTGCCTGCCTGACAGCACTCGACAAAGAATCCGCCAAAGTGGTCCCCGTGTCAGGTACTTTGCCAAGTGTCTGGTATGGCACTCGGCAAAGCGTGCTTCTTTGCCGAGTGCCAGAGCCAGTACACTCGGCAAAGAACCTATACCAGTGTCCAGGTCTTGGTTCTTTGCCGAGTGCTATGGCCTTGACACTCGGCAAAGCACCTCTTTGCCGAGTGTCACACTCGGCAAAGTGACCAGTATACACCTTTTTTATTTGTTTTTTATATTCCATCCAAACAAACAAAAGATACCACATATATACATCACATATATCACATATATACATCACAGATATCATCACAAACATAAATATCCAACACAAACATAAATATCCAAGTTCTCAACGCAAACATAAGTATCAAGAACATAAGTCTCATAAGTCTCAAGCTCTGACATAAGTATCCAACACAAACATAAGTATTCAACACATGTTCTGAAGTCTAAACACTAAAAACATAACTCTCATGGAGGTGGGCGGTTGGTCTGGTGCTGCGTTGGGCTGAACCCTTCATGAGGGTTGTTGGATGCCGCCCCAGATTGGCCCTGCACACAGAAGAGATTGCATGTGTTATACCAGATGCATTACCAACATGTAACTATAATTTTGATACTCACAGGAGTATGGAACAGAGCAGGGTCAACTGCAGGGAACAATGGAGGTGACGGAGCGAAACCCTGTGCGGCGCCAAGGCTCTGCATGTACTGGAACATCTCCGCCATCCTCTGATCAGCCGCCAGGTGAGCCTCCCGCTCCGCCATTATCCTCGCCTCCATCTCTTGACGTTCCCTCCTCTCTTCTTCTAGTTGGGTCTGTAATATTACAAGCCAACGTTATAGTAACTCAAAGAAAAAGGTATATAATTCAAGGAAGGACGAGTTACAGAAGCACTAACCTCGAGTTGTTGTATACGATACTGTGAGCTGTCGTGCCGAGGTCGTATGGCTGGACTCGAGCCCGTGCTCCTTGCTTGCACCTGAGACAGAGTGGGAGTGGAGGACGAGTCGATTTCCCCATCGGCAATCCAGTACCGCCCATGTCTATTGCCTCCTCCGACCCTCATGAGACGAATATTTGCCACCCTTTTTCAACCAAATGAACCTGAGAGCTTCCTTACAAACTGGGCATGGGAACTTACCGTGAACACACCAGGCGCAGAATAGCCCATACGCCGTTAAGTCATGCATGGAATACTGGTACCAAACATGCATTCTGAAGTTTGTCTTCGTAGCTCGGTCATACGTCCATACCCCTTCCTCTCAGGCACGTACCAATTCATCGATCAAAGGCTCCATGTACACGCCCATTTTATTCCCCGAGTGTCCGGGAATTATCAACGACACGAATATATTCTGCCTTTGAAAGCACACACCAGGGGGAGATTGATTGAGATAACAAACACGGGCCAACATGTGTACGGGGCAGCGCTCATTCCATAGGGATTGAACCCATCTGTGGCCAATGCAACACATACATTACGAGCCACTTTGGCTTTCTCACGGTGAATGGCATCAAAGTGTTTCCATGCTTCACCATCGGATGCGTGCACCATCTTATCAGGATTGTATCGTTTTCCATTTTTATGCCATGTCATCTGTTTCGCGGATTACTCTGTCATGTACAGACGCTGGATCCTCGGTATGAATGGAAGGTGCTGTAGGATTGTCAAGGGGATGTCGAGCTGCCTCTTCTGTCCATCACCAGAGTCTACCTCCATGAACCTAGACGATTTACACTTAGGACAGTACTTTGCCTCCGCATATGTCACACCCGGTTTTAGAAGGCAAACCGAATGCGAACCATGTACGTGCCAGGATCAGTTATTCACGTACACAGCAGTTACATAATATGGACATCATCACACAGTGCTCAAAATAGTATTAATAAGGGAAATAGTCGATTACATCATACGTCTGAGACGTCCATATAGTTCTTACAATAAATCAAAGTGCGGAAAAGAAACATAGATAACCGCGGCCTTCACAGGCAGCCGACTGGGGGTTGCCGCTAACCCACACCTAGAACTCGTCGTAATCTTGGAACTCCTGGAAGTCTCCTTCCACAGCTTCATCTTCGCCTGAGCAGTGGTTGCAATGCTGACAACCTGGGGATGGGGGGGTTTGGTGTGTAGAGCAAGGGTGAGTACACATCAACATACTCAGCAAGTATCCTGTTTGGCTGTAGTGGACTAGCTTTATGTGGGGATAAGTCAAGCAGTTGCTTTTAGTTGGTCAGATTATTACTTACTAGTAGAAAGCCAAGTTTTAGCATTAACCCAAGTTATTAACCCGATGTACCCTTTCCAAACGGAAAGAATACCACTTACCAGCACCATAGTCATAACCAGAACCATCGATCTCATAGCCACCTGTACCAAAGTATCTCTGATCAAGTACCACTAATCACTGGAGCTCCCTTGGCCGCTCATAACCGCGAGCACGGCTGATATATCAGTTTTCAAACACTCTACAGAGGTTGTGCACTTTACCCACAAGCCGTGATTCCCATTCTGCCCGGAGATCATGACTCTCCATTGATCACTACCAAGGTGACCCAGCAGGGCATCACTACGTAGCCTTTACAAAGATTCCCCGGGGCTGTAGCCACCCGTTAGGTTTCCTAAATGCACCGCACTCCTCCCCAAGGGGCGAACCCAAACTTGGCAGAGCGAGCCGCATACACCGAGCCCCATTGACGGCACGACGGCTAAGTGAACTACACCCCGGATCCTCTAATTATTCAGCTAAGGGCACCCCATTCCACCCTCATGGTTGCACTGTTTTCCCGGGCGGTCATCCATAGAACAGGTCCTTACGGAGAGGCACTCGAGAAACCGCTCGAGCCCCCTTGATGACCACAAGTACCACATCATAATAAGAGAGGGGAAAACAGCGTATCATAGATAATCTCATCATGTTCATTGATTAGAGTTTGAGCAATAGCATAAAGCTAAACAGTAATAATCCAACCCAAATAGGTAAACAAGGACATGGATAACAAAAGCTAGTCAATCCTTAGGCATAAATGTGTAAAGCGGGAGGTGAATTAAATAATGAATAGGACATAGATAGGTCAAGGGACACTTGCCTCCACCAACCGACTGCTGCTCAGGGGCTTCTCCTGCGGGTTCCTCGGGCTCTTCAACTGGATCGTTCTCTATGCGAGCGCAAACATACATACATCCACATATTTAATACCAAAGAACAGTACACCATACAATAGAATGCAATAAGTAAACAGACGTTCTACGCAGGCTCGCGAGTACGGTTAAGAGAGAAAGAGAAAAAGACAGTCGAGAAACGATCACGTTACATGATTATAAATTAACCACTCGCTTAATAGAAGGAAATTTAATGTAGACACTATGTTTAGCGTAAAGTAAAGTCATGTTTCATGTCTAATTATTATAAGCAGGTGGAGATAAATAATAGGATGGTCGCACGGCGAGACGCGCGACCAAGCTCTCTAAAACAAATTAAGAAGCTAACGACTCGTCGCACGACCGGGCACGCAACGAGACACTTCGCCTTAGTTACGAGGAGACGTTAAGCGTCGCGCGACGAAGCGCACGACGGCATACGTCGACTAAACTGAGTCCAAAGTGGAACGTCGCGTGAATACACACGCGGCGTTACACCTTAAACAACCTGAAACAAAAATGGATCGTCGCGCGACGAAGCGCACGACGCAACACAAGATAGAATCTGAATTTAGACAAATCCGTCGCGCGGCGAAGCGCGCGACGCAACACGCTAATTAACGAATAATCACCGTGAGCGCGGGCGAGCGGGGACACGGTCGGGCGAGGCCGGGACGGGGAACGGGCGGCCGAGCCGAGGCCGGGGCGGTTGAACCGGCCAGGGGGGCGGTTGAACCGGCCAGGGGCGGCCGAGCCGGGGGCGGGGGCGCGCGGGCGAGCGGGGCTCGCCGCGCCGCGGGAGGGCGCGGGGCCACCACGGCCGGCCGAGCCGAGGGGCGGGGCCGCGCGCAGGGGCCGGGGACGGGGCAGGGGGCGAGGCCGAGCGCCGCCGGGGGCCGGGGACGGGGCAGGGGGCGAGGGGAGGCCGGGGACGGGCGCCGCCGCGCCGAGGAGGCCGAGCGAGGGCCACGCCGCCGGGGAGGCCGGGCGGGGCCGCGTCGAGGGGCCGAGGTGGGGGGGCCGAACGCCGCCGCGGGGAAGGAGGCCGGGCGGGCGAGGCCGAGCGCCGCCGCGGGCGAGCGCCGCCGGGGCGGGGACGGGGACGGGGTCGCCGCGCCGGGCAGGGGCGGGGACGGGCGGGCGGGGCCGCCGCGGGGAGGGGCGGGGGCGGGATCGCCGCGCCGGGCAGGGGAGGGGCCGAGCGGGCGGGGCCGCCGCGGGGAGGGGCGGGGGCGGGATCGTCGCGCCGGGCAGGGGAGGGGCCGAGCGGGCGGGGCCGCCGCGGGGAGGGGCGGGGGCAGGAGCCGCCGCGCCGGGGAGGGCGGGGAAGGGGTCGAGCGGGGGCGGGCGCCGAGCGGGCGGGCAGGGGCGCCGCCGCGCCGGGCAGGGACGGGGTCGCGCGCGGGCAGGGGGAAGAGGGAGGGCGCGCGCGCGGGGGAGAAGAGGAGGGAGAGGGAGAGAGAGAGAAGAGAAGGGGAGGGGAGGGGAGCTCACCTCGGGGTCCAAAATCTGGTGATCGCCGTCTCCAAACCCTAGGGCACCACGGGGAGAGAGAGGTGGAAGGGGGAGAGGAGAGGTTGTTGCGCGGGAGATCCAAATGAGAGAGAGAGAGGGGAGGGGGCGCATAGGGGGGGGGGGTTGGGCGCCAGGGGCGCGCAGGCCGGGGAGGGGGGCGGGGCCGGCTGGGCTGGGCTGGACTAGGTTGGGCCGGGCTACTTCGCGGATCGAAAACCCACGACGAGCGCGGACCACTAAACAGAATTAAATCGCGAACCGAAATCCGGAACGGAACGAGACGAACACTCAACATCAGACAAAGAAATGCGCTTCGGCATGATGCAACACCCATGACACTTAGGCTTTGGTTTATACATGACACGGACACCTGCCGCTATACTGGTTTGAAATTGGGAAGAAGGAGCAAACGGGGAAAGAGAAAAGAGAGTAACGCCCGAATTTGGTGAGAGAAAAGAAGAAAAAATTATACCCCCAAATTCAGGGCGTTACAAACCTATCCCCCTTAAAAGAATCTCGCCCTCGAGATTCAGGGTTGGCTAGCAAAGAGCTCAGGGTATTTAGCCATCAGATCATCTTCACGCTCCCAGGTTGCTTCTTCCTCAGAGTGATGATCCCATCTGACTTTGCACATTCTGATAGTCTTCCTTCGGGTGACTCGGTCTGCAACCTCAAGGATCTGCACTGGCTTCTCAACGTAGGTCAAGTCCTCCTGGACTTCAAGACCTTCCACTGGCAACTGCTCTTCTGGCACACGCAAGCACTTCTTCAACTGAGACACATGAAAGACGTCATGCACAGCAGACAAATTCTCGGGCAAACTGAGCTGATAGGCCACTTCTCCACGTCTTGCAAGAATCTGATACGGACCAATGTAGCGGGGTGCTAGCTTGCCTTTCACTCCGAACCTTCTGACTCCTCTGATTGGTGACACTTTCAGATAGACAAAGTCTCCGACTTCGAAACTCAGCTCTCTTCTTCTTGTGTCTGCATAGCTTCGCTGCCTTGATTGCGCTATCTTCAGATTCTCTCGGACCATCTTGATGTTCTCTTCGGCTTCAAGCAAAATGTCTGGCCCGAACACTTGCTTTTCTCCCGGCTGATCCCATTGCAACGGAGTTCTGCAACTCCTTCCATAGAGCGCCTGAAATGGTGACATCTTCAAACTGGCCTGGTAACTGTTGTTATAGGAAAACTCTGCATAAGGCAATCTCTTATCCCATCTGGACTGATCTTGCAATGCACAGGCTCTCAACATGTCTTCAAGAATTTGATTGGTCCTTTCGGTCTGGCCATCTGTCTGCGGATGATAAGCTGAACTGAAATTCAGATGCGTGCCCAAAGCTTCATGCAACTGCTGCCAGAAATGAGAGGTGAACTGCGTTCCTCTATCTGACACTATCTTCTTTGGCACACCATGAAGACAAACGATCCGAGACATATACAATTCTGTCAATACTGCACTGCTATAGTTGGTCTTGACAGGTATGAAGTGGGCTGACTTGGTCAAGCGGTCCACTACTACCCAAATGGAATCGTAGCCGGCTCGAGTGCGAGGCAATCCGACTATGAAATCCATACCAATTTCATCCCATTTCCACTGAGGGATCTGCAACGGTTGTAACAATCCAGCAGGTCTCTGGTGTTCTGCCTTAATTCTTCGGCAACTATCGCACATAGCCACATGCTTTGCGATTTCCCTCTTCATTCCGTACCACCAGAATTTCTTCTTCAGATCCTGATACATCTTCTCACTACCAGGGTGAATCGAATAAGCTGCCTCATGAGCTTCCTTAAGAATCAATTCCCGAATGGACTGGACATTGGGAACACACAAGCGGTCTTTGAACCATATCACGCCTTCTGCGTCTTTTCGAAAATCTTTGCCTTTGCCTTCTAGAATCAGTCGCCGGATCTCACTGATTTTCTCATCATTCTTCTGCGCTTCTTTGATTTCGCGCTCCAAGGTAGGTTCCAACTCAACTGTGACTCCTCGCGAATTATTCAGAAATCCGAGACTCAACCTGTCAAACTCCTTGGCCAACTCATAAGGCATCGGACGAGCGACCATCAGATTGACTTGACTCTTTCTGCTCAAAGCATCTGCCACTACGTTTGCTTTGCCTGGATGGTAATGAATCTCCAACTCATAGTCTTTGATCAACTCTAACCATCTTCGTTGCCTCATGTTCAACTCTGACTGAGTGAATATGTACTTCAGTCTTGTGATCTGTGTAAACATCGCATTTCTGTCCATATAGGTAATGCCTCCATGTCTTCAGTGCATGAACCACTGCTGCCAACTCTAGATCATGGATTGGGTAATTCTTTTCATGAACCTTCAACTGTCGGGACGAGTAAGCCACAACTCTTCCCTCTTGCATCAACACACATCCCAAACCTGTGTAACAAGCATCACAATACACCGAGAAGGGCTTGTGCACATCAGGCAAGATTAGGACAGGCGTTGTAGTCAACTTCTCTTTCAGCGCTTCAAAGGCCTCTTGGCATTTCTGGGTCCACTTGAACTCAACTTTGTTGCCTAGCAACGCTGTCATTGGTTTCGCAATCTTCGAAAACCCTTCAATGAATCGCCGATAATATCCGGCCATCCCAATGAAGCTCTTGATTCCTCGGGCATCTGTTGGCGCTTTCCAGTTCAAAATGTCTGTCACTTTCTTCGGATCCACTGCCAATCCTTCCTTGTTGATTATGTGACCCAAGAACAGGACTTCACTGATCCAGAACTCACACTTGCTCAACTTTGCATACAACTGGTGCTCTCGCAATCTCTGCAATACCATCCTCAAATGAGCTGCATGCTTTTCTTCGCTTTGAGAATAAATCAGAATGTCATCAATGAATACCACCACAAACTTATCAAGGTAATCCATGAATACACTGTTCATCAAGTTCGTGAAGAACGCTGGCGCATTGGTCAAACCAAAAGACATCACTGTGAACTCATACAACCCATACTTGGAAATGAATGCCGTCTTCGGAATGTCCGAAGGTCGGATCCTGAGCTGATGATAACCTGACCTCAGATCAATCTTGGAGAACACACTGGCTCCTCTCAACTGGTCGAACAGATCTTCTATCCTGGGCAAAGGATACTTGTTCTTGATCGTGACTTCATTCAAAGCTCGATAATCGATGCACATCCTCTTGGTGCCATCTTTCTTCTCCACAAATAGGACAGGGGCGGCCCAAGGCGAGGTGCTTGGCCGAATGTAACCTTTCTCTGACAGCTCATCAATCTGCTCCTTAAGCTCAACCAACTCTGGTCCAGATATTCTGTAAGCTCTCTTGAAGATAGGGGCGGTTCCAGGAAGAAGCTCTATGGCAAACTCAACTTTCCGCTCTGGTGGCATACCCGGTAAGTCCTTTGGAAACACATCTGAGAACTCAGACACCACCCTGATACTCTCAATTGGGTCTGCTCCACTGCTATCTACAGCTATCTGATAACAACTTCCTTTCTTTGGCTCAGGCGGGACTAACTCGGTTACCACTTCCTCTCCTAGTGGGGACACCAACTTGATTGTCCTTTTATCACAACTGATAACTGCCTGATACTTATCTAGCCAATTCATCCCTAGGATGACATCTATTCCCTGAGTACCCATTACTATAAGGTTGGCGGGAAATGCTATCCCCCTTATTTCCACACTTATATTCAAACAAATGCTATCGGCTCGAATTCTACCACCGGCTGAGTCAATTTGAATGGGGGTTGACATGGTAGTAATTGGAAGATTATGTGCTTCTACCCATGATGCAGTAATGAAAGAATGCGTTGCTCCAGTATCAAATAACACTTCTGCGATATGGGAGTCGACTGGGAACATACCTACTATCATGCCGGGGGTCTCCTGAACTGCTTCAGCCTCCAAGTGGTTCAGCCTTCCATGATTATAGTGCGGCTGAGAGCGATTGCCTGCTCCAGGCTGAGGCACATTCTGCTTTGCTGGGGCATTGGGGCCTGACTGCTGCTGGGCTGCCTTCTTCGGGCATTGCATCACCCAGTGGCCTTGCTCTCCACAGTGGAAACATGCTCTGTTTCCAACCTGAGCTGGTGCTGCCTGACTGCTCTGCTGGTTTGCTGGGGCAGGAAGACGAGGTGCCTGCTGATTCTGCCTTTGAAACTGACCTCCTGACTGATTGCTCTGACGGTTCTGGTACTGATGCTGAGGATACTGCCTTTGAAACTGCTGATGCTGCTGAGGTGGACGCTGGTTCTGCCTAAACTGCTGAGGTTGATTGCCTGAGAAACGAGGACGATTGCTGCTTCCAGGCTGGGGTCCACTGATCTTGCGCTTACGATCTTCCATCTCCTTGCGCTTTCTCTCTGTCATGATTGCTCTGTCAATCAGGTGCTGGAATGTCGGGAAGGTGTGATTCATCAGTTGGTACTGCAGAGGGTCAACCAAGCCTCTCAGGAAACGGTACTGTCGCTTGGCGTCGGTGTTGACATCTTCAGGAGCATAGCGAGACAACTGCAAAAACTTATCCCGGTACTCACTGACAGACAATGGCCCTTGCTTGAGGGCCAGGAACTCCTCCTTCTTCACTGTCATCAGACCTGCAGGAACATGGTACTGACGAAAGCTACCTCTGAACTCTTCCCAGGTGATGGCGTCAGGGTGGGCATGGGTGGCGAGGTAAGACTCCCACCATGATTGGGCTGCTCCTCTCAACAGACGGGGACCATACAGAACTTTCTCCCTGTCATCGCACTGAGCGGTATGCAACTCCCGCTCCACAGTGCGCAGCCAGTCTTCAGCATCCATGGGGTCAGAAGAATGAGCGAACGTTGGTGGATGACCTCTCATGAATTCAGCACGCTTGTCTCTGGGCATCTGAGGCATCTGAGGCTGAGGTGGGGCCTGCTGCTGTTGCTGCTGCTGCTGCTGAATGGCGGCCAGAGTCTGACCGATGGCTTGAACTGCCTGAGTCTGCATCAGAAACATTTGCTCGATCGACATCGGGGGCGGGGGCGGCAGGTGCTGCTGCTGGGGCACCTCCTCCTGTTGAGCGGCTCGCTCCTGCTGAGCACGCCTTCCTCCTCTGCGCCTGTTCTCTGACATCTGCAGAATGCAACCACACATCAGAACTGATCTGGCAAATCTTGCAGCATAAGAAAAGAGAATAGAATTCTTCAACAGCACTGAACAGATGAGCATCTTCACTGATCTCCAACACAGACCACGCAGCTTCTCAGATAAAGAGGAAAGTGGAATAAAAGGTTTCCCAACTATATAACTAGCTCCATTAACATAATAGATAAACCAAAATGCAGGGGATACCCACACTCTGGTGACAGTCATTACAAAGATCCAAACCAAACATAGTTCATCATGACAAACATAAATGCACAGGATATAGCAAACTACCCTGTCTAACTAAGACTAACTAAGACCGAGACTAACGCTAAGACTGAAGCTTCTACGTATATATTTCGTATTAATTACAAGATCCAACTCTAACGATCTATGGCTCTAGAGTTATCTTGGTCTTGCAGTCGGGATTGCCATAAGACTGGTGTCCACGCTGAGGTGAGCGGTACGGGTGCTGAGTCCCGACGGGAGCGGGGGAACCACCGTCCAGGTGACGACGTTCCGCGCGCTCAGCCCGCAACAGGGCGATCTCAGCACGAGCCCTACTCAGCTCGTCTAATGCATGGTCCAGCTCCGTGTTTAGCACGGCGGCTAGGTTGACTGTGCTGCTCAACCTAGGATTGCCCTCACCGATAGGTGAGACAATCACGCCTCCTGTGCTGCCAGATGGACGGCGGGGGTAATACTTCAGGTCAAGACCATCAGCTGCCCCACCGAAAACTGAGCAGTAGTGCGAAAGCGCACGCCGTGCAGCATCTTGCATGGCTGCCTCAGCTGAGTCCCGTTCAGAGATAGAATAGTGCTCTGAGCAGGCCTCCGCACCCTGGAGACTGTTCTCCGGGCAGCACACCAAGCAAGTTGCCTCCCAGCGGTCCGGGTAGACCCCGCGACTGTGCTGGTAGACCACACAGCGATACTCGACGGACCAAGTATGCCGGTTAAATGCCCGACGTAGCAGGGTGTCGAGCGCATCGTGGAAGTGACACCCGCGAGCAGCGTCGCGAGTGATGGGTCGAGCAACCCATCCTTCTGGCTCAGGGTTAGCAGAGAAGTCGGTGTCGTGGCTCGAGCTGTCGTCGCCATCTCCGTCGTCTGGGTCTCCTCCAGCAACTACTCCAGAAGCTGGGGCGCCCAGTGGTGATGCAGGGGGCGCCTCCAGAGGAAGCACAGGGGAGCAGCTCCTCACAGACTCTATCTCCTGGTGGAGCGAGAAGGAAGAGCTCTGCTGCTCCTGTCGTCGACGTTCCTGCTCCTCATGCAGGCGGTGGTGCAGTCTCTCCAAGTGGCTGGACTGTCCGGCCACGGGACGGCGAAGCGGACGCTCAGCAAGGCGGGAGGGTAAGAAGGGGATGACTGACTTTCGTGCAGTGTGTCTAAGTCGAGCCATCTACAAAAAGACATCGCAAGCAAAAGGGTGAGAACAGAATTAATATGACCAGCAAATAATGAATCATAAGTAAATGAAGGATTAGAATAAAACATGATTTTCAGCAAGGTATTATATATAGTAGAACATAGGTTTGGTCGGTATGACCAACTTTTGAAGGGATATCAAAGTCAAGGCAGAGACAGAGGTCTATAGTCCTTAGAACGACCATTCTATTCTAGGTTAGCGGTCCTACAGTCAGCACGGCTTTGATACCACTTATGTCACACCCGGTTTTAGAAGGCAAACCGAATGCGAACCATGTACGTGCCAGGATCAGTTATTCACGTACACAGCAGTTACATAATATGGACATCATCACACAGTGCTCAAAATAGTATTAATAAGGGAAATAGTCGATTACATCATACGTCTGAGACGTCCATATAGTTCTTACAATAAATCAAAGTGCGGAAAAGAAACGTAGATAACCGCGGCCTTCACAGGCAGCCGACTGGGGGTTGTCGCTAACCCACACCTAGAACTCGTCGTAATCTTGGAACTCCTGGAAGTCTCCTTCCACAGCTTCATCTTCGCCTGAGCAGTGGTTGCAATGCTGACAACCTGGGGATGGGGGGGTTTGGTGTGTAGAGCAAGGGTGAGTACACATCAACATACTCAGCAAGTATCCTGTTTGGCTGTAGTGGACTAGCTTTATGTGGGGATAAGTCAAGCAGTTGCTTTTAGTTGGTCAGATTATTACTTACTAGTAGAAAGCCAAGTTTTAGCATTAACCCAAGTTATTAACCCGATGTACCCTTTCCAAACGGAAAGAATACCACTTACCAGCACCATAGTCATAACCAGAACCATCGATCTCATAGCCACCTGTACCAAAGTATCTCTGATCAAGTACCACTAATCACTGGAGCTCCCTTGGCCGCTCATAACCGCGAGCACGGCTGATATATCAGTTTTCAAACACTCTACAGAGGTTGTGCACTTTACCCACAAGCCGTGATTCCCATTCTGCCCGGAGATCATGACTCTCCATTGATCACTACCAAGGTGACCCAGCAGGGCATCACTACGTAGCCTTTACAAAGATTCCCCGGGGCTGTAGCCACCCGTTAGGTTTCCTAAATGCACCGCACTCCTCCCCAAGGGGCGAACCCAAACTTGGCAGAGCGAGCCGCATACACCGAGCCCCATTGACGGCACGACGGCTAAGTGAACTACACCCCGGATCCTCTAATTATTCAGCTAAGGGCACCCCATTCCACCCTCATGGTTGCACTGTTTTCCCGGGCGGTCATCCATAGAACAGGTCCTTACGGAGAGGCACTCGAGAAACCGCTCGAGCCCCCTTGATGACCACAAGTACCACATCATAATAAGAGAGGGGAAAACAGCGTATCATAGATAATCTCATCATGTTCATTGATTAGAGTTTGAGCAATAGCATAAAGCTAAACAGTAATAATCCAACCCAAATAGGTAAACAAGGACATGGATAACAAAAGCTAGTCAATCCTTAGGCATAAATGTGTAAAGCGGGAGGTGAATTAAATAATGAATAGGACATAGATAGGTCAAGGGACACTTGCCTCCACCAACCGACTGCTGCTCAGGGGCTTCTCCTGCGGGTTCCTCGGGCTCTTCAACTGGATCGTTCTCTATGCGAGCGCAAACATACATACATCCACATATTTAATACCAAAGAACAGTACACCATACAATAGAATGCAATAAGTAAACAGACGTTCTACGCAGGCTCGCGAGTACGGTTAAGAGAGAAAGAGAAAAAGACAGTCGAGAAACGATCACGTTACATGATTATAAATTAACCACTCGCTTAATAGAAGGAAATTTAATGTAGACACTATGTTTAGCGTAAAGTAAAGTCATGTTTCATGTCTAATTATTATAAGCAGGTGGAGATAAATAATAGGATGGTCGCACGGCGAGACGCGCGACCAAGCTCTCTAAAACAAATTAAGAAGCTAATGACTCGTCGCACGACCGGGCACGCAACGAGACACTTCGCCTTAGTTACGAGGAGACGTTAAGCGTCGCGCAACGAAGCGCACGACGGCATACGTCGACTAAACTGAGTCCAAAGTGGAACGTCGCGTGAATACACACGTGGCGTTACACCTTAAACAACCTGAAACAAAAATGGATCGTCGCGCGACGAAGCGCACGACGCAACACAAGATAGAATCTGAATTTAGACAAATCCGTCGCGCGGCGAAGCGCGCGACGCAACACGCTAATTAACGAATAATCACCGCGAGCGCGGGCGAGCGGGGACACGGTCGGGCGAGGCCGGGACGGGGAACGGGCGGCCGAGCCGAGGCCGGGGCGGTTGAACCGGCCAGGGGGGCGGTTGAACCGGCCAGGGGCGGCCGAGCCGGGGGCGGGGGCGCGCGGGCGAGCGGGGCTCGCCGCGCCGCGGGAGGGCGCCGGGCCACCACGGCCGGCCGAGCCGAGGGGCGGGGCCGCGCGCAGGGGCCGGGGACGGGGCAGGGGGCGAGGCCGAGCGCCGCCGGGGGCCGGGGACGGGGCAGGGGGCGAGGGGAGGCCGGGGACGGGCGCCGCCGCGCCGAGGAGGCCGAGCGAGGGCCGCGCCGCCGGGGAGGCCGGGCGGGGCCGCGCCGAGGGGCCGAGGTGGGGGGGCCGAACGCCGCCGCGGGGAAGGAGGCCGGGCGGGCGAGGCCGAGCGCCGCCGCGGGCGAGCGCCGCCGGGGCGGGGACGGGGACGGGGTCGCCGCGCCGGGCAGGGGCGGGGACGGGCGGGCGGGGCCGCCGCGGGGAGGGGCGGGGGCGGGATCGCCGCGCCGGGCAGGGGAGGGGCCGAGCGGGCGGGGCCGCCGCGGGGAGGGGCGGGGGCGGGATCGCCGCGCCGGGCAGGGGAGGGGCCAAGCGGGCGGGGCCGCCGCGGGGAGGGGCGGGGGCAGGAGCCGCCGCGCCGGGGAGGCTGGGGAAGGGGTCGAGCGGGGGCGGGCGCCGAGCGGGCGGGCAGGGGCGCCGCCGCGGGAGGGGCCGAGTGGGCGGGCAGGGGCGCCGCCGCGCCGGGCAGGGACGGGGTCGCGCGCGGGCAGGGGGAAGAGGGAGGGCGCGCGCGCGGGGGAGAAGATGAGGGAGAGGGAGAGAGAGAGAAGAGAAGGGGAGGGGAGGGGAGCTCACCTCGGGGTCCAAAATCCGGTGATCGCCGTCTCCAAACCCTAGGGCACCACGGGGAGAGAGAGGTGGAAGAGGGAGAGGAGAGGTTGTTGCGCGGGAGATCCAAATGAGAGAGAGAGGGGGAGGGGGCGCATAGGGGGGGGGGGTTGGGCGCCAGGGGCGCGCAGGCCGGGGAGGGGGGCGGGGCCGGCTGGGCTGGGCTGGACTAGGTTGGGCCGGGCTACTTCGCGGATCGAAAACCCACGACGAGCGCGGACCACTAAACGGAATTAAATCGCGAACCGAAATCCGGAACGGAACGAGACGAACACTCAACATCAGACAAAGAAATGCGCTTCGGCATGATGCAACACCCATGACACTTAGGCTTTGGTTTATACATGACACGGACACCTGCCGCTATACTGGTTTGAAATTGGGAAGAAGGAGCAAACGGGGAAAGAGAAAAGAGAGTAACGCCCGAATTTGGTGAGAGAAAAGAAGAAAAAATTCTACCCCCAAATTCAGGGCGTTACAGCATATTCTTTCCTAAATAGCACGCAGCCCTTCGAACAAGCATGAATCTGCTCATACGTCATCTTGAGTGCACAAAGGAGTTTATGTGCCTCGTACATGCTCTTTGGCAGAACGTGATCATCCGGAAGCAGGCTCCTAATAACCATCAATAAGCCATCGAATGCGTCTCTACTCATGTTGTACTGCGACTTGAACGCCATTACACGCCCAATGGCATCCAGTTGAGAAACCTTTGTCTGGTTGTGAAGGGGCTTCTGTGCCGCGTCGAACATGTCGTAGAACGCCTTTGCAATCGGCTCTGGCTCATCATCCATACATCCTCCCGTGTACTGTGCCTCCTGATAGTCGTTCAACATATCCGCTACCCCTGCATCCGCGTCATAATCCTCGACACGTTGTCTCAGCACCTCCTCTCTCGTACGATGCGCTTCACCATAAATGATCCACCGAGTATAGCCCAGCGTAAATCCATTCTTCTAAATATGTTCTACCATGGCCTTCTTTGGTTTTCTTTTCTGGTTGGCACATTGAAAGTCGCCTAGAGGGGGGGGTAAATAGGGCGAACCTGAAAATTTATAAACTAAAGCACAACTACAAGTCGGGTTAGCGTTAGAAATATAAACGAGTCTGAGGGAGAGGGCGAAAAACAAATCGTGAGCAAATAAAGAGTGAGACATGATGATTTGTTTTACCGAGGTTCGGTTCTTGCAAACCTACTCCCCGTTGAGGTGGTCACAAAGACCGGGTCTCTTTCAACCCTTTCCCTCTCTCAAACGATCACTTAGACCGAGTGAGCTTCTCTTCTCAATAAAACGGGACACAAAGTCCCCGCAAGGACCACGACACAATTGGTGTCTCTTGCCTCGGTTACAATTGAGTTGATCACAAGAAAGAATGAGAAAAAGAAGCAATTCAAGCGCAAGAGCTCAAATGAACACAAGTCACTCTCTCACTAGTCACTATTTGATTTGGAATGAACTATGGACTTGGGAGAGGATTTGATCTCTTTGGTGTATCTTGTATTGAATGCTATAGCCCTTGTAAGGTGTAGGAAGTTGGAAAACTTGGATGCAATGAATGATGGGTGGTTGGGGGTATTTATAGCCCCAACCACCAAACTAGCCGTTTGGTGAAGGCTGCTGTCGTATGGCGCACCGGACAGTCCGGTGCGCCACTGGACACTGTCCGGTGCGCCTGCCACGTCACCTGGCCGTTGGATTCCGACCGTTGGAGCTTCTGTCTTCTAGGCCACCGGACAGTCCGGTGGTGCACCGGACAGGCACTGTTCACTGTCTGGTGTGCCATCTGTCTCTGCTCTGACTCTGGCGCGCACTGTAGCGCATTTAATGCCTTCTGCAGACTACCGTTGGCGCGAAGTAGCCGTTGCTCCGCTGGCACACCGGACAGTCTAGTGCGCCACCGGACACTGTCCGGTGCTCCACCGGACAGTCCGGTGAATTATAGCGGAGCGGCCTCCAGAATTCCCGAAGGTGAGCAGTTCGGAGTTGGAGTCCCTGGTGCACCGGACACTGTCTGGTGGCACACCGGACAGTCCGGTGTGCCAGACCAGGGCACACTTCGGCTGACTTTGGCTCTCTATATTTGAATCCTTTTTCGGTCTTTTTATTGGTTTGTTGTGAACCTTTGGCACCTGTAGAACTCATAATCTATAGCAAACTAGTTAGTCCAATTATTTGTGTTGGGCAATTCAACCACCAAAATCAATTGGGAAAAAAGGTGTAAGCCTAATTCCCTTTCAATCTCCCCTTTTTGGTGATTGATGCCAACACAACCAAAGCAAATATAGAAGTGCATAATTGAACTAGTTTGCATAATGTAAGTGCAAAGGATACTAAGAATTGAACCAATAAATTCTCATAAGATATGCATGGATTGTTTCTTTATTTTTAACATTTTGGACCACGCTTGCACCACATGTTTTGTTTTTGCAAATTCTTTTGTAAATTATTTTCAAAGTCCTTTTGCAAATAGTCAAAGGTAAATGAATAAGATTTTGAGAAGCATTTTGAAGATTTGAAATTTTCTCCCCCTATTTCAAATGCTTTTCTTTTGACTAAACAAAACTCCCCCTCAATGAAATCCTCCTCTTAGTGTTCAAGAGGGTTTTAGATATTAGTTTTGAAGAGGTTGTACCAATTTGAAATTCTATAAGATATCGATTGAAAAATCATCAATTGAAAAATCTTTTCTTAACTCAAAATTTTTGAAATTGGTGGTGGTGCGGTCCTTTTGCTTTGGGCTAATAATTTCTCCCCCTTTGGCATGAATCGCCAAAAACGGATACTTGAGTGAAATATAAGCCCTTTTAGTTTCTCTCCCTATGGTACATAACATAAGAGTGAAGATTATACCAAAGTTGGAGAGTTGCATGGAGCGACGGCGAAGGGTGAGTAATTTGATGGAGTGGAACCCTTTGTCTTCGCCGAAGACTCCAATTCCCTTTCAATCTATGACTTGGTTTGAAATACACTTGAAAACACATTAGTCATAGCATATAAAAGAGATATGATCAAGGTATATTAATGAGCTATGTGTGCAAGACATCAAAAGAAATTCCGAGAATCAAGAATATTTAGCTCATGCCTAAGTTTGTTAAATGTTTGTTCATCTAGTGGCTTGGTAAAGATATCGGCTAATTGTTCTTTGGTGTTAATATAAGCAATCTCGATATCCCCCTTTTGTTGGTGATCCCTTAAGAAATGATATCGAATGGCTATGTGTTTAGTGCGGCTATGTTCAACGGGATTATCCGCCATGCGGATTGCACTCTCATTATCACATAGAAGAGGAACTTCGATTAATTTGTAACCATAGTCCCTGAGGGTTTGCCTCATCCAAAGCAATTCTGCGCAACAATGGCCTGCGGCAATATACTCGGCTTCGGCGGTAGAAAGAGCTACATAATTTTTCTTCTTTGAAGCCCAAGACACCAGAGACCTTCCCAAGAACTGGCAAGTCCCTGATGTGCTCTTTCTATTTATCTTACACCCCGCCCAATCGGCATCCGAATAACCAATTAAATCAAATGTGGATCCCCTAGGGTACCAAAGGCCAAACTTAGGAGTATAAACTAAATATCTCAAGATTCGTTTTATGGCCCTAAGGTGACCTTCCTTAGGATCGGCTTGGAATCTTGCACACATGCATACGGAAAGCATAATATCCGGTCGAGATGCACATAAGTAAAGTAAAGATCCTATCATCGACTGGTATACCTTTTGATCTACGGATTTACCTCCCGTGTCGAGGTCGAGATGCCCATTAGTTCCCATGGGTGTCTTGATGGGCTTGGCATCCTTCATCCCAAACTTGTTTAGAATGTCTTGAATATACTTTGTTTGGCTAATGAAGGTGCCCTCTTGGAGTTGCTTCACTTGAAATCCTAAGAAGTACTTCAACTCCCCCATCATAGACATCTCGAATTTTTGTGTCATGATCCTACTAAATTCCTCACATGTAGATTCGTTAGTAGACCCAAATATAATATCATCAACATAAATTTGGCATACAAACAAATCATTTTCACGAGTTTTAGTAAATAAAGTAGGATCGGCCTTTCCGACTTTGAAGCCAGTAGTGATAAGAAAATCTTTTAGGCATTCATACCATGCTCTTGGGGCTTGCTTGAGCCCATAAAGCGCCTTAGAGAGTTTATAAACGTGATTAGGGTACTCACTATCTTCAAAGCCTGGAGGTTGCTCAACATAGACCTCCTCCTTGATTGGTCCGTTGAGGAAGGCACTTTTCACGTCCATTTGATAAAGCTTGAAGCCATGGTAAGTAGCATAGGCAAGTAAAATGCGAATTGATTCTAGCCTAGCTACGGGTGCATAGGTTTCACCGAAATCCAAACCTTCAACTTGTGAATATCCTTTGGCCACAAGTCAGGCTTTGTTCCTTGTCACCACACCATGCTCATCTTGCTTGTTATGGAAAACCCACTTGGTTCCTACAACATTTTGGTTAGGACGTGGAACTAAATGTCATACCTCATTTCTAGTGAAGTTGTTGAGCTCCTCTTGCATCGCCACCACCCAATCCGAATCTTGAAGTGCTTCCTCTATCCTGTGTGGTTCAATAGAGGAAACAAAAGAGTAATGTTCACAAAAGTGAGCAACATGAGATCGAGTAGTTACCCCCTTTTGAATATCGCCGAGGATGGTGTTCACGGGGTGATCTCGTTGAATTGCTTGGTGGACTCTTGGGTGTGGCGGTCTTGGAACTTGTTCATCTTCCTCTTCTTGATCATGGGCATCTCCCCCTTGATCATTGCTCTCCTCTTGAGGTGGCTCATCTTCTTGATCTTTTCCTTCATCATCTTGAGCCTCATCCTCATCTTGAGTTGGTGGAGATGCTTGCATGGAGGAAGATGGTTGATCTTGTGCTTGTGGAGGCTCTTCGGATTCCTTAGGACACACATCCCCAATGGACATGTTCCTTAGCGCGACGCATGGAGCCTCTTCATCATCTAGCTCATCAAGATCAATTTGCTCTACTTGAGAGCCGTTAGTCTCATCAAACACAATGTCACAAGAAACTTCAACTAGTCCAGAGGACTTGTTAAAGACTCTATATGCCCTTGTGTTTGAATCATATCCTAGTAAAAAGCATTCTACTGCCTTAGGAGCAAATTTAGATTTTCTACCTCTTTTAACAAGAATAAAGCATTTGCTACCAAAGACTCTAAAATATGAAACATTGGGCTTTTTATCGGTTAGGAGTTCATAAGATGTCTTCTTGAGGATTCGGTGTAGATACAACCGGTTGATGGCGTAGCAGGCGGTGTTGACCGCCTCGGCCCAAAACCGATCCGAGGTCTTGTATTCATCAAGCATGGTCCTTGCCATGTCCAATAGAGTTCTATTTTTCCTCTCCACTACACCATTTTGTTGTGGCGTGTAGGGAGAAGAGAACTCATGCTTGATGCCCTCCTCCTCAAGAAAGCCTTCAATTTAAGAGTTCTTGAACTCCGTCCCGTTGTCGCTTCTAATTTTCTTGATCCTTAAGCCGAACTCATTTTGAGTCCGTCTCAAGAATCCCTTTAAGGTCTCTTGGGTATGAGATTTTTCCTGCAAAAAGAACACCCAAGTGAAGCGAGAATAATCATCCACAATAACTAGACAGTACTTACTCCCGCCGATGCTTATGTAAGCAATCAGGCCGAATAGGTCCATGTGTAGGAGCTCGAGAGGCCTGTCAGTCATCATGATGTTCTTGTGTGGATGATGAACACCAACTTGCTTCCGTGCCTGACATGCGCTACAAATCCTGTCTTTCTCAAAATGAACATTTGTTAGTCCCAAAATGTGTTCTAGTCCACAAGGTTTGTGATGGTAGTCAAACACCAAAATCGATTATAGGAAATGTTGAGACTATTTCCCTTTCAATCTCCCCATTTTTGGTGATTGATGCCAACACAAATCAAAGCAAATACAAAGTGTATAAATGTAACTAGTTTGCATTTTGACAGATATGCATAAGTTATTTTGAAATGAAAGCATTTCTAAGCAGATAAGTTTGATATGATAATTTTTAACATTTTGGACCACATTTGCACCACTTGTTTTGTTTTTGCAAACTCTTTGGAAAAGTCTTTTCATAATCTTTTTGCAAATAGTCAAAGGTATAGGAATAAGATTTCAAGAAGCATTTTTAAGTTTTGAAATTTATCCCCCTGTTTCAAATGCTTTTCCTTTGACTTAACAAAACTCCCCCTGAATGAAATTCTCCTCTTTAGTGTTCAAAAGGATTTTACCATTTTTTGAAAACTTTCTCCCCTTTTGAAAATGCATTAAGATACCAATTTGAAAACTTCTTTTTAAAATATGGTGGTGGTGTGGTCCTTTTGCTTTGGGCTAATACTTTCTCCCCCTTTAGCATTAATCGCCAAAAACAGAGACATTGAGAGCCCTATACTTTCTCCCCCATTGGTACAAGTAAATAGGAGTGAAAGATTATACCAATGTGAGGTGTAGTGGAGTACGACGAAAGATGATACCGATAGAGTTGAGTGGAAGCCTTGTCTTCGTCGAGTACTCCATTTCCCTTCAATCTATGACTTAGTATAAAAATACACTTGGAAACACATTAGTCATAGCAAATGAAAGAAATATGATCAAGGGTATATAAATGAGCAATGTGTGCAATGTTTCAATCAAAATTCCGAGAATCAAGAATATTTAGCTCATTTCTAAGTTTGCTAAAGGTTTTCTCATCTAATGGCTTGGTGAAGATATCGGCTAATTGTTCTTTGGTGCTAACATAAGCAATTTGGATATCCCCCCTTGTTTGGTGATCCCTTAGAAAGTGATACTGAATGTCTATGTGCTTAGTGCGGCTGTGTTCAATGGGATTATCTGCCATGCAGATTGCACTCTCATTGTCACATAAGAGAGGGACTTTGCTCAATTTGTAGCCATAGTCCTTGAGGGTTTGCCTCATCCAAAGTAATTGTGCACAGCAATGGCCTGCGGCAATATACTCGGCTTCGGCGGTAGAAAGAGCTACTGAGTTTTGTTTCTTTGAAGCCCAAGACACCAGGGATCTTCCCAAGAACTGACAAGTCCCTGATGTGCTCTTCCTATCAATTTTACACCCTTCCCAATCAGCATCTGAATATCCTATTAAATCAAAAGTGGATCCCTTGGGGGTACCAAAGTCCAAACTTAGGTGTATAAACTAAATATCTCATGATTCTTTTCACGGCCCTAAGGTGAACTTCCTTAGGATCGGCTTGGAACCTTGCACACATGCATACATAAAGCATAATATCCGGTCGAGATACACATAAATAGAGCAAAGATCCTATCATCGACTGGTATACCTTTTGATCTACGGATTTACCTCCCGTGTTGAGGTCGAGATGCCCATTAGTTCCCATGGGTGTCTTGATGGGCTTGGCATCCTTCATTCCAAACTTGTTGAGTATGTCTTGAATATAATTGGTTTGGCTGATGAAGGTGCCCTCTTAGAGTTGCTTGACTTAAAATCCTAGGAAATACTTCAACTCCCCCATCATAGACATCTCGAATTTTTTAATCATGATCCTACTAAACTCTTCACAAGTAGATTTGTTAGTAGACCCAAATATGATATCATCAACATAAATTTTGCATACAAACAAATCTTTTGCAATAGTTTTAGTAAAGAGTGTAGGATCGGCTTTGCCGACTTTGATGCCATTAGTGATAAGGAAATCTCTTAGGCATTCATATCATGCTCTTGGGGCTTGCTTAAGCCCATAAAACGCCTTTGAGAGTTTATAAACATGGTTAGGGTACTCACTATCTTCAAAGCCAGGAGGTTGCTCAACATAGACCTCTTCCTTGATTGGTTCATTGAGGAAGACACTTTTCACATCCATTTGGTAAAGCTTAAAGCCATGGTAAGTAGCATAGGCAAGTAATATGCGAATTGATTCAAGCCTAGCTACGGGTGCATAGGTTTCACTGAAATCCAAACCTTCGACTTGTGAATAGCCCTTGGCCACAAGTCGGGCTTTGTTCCTTGTCACCACACCATGCTCATATTGCTTGTTGCGGAATACCCACTTGGTTCCTAAAACATTTTGGTTAGGACGTGGAACTAAATGCCATACCTCATTCCTCGTGAAGTTGTTGAGCTCCTCTTGCATTGCCAACACCCAATCCGAATCTCTTAATGTATTTTCCACCCTATATGGCTCAATAGAAGACACAAAAGAGTAATGTTCACAAAAATGTGCGACTCGAGATCGAGTTGTTACCCCCTTATGAATATCGCCGAGCATGGAGTTCACGGGGTGATCTCTTTGAATCGCTTGATGGACTCTTGGGTGTGGCGGTTTTTGACCCTGTACTTCTTGATCATCTTCCTTGTCTTGATCATTGTCATCTCCCCCCTTGATCATTGTCCTCCTCTTGAGGTTGCTCATCTTCTTGATCTTCTTCTTCATTGTCTTGAGCTTGATCCTCATCTTAGGTTGGTGGAGATGCTTGATTGGAAGATGATGGTTGATCTTGTGCTTGAGGAGGCTCTTCGGATTCCTTAGGACACACATCCCCAATAGACATGTTCCTTAGCGCGACACACGGAGCCTCTTCATCATCTAGCTCATCAAGATCAACTTGCTCCACTTGGGAGCCATTAGTCTCATCAAACACAATGTCACAAGAAACCTCAACTAATCTAGTGGATTTGTTGAAGACTCTATATGTCCTTGTGTTTGAGTCATAACCAAGTAAAAAACCTTCTACAGCCTTAGGAGCAAATTTTGATTTTCTACCTCTTTTAATAAGAATAAAGCATTTGCTACCAAAGACTCTAAAATATGAAACATTGGGCTTTTTACCGGTGAGGAGTTTGTATGATGTCTTCTTGAGGATTCGGTGAAGGTAGAGCCGGTTGATGGAGTAGCAGGCGGTGTTAATCGCCTCAGCCTAAAATCGGTCCAGAGTCTTGTACTCATCAAGCATGGTCCTTGCCATGTCCAGTAGAGTTCTATTCTTCCTCTCCACTACACCATTTTGTTGGGGTGTGTAGGGAGAAGAGAACTCATGCTTGATGCCCTCCTCCTCAAGAAAGCCTTCTATTTGAGAGTTCTTGAACTCCGTCCCGTTGTCGCTTCTTATCTTCTTGATTCTCAATCCGAACTCATTTTGAGCCCATCTCAAGAATCCCTTTAAGGTCTCTTGGGTTTGAGATTTTTCCTGCAAAAAGAATACCCAAGTGAAGCGAGAATAATCATCCACGATTACAAGACAATACTTACTCCCGCCGATGCTTATGTAAGCAATCGGGCCGAATAAATCCATGTGGAGTAGCTCAAGCGGCTTATCGGTCGTCATGATGTTCTTGTGTGGATGATGGGAGCCAACTTGCTTTCCTGCTTGACATGCGCTACAAACCCTGTCTTTCTCAAAATGAACATTGGTTAGTCCCAAAATGTGTTCTCCCTTTAAAAGCTTGTGAAGATTCTTCATCCCAACATGGGCTAGTCGGCGATGCCAGAGCCAGCCCATATTAGTCTTAGCAATTAGGCAAGTATCGAGTTCAGCTCTATTAAAATCAACTAAGTATAGCTGACCCTCTAATACTCCCTTAAATGCTACTGAATCATTACTTTTTCTAAAGACAGTAACACTTATATCCATAAAAAGACAGTTGTAACCCATTTTGCATAATTGAGATACAGAAAGCAAATTGTAATCTAAAGAATCTACAAGAAAAACATTGGAAATGGAATGGTCAGGTGATATAGCAATTTTACCAAGTCCTTTGACCAAACCTTGATTTCAAGCCCCGAAAGTGATAGCTCTTTGGGGATCATCGTTTTTCTCATAGGAGGAGAACATTCTTTTCTCCCCTGTCATGTGGTTTGTGCATCCGCTGTCTATTATCCAGCTTGAGCCCCCAGATGCATAAACCTGCAAAACAATTTAGGCCTTGTTCTTAGGTACCCAAACGGTCTTGGGTCCTTTCACATTAGAAACAAGCACCTTGGGTACCCAAACACAAGTCCTGGAGCCCTTGCGTTTGCCCCCAACATATTTGGCAACTACTTTGCCTGATTTGTTAGTGAGCACATAGGAAGCATCAAAAGTCTTAAATGAAACATTAGACTCATTTGATGCAATAGGAGATTTCTTTTTAGGCATTTTAACATGGGTAGAATGCCTAGAGTTAGATGTCTCATTCTTGTACATAAAAGCATGATGAGAAACAGAATGAGACTTTCTAGCATGAATTCTCCTAATCTTATGCTCAGGATAACCAGTAGGATATAAAATGTAACCCTCGTTATCCTGAGCCATGGGAGCTTTGCCCTTAACAAAATTATACAATCTTTTAGGGGCATTAAGCTTGACATTGCTTCCCTGTTGGAAACCAATGTCATCCTTAATGTCAGGGCGTCTCCCACTATAGAGCATGCTTCTAGCAAATTCAAATTTTCATTCTCTATCTCATGTTCATTAATTTTACTAGTTAGTTGTGCTATGTGATCATTTTGTTGTTTAATTAAAGCTAGGTGATCATGAATAGCATCAATATTAATATCTCTACATCTAGTACAGATAGAGACATGATCAACACTAGATGTAGAGGGTTTGCAAACATTTAATTCATCTATCTTAGATTTTAGCATGGCATTTTCATCTCTAAGATAGGAAATAGAATCATTGCAAACACTCAAGTCTTTAGCCTTAGAAATTAACTTATCATTCTCAGTCTTAAGGCTAGCAATTGATTCATTCAATTTATCAATCTTAGTAATCAAACTAGCATTATCATTTTTAAGATTGACAATTGAATCATGGCAAACATTTGATTTTTCAACCTTAGCAATTAAATTAACATTCTCAGTTCTAAGGTTGGAAATGGGGTCATGGCATATGCTGAGCTCTTTAGTCAATTTTTCATTTTTCTCTACTTCCTGAGCAAAAGCATTCTTTACCTTAACATGCTTTTTGTTTTCCTTAATAAGGAATTCCTCTTGGCTATCCAAGAGTTCATCCTTCTTATGAATAGCACCTATTAATTCATTTAATTTTTCCTTTTGTTGCATGTTAAGGTTGGCAAAAAGACTAAGCAAGTTTTCTTCATCATCACTAGAACTACCCTCATCACTAGATGTAGTATACTTGGGGTGGTTCTAGCTTGTACCTTCTTTTTCTTACCGTCCTTTGCCATGAGGCACTTGTGGCCGACGTTGGGGAATAGGAGTCCCTTGTTGACGGCGATGTTGGCGGCGTCCTCGTCGGAGGAGGAGTCGGTGGTGCTTTCGTTGGAGTCCCATTCCCGACACACGTGGGCATCGCCGCCCTTCTTCTTGTAGTATCTCTTCTTCTCCTTCTTCTTTCCTTTCTTGTCGTTGTCCCTGTCACTATCACTAGATATAGGGCATTTAGCAATAAAGTGACCGGGCTTACCACATTTGTAGCACACCTTCTTGGAGCGGGGTTTGTAATCCTTCCCCCTCCTTTGTTTGAGGATTTGGCGGAAGCTCTTGATGATGAGTGCCATTTCCTCGTTGTCGAGCTTGGAGGCATCGATGGGGATTCTACTTGGCGTAGATTCCTTCTTTTCTTCCTCCGTCGCCTTGAATGCGACGGGTTACACCTCGGATGTGGAGGTCCACCTTGCTCGACGATTTGTTTGGAGTCTTTGATCATCAACTCAAAGCTCACAAACTTTCCTATCACTTCCTCGGGAGACATTAGTTTATATCTAGGATCACCATGAATTAATTGAACTTGTGTAGGATTGCGAAAAACAAGAGGTCTTAGAATAACCTTGACCATTTCATGGTCATCCCATTTGGTGCTCCCATGGCTGCGCACTTGATTCACCAAGCTCTTGAGCCGGTTGTACATGGCTTGTGGCTCCTCTCCTTGGTTGAGGATGAATCGACCAAGCTTCCCCTCGATCGTCTCCCGTTTGGTGATCTTGGTCACCTCGTCCCCTTCGTGCGCCGTTTTGAGGACGTCCCAAATTTCGTTGGTCGTCTTTAACCCTTGCACCTTATTATACTCCTCCCGACACAAGGAGGCGAGGAGTATAGTTGTGGCTTGGGAGTTAAAGTGCCGAATTTGGTCGGCCTCGTCTGAATTGTAGTCCTTATCCCCTACCTTCGGTACCTGCGCTCCATACTCAATAATATCCCATATGCTTTTATGGAGTGAGGTTAGATGATGCCTCATTTTATCACTCCACATACAATAATCCTCACCATCAAAAAATGGTGGTTTGCCTAGGGGAACGAAAAGTAATGGAGTGTGTTTGGAAATGAGAGGATAGCGTAGGGGCATCTTACTATACTTCTTGTGCTCATGGCGCTTAGAAGTGACGGATGCCGATTCGGAGCCGGAGGTGGAGGGTGACGAAGAGTCGATCTCGTAGTAGACCACCTTCTTCATCTTCTTCTTCTTGTCACCTCTCCGTTGTGACTTGATGGAGGAAGAGGATTCCTCCTTATGCTTGTGGCTGGACTCCCTCGAATGAGTTCTTCCCGAGCTTGCGGACTTGTCACCGCCGGTCACGATCTCCCTCTTGGCGTGATCTCACGACATCACTTTGAGTGGTTAGACTCTAATGAAGTACCGACCTCTGATACCAATTGAAAGTCACCTAGAGGGGGGTGAATGGGCGGAATCTGAAAATTATAAACTTTAAGCACAATCTACAAGCCGGGTTAGTGTTAGAATAAAATCTGAGTCCGAAAGAGAGGGTGAAAACAAATCAACCAAGAAATAGAGCGGCTGACACGGTGATTTGTTTTACCGAGGTTCGGTTCTTGCGAACCTAGTCCCCGTTGAGGTGGTCACAAAGACCGGGTCTCTTTCAACCCTTTCCCTCTCTCAAACGATCACTTAGACCGAGTGAGCTTTCTCCTTAATCAAACGAGTCACTTAGACCCCTACAAGGACCACCACAACTTGGTGTCTCTTGCTTTGATTACAAGTGTCTTGAGAACAAGAAAGAGGAAGAGGAAAGCACGATTGCAAAAGCCAAGCAACAAGAGCTACAAATAATACACGGATCACTCTCTCTCTTAAGTCACTAATCACTAATGATCACTTGTCTTAATTGTGGAACTTGGAGAGATTGGAAGCTTTGATTGTGTCTTTGAATGGATTGCTAGCTCTTGTATTGAATGTAGAGGATTGGAATGCTTGGGTGTTGTGAATGGAGGTGGTTGGGGTTGTATTTATAGCCTCCAACCACTTCCTAGTCATTGCTCCTTTTCTGCCGACCGCGGACGGTCCGCGCCCTTGGTCCAGACGGTCCGCCCCTGCACATCAACGGCTGAAATCGCAACGGTCAACAGTAACGGCTATATCAACGGTTATATAGCATTTAATGTGTCATCAGATGTCAGATAAAGGCAGTCGCGGACGGTCCGGTCGTGCACCCCGGACGGTCCGCAAGGACGCTATAATTCATTTTACTGAACCCGTCACCTTCGGGTTTTTCGGTTCTTCACTGACCGGACGGTCCGTGTCTGAGGCCGGACGGTCCGCGCTTGGTCTCGGATGGTGCTTGCTTTTCCATCGGATGGTCCGTAGTGTAGACTTGTGTTTTTGCATTGGTTCTATCCAAGGGTCACCCTGGTGTCGCGGACGGTCCGCGCTTAGGTGATTTTCCAAAAACCTTCTCCTGTCCGGAATAATCTACTGTATTTCGGACAGTCGACTTTAGAATAGTTGTAGATGAACTTATGCACCTGTAGAATGATCAACTAGACAAATTGGTTAGTCCACAAGGTTTGTGATGGTCGTCAAACACCAAAATCGATTATAGGAAATGTTGAGACTATTTCCCTTTCAATCTTGCTAGAAATGTTTGGAGAATTTTTTGCCTTAAATTTTGAGAAACCCATCAATATTAATCATTTAATAGTGTCTTAGATTGCTAACAATAGAATGACATATAGACAAAAGCTCCTAATTAGAGTGGCGGCAATATTTTGGTCTATTTGACTTTGTCGTAACGATGTTATCTTTGCTTTTAAACCAAATCTATCAATTATGCAGGTCTTTTTCAGGAAAACATACTAGCTCAAATTCTGGAGATTGTTTCATAAAGACCAAACTTAACAAGAGGTCCTCACGGTATATCGATCTTTAGAGGTGGTAGTTATGGAAATCTTTGCAAGACACCGATGGAAGTCCAATGTCAGATTAGAGGGAGCTTAAGTCGTTGATGTGTTTCTTTTTTGGAGAATGTTTATGGTGGACGTTTGTTATTTTTCGATCTATAAAGCTGTATGCAAAAATTGCAAAAGGTCGAAACATTTTTATTTTCTAATAAAAAAGAGATAAGGTTGAGATCAAGCCCTTCAAAAACTAGCTTCTCCCTAGAAGCTATTTTTTCTAGCTAGCTCTTCTCACATGTAAAGAATCATCCAGGTAAAGCTGAAATAATTAGCTTCTCTCTACTATTCTTCCGAGAAGCTATATTTTACCGGCCCTGTTTGGCACAACTTATTTTTAATTTCTTCATAGATTTAAGTAGAAGTTGTACCAAACAGATAACTTATCAGTTCAGCTACTTCTCATAATGAACTAAAAGCAGTCGACAAGCAGAAGATGTTTTTTACCAACTTCTCAAATAAGATGTTTTTTCGACGCGCAGCAGCTATGCTAAACAGTGTCCAAATATTAAAAAAACAACTTTAGCTTTATCGGTGAAACTATTTTTATGAAGCCAAAGAAAAAAATGCTTCACTAGTACAACTGACTTGTACGTACCAAATAGACCAGAAGTCGCAGATTTTAGGATGTGGTGTAGTGATCATTAACCAGCAATCACTCAAGTACTCAACGTTTTACAAAGTTCAGCTTGCTACTCATGGTAGAAACTCTTCGATGCCGCTGTGTATGGGTGGGACAGGGGTTCGAGGGTTTTCTCGACCTGCGTGAGAAGGTCTTCTTCTTATTAAAATGCCCGGGGGCTGGGCAGGTCGAGTTTTTTTACTCATGGTAGAAACTCTTGAAGTCTTGATACAATGCACACATGGTTATTCTATTCATCCGGTCATCCCGTCAGAGGTTTTAACATTTAAGCATATACGCACAAAAACAAAATGAGATAAGTATGCAATACAATACGCACTCTGTACCAAACATCATAAACTCCCAACATCATATATATGGATGCTTTTGCAAAGTGCACATGGAGATCTTCTGCATCCCGGCAACTCGGAGATACGTCAACGAACAGAGGACGCAGTTGAAAATACCAGATACTGGCTACTCAAAATTTCCATGAAGATAACGGTGGGGTCTCGGAGTCCTTCCAAGTGTTGGCCAATTGATCGCCATACCGGTCACCCAAGACTTCACCAGCCGCGGCATACGACTCGAGTTCAGCCATCTCATCCGGTGTAAGCTTCACAGACAGTGCCCCCACGTTCTGGTTGAAGTTGTCGATTTTTGTTGTGCCAGGTATGGGGCAAACGTCGTTTCCTTGGTGGTGAACCCAGGCCAACGCGAGCTGTGATGGCGTGCATCCTTTCCGTGCTGCCATCGCGCTCACGCGCTCGAATATCTGAGCGTTCTTGTCGAGATTCTCTGGCTGAAATCTAGGCATATGCTGCACACGTATGAAATCCTCGTTAGACAGACCATATTTCTGATTCTTTTTCTTTGAGTATGTTATCATGTGATGAGACCATTCCATAAATTCGCCTCTACCTCGATATACATCTACACACTTTACCAACTGAGCTAGTTTAGCTTCCTATTCAAATAGATGACCAGAATCTAAAATTGTATGTAAGATCAAGGAAAGACACACATCAATGATAACCTAACCATGTATTATGCGTCTTATGAAGAGGTTGAACCAAAGGATAACAATAAATTATCAGTGTTCAATATGTAATAGTGTGAGTGTTCACCTTGCGGAAGTCCTGCTCAGATAGTGAGTCAACTAGTTTTGCTCCACTAGAGAAGAAACCTCTGCCTAGTGGACTGTAAGCCACGATTCCAATTCCAAGTTCTCTGGAATTGTCACAGAAAGGTGAGAATAAAGCTAATTCCTACTTGTTGGCTTCAAAACTCTAGCGTTCATGAAATTACCTGCAAGTGGGGATTATATCTTCTTCTGCATCTCTAGACCATAGCGACCATTCAAGCTGTACCGCGGTGATAGGATGGACTGCATGAGCTCTTCGGATTGTTGATGCAGATGCTTCGGATAACCCAATGTATTTTATCTTTCCTTCCTCCACTAGCTTCTTGAGTTCACCGATCTAGCAGCAGAAAAAGGAGGCAAACTCAATTGTCCAGAAGGAAATGGTTCATGTCTTACAAAGGTGAAGTATGGATTCGAAGAGAAAGTAACAGCACAAACAGGACTTTATAAAACAGGCTATAGCAGCGCTAGCCCCAAGCCCCCAAATAGAAGTATGCCATGTAGATAGGAAAGTAAGCAACCAATTTCCCCAGCAGAAGCCAGTGGTAGTATCTCCTGGTCATGCGAGTTTCCTGATCACACAGCAGAAAAGCTAATGTCGTCCTGATCATGCGAGTGGTAGGTTTGTGGGTGCCATGAGCCCATGACCCAAAAAAAAAGCATCATGAGGTTTTGCTGTTGCCCCAACACGCACCCTGGTGAGCGCTGAACCCTTTGTAGATAGAGAAGATAGAGCACTCAGCACCTCTACAAGCTGCTCTAACGCCCTGCAAGACTACTAATCGCCTGGTGAGCGCTTCAACCTTTCATCCTATAGAGCTCTCGGCCAGGGTTCTTCGGTTCGAAACGAATTTTGTGCTTCGAATGTCGAAAATTCAGTGTATTGCGTCCAAAATTTCATGAAATTTATCCATTTTGGTTGGGTTCTTCGGTTCGAAACGAATTTCGCTCTGGCGCCTCCGCTGGCTGCTCTGACTCCCTGCGTGACTACTGATCCGTGTGATCTGAACCCTGGCAGCCTGCATATGTGGGGTTCGAGACCACCAGCCACCCTCTTGTGTTGGGAATTGGGATACTCTAACATGAATGATCCAGAAAGCACAGTAACTAGTGCTTGCTGGGGCGCAGAATTCCGGATACAACTTCGGATCTGATTGATCCAATTGTTGTTGCCTTGGGCTATATGCAATGGTGCCTTAGAAAACCTCCTAGAAGTTAGTACTCCAGTAGTTCTTTGGGTTTGAGTTCTGCTATAAGGCTACTCTCACTCTCAATATGAGTTTCGTCTGAGTTTTATTTGCAACTATAAAACATCAGCAAAATTGATGACTTAGCAGGTTAATTATGGAGAGATAGAGAGAGTTTCATTAATTAGGATGAAACCCATCGGCAAAGTTACTAACACAAAAGCTGATGTGACAGTGTTAGTGCTGTGCTATAAGACTGGCCTAACATGAACGTTGGATTAAAAAGAATACGTTTCTTTTGTTTCTGGGTTAAATTCACGATGGTGATTGAGTTTATAGAAGAGAAAGCCTTGCATCATATAAATGCCATCAAACCACCATCGATCAGTCTCACAGTCGCTGTCATGCAAGAAAATTCCCCTCACTTATCCAGTTGTTAATAGAACACATCAAGCCTCCACAGCTACCAAACAAAGAAATCGACGGAGTGCACAAGGGCTACTCACCGTGACCTCGATGGGCACCCTCTTGTCGATGCGGTGCTGGTAATAGAGGTCGATGCAGTCAACACCGAGCCGCTTGAAGCTGCCCTCGCACGCTGCCCGCACGTAGGCTGGGTCGCCGTGGATCTCCCGCTTGCCATCGGCGAAGGAGACGCCGAATTTGGTGGCCAACTCGACCTTCTCCCGCACCCCGCCTTGCAGCGCCTGTTATTCAGAAGCATCACGTCGAACACCTTCAGTGCAAACTAGAAAAGAGGCCAAAAAGATACCCAAAAAATTCGAAAGGTCCGAGAAGACTGACCTTGCCCAGGAGGACCTCGTTGGTGTGCGGGCCGTAGACGTCGGAGGTGTCGAGGAAGGTGACCCCGGCGTCGACGGCGTGGTGGATAAGCTTGATCATCTCAGACTCGGGTTTTGGCGGGCCGTAGAAGGCGGACATGCCCATGCAGCCGAGGCCCTGCGCGGAGACCTCCAGCCCCTGCGAGCCCAACTTGATGCGAGGCACAGACACGAGAGCGGCAGCCATGGCAGGTGCAGGGAGTCGGGGTGGCACTGCCGGGGTGCTGATGAATGGTGATTGCTACTGACACCGGACAGAGCTATATATATAGGGTGAGCTATATCTGATAACGTCACTGCACATGTCGCATATAACCATGCACGTAAGAGGTGACGTCTTATATACAAAGTCTTACTATATGGTACGTAAATTTTATTACGTGTTTATACATTGACATATACGCCGGTCTGGCTAACAGTTACAAACAAAGTCGTGAAAGATTAGGCTCTCCCCCTGCGCACCATGTAGAGTACAACAGGTGGCAGAGCGAAGCCAGGATTCAAATTTGGGGGAACAAATCAGATTGAGAGGCTGCTAAAGTATACTATTTTAGATTTTTTTTAAGTTAGAGAAATTAGTAGTTCCTATAAAATTTGGGGAGGATTAGGGATGTTTGGTGACCAGGTAAATAGAGGGGATCCATGGAGAGGAATCCCTTCCTATTCAAATTGAGGACATATCTAGTGCATATGGTGCATATATTAAATTACAACTATCCATCTCAGATCTAACGTCTCTGGTTGATCATTGTAATTTACAAATAACACCTTCCATCACTAAAGCCCACCATGTCGGAGGGTGTCCTTAGCAAATATACCAAACAACTGCAGACGTTAGATCTAAAATGAGTGGTGATGATTTAATATGTGTATCATGTGCACTAAAATTCCATGTGCATTACATATGTTCTCATTCAAATTTGAATAGAAAAGGGTGGATCCTCTCCATTTCCCTGACCAGCCCTTACGGGGGACATTGCCCCGGCATCCTGATTGGTGGTTTAGATATTGTGTTTCGTAGACTAACAAGTATATTTGATAGTTTAGATATATTATGTCTCATAGATTGGTCTATATACTTATAGGTTGTCTTATCTCATAAGTCATGTATTCTATATAAACTGTCTAAACAATCAATGTAATACATTCATCCAATTACATCGTAGCTTCATTGCTCATGCTCTATGTAGTATATATTTAATATTAGTCTGTTGGGGGCCCACCTGTCGTTGTTGCTCAGCACCCTTGTAACGTGCCGCCCTTGGACTATAAAAGAGATGGCACATGCAATACAAGGGACAAGCTCTCTGACATCTTCACTTGGACCCATCTACTCCACGGTCCACACTCAGGCAATACAACTCATAGTGGATGTAGGGGTATTACGCTCTGGTGGGCCCAAACCACTCTAAACCTTATATGTCCTTGTGTTCTTGCATTCTGCTAAACCCTAGGCTATCCCCTTATTCTTAGGATTAGGAGGGTGCATTCCATCACCCGGCTGGAGTTTACCTCCAACGGGTATTCTATACTTGATGGGTACCCACACCCGTCTAGAGTGGAGCATGTGCCTTCCCGCCCGACTTGGTTTAGGGCGATGGCGAGCGCTGAGCGACAGTGTTCGACCTTCCGATTTCCAGGTGCGAGCATGTCGCGTACTCACATGCGGTATGGTCGTTTGGATTGTGCAGTAATAAAGAGTCATCGGCAGACGCTTAGAGGCTTGGACATGCTTTACTATTTAGGATGACTGTCTGTATATTGCTGTCGTGTGGCCAAAGACCTATGTAGCATGTAGTTGTACTTAGGATCTAGGAGTCTATGACCAATCATTGAGCTGGGCTAAAATTCTAGAGAATTATTGGCTATATTCTGGGTATTTTATACTCATGGGTATACGGATATAGGTTTACGAGTACATACCCTAACCCGCTCTACCTGTCAGATCCTCTTTTTCACTCATTAATAGACATCTGGCTATAAAATTGTAAACAAGTGGTACATGTAAATCGCTATCGAGTAACTTAGGGCCTTTTAATTTAACAAAAATGTGTAATAACCTCTTAGGATCATTCTCACCAAGTGGTTTAAGCAGATCCAACTCGAGCATGAAAATCTAACCTTTTGACCAATTTTGAGAAAATCTTGAGTTCAAAGCTTTTTTTCAATCTGTGGTTAAAGCTTTGATCTTCTGTAGCTTAAATTTTGTAGACACCTTTGATACTTCCATGTGAATATATGCATAAGATTTCAGCATTTCAGCTCAATCTAAGTTCGTTTAAATCGTTTTTGTCTTTTAAAGCTTTGGTTCAAACTGCTGGCAGTAGAGCGCGGCACTGATACGTGTGAAGCAGCACTGCGGCAGTGCCACGACAATACAATTTATTCTTCAAAATGCATATGAAAATATCCCTGCAACAATGCAATATATTCTGATTAAGCAAGCACAACTTTCGTATATACCATCCACACCATGCCAATATTTCATATATGCCACAACAGCACATCTCAATATGTACAACCATCTTTCATTAGAATGCCACATCTACTTCATGATAAAAGATGACTAGAAAATTAAGAGAAGCAACTCCATTTACAAGCTTACTATGCATCACCTGCAGCAAACAAAACCAAACCGTTTGCCAGATGACTAAATAAGGACCACTGATGCTAAACAAGCAAACGGCGGGGAAAGAAACAACATGCGCATCATGATACTGAAGCCCTAGAACGACATGTACATAGGTTGCTTTCATGCCATGAATTCGGATTGTCTGCACGACAAGCTAGGACCGAGCGGGGCTGGATCCCTGTTAGGTCTTGTTCGGTTATTCCCATTATACATGGATTGGATAGGATTGGAAAAAAATTAGAAGAACTTTGACTTGTTTGGGATTTGAACCCACCCAATCACACTCAATCCACATGGATTGAGAGCTAACCGAACAAGGTCTTAGTTGAGTTGACCACACCAAGAGAACCTCAATTTACTGAAGGTGTGGTTGCAAGATCATCTACTATGATCCTCTAACAATGCAAGAATGTCTTCGTCGCTTGTTCCACCATCGATTGCATACTGCAATGCTGTCCTACCATCTCGATCCATGGCTTGTGAATCAGCCCCTCTGCATACAAACAAAAAAAGAATATCAGACTTTGTATTCATTCCTGCCGCTTTGCTGGATCATAAGAAAAGCAGAAAGCACATTTCGCTAAACAAAACAGAGTTCTGACGATGATTACATAGTAATAATACTAGCAGTGATTTGAATAAACCTTGTTGACAAATCAAACATGTAGTTTAAGATCAAACTCCAGAATAATCAGGTTCTTGCATACCTGGAGAGGAGAAGCTTTGCATGCCGATGTCTTCCTTTCAAAATGCAGTGATGAAGGGGTGTCCGACCCCTAGAATCATTCATATTTACACTAGCACCATACTGCAAAAGTAATTCAACCATCCCAACGTCTGCAACACGGCATGCAAGATGGAGCAAGGAAAGACCTTCGCAACCGTCCTCCATGTCATCTGTGCGTGAACTCGTGCTAGCAGGGGAAAGGGGCTCCCGAGGAGAAATCTTGTCATGTGAATTGCAATCGAAAAATTTAGGACTTCCATCAGGCGGTGAAACCGGTTGCTCTTGCTGAAGTGCCTTTCCAAGAGTCAAAAATGGGCTAGAAGGCATCTCTCCGTAAACTAAATTTACATTGGCACGTGATCTCACAATGAGACTGTATGCTGTTTTCTTGTCATTTGCAGCTACACTATTCCACATCTGCTCAGCTAATTGATTCTCATCCATGCTACGCTTCCGTATAAACTCTTTGTCTACATACTGCAATATTTACACCGAAAAGATTAAAAAATGCAGCAACCAAATTGGGATACATGACACTAAATATATGTTCAAACTGAAGATCTTCAAATAGGCCAATAAAACATGCATTGGACCTATACGTCAAACATTATACGGATTCTAGTTCATGCAGTGTTGTTTTCTGATGGTTTCATGGGCATGTGATCACGAATGAGCATTGGGTAGATCCTAAAGTAATTTCTCATGAAACTTCAAGAATCTTGCCAAGAATGTAGCCCCTCCAATCACTGCTAAGTGTCATTTCAGAATGCATCATATCCAGACACATATTTTGCCACGAAATTCTACTGTAATATATTTTTCAAACCAAAAGAAACATTATAGAAAGCTAGTTTTGAGACAAGCTTATTTGTACTATTTCTGCATGGTCTATTAAATATATGAGTAAAATTCACGGTGGCCCTTAAACTTGTCAGGCTGTGCCATCGAGGTTCATTAACTTATCAAGTGCATTTTATGGACCCCTAATCTTGGAGGTGAACCGCTTAAAAAGGTTGTGACTAAAACTGCAATTCGTAAGTTGGTGGACCTGACAAGGGTCGATGGTTGGGACTGGAGTTCTCTATTTAGTTAGTAAACTGTTAAGGAGTCATATTTGCACAACCATTCTTTGCATGGAGATTCTTTGAGACAAATTGATTTTTTAACACTCCATCCATTGCTAAAGAACAAAGGAATACAAGCAGTTGTGATTTGTGAATGTAGTGAATACCTTGGCATGAATAAACTTCTCCTTGGCAGAGAATACATCTTTGTGTTTAGGCTTGCTAACAGAGAGGTACTGTGATGTGTCTGATCCATCAGCACTGCAAAAGAAACAATGTTACAAGTTTGTTACCTGGAGAGCAATAGAGAAAGACATTGAATTACTTCATAAAAAGATTCAAAACAGACATAATATATGACCTTGAATTATCATCTGGCAACATGTCTTCCCAAATATTGTTGACAAACATGTTGCCTAATGACTGAAAGAGATTGATTACTGATGGCTCCCAAACTCTGACATCAAGTGTCAGAGATCTAACCTGAAATAAGATGCATTTGTTTAGGGTACTATTCTATCAAAATAAATATATCATTATCCTAAATTAGAAATACAAAAATGATACTCAGCTATAAGAAACCCTATTTACAGAATTTGGGAAAAAATGTTTTGGTGAAAGGCTGATTTTTTAGATTCTTTAGCAATTTAAGTTTCAGAACTCTTTTTTTGGGCAAAAGTACAATCATGTTTCACTTCCTTCTCTATGCAAAACATGTTTTGTAGCTTTAGGTGTAGCTGTCGGTGTGATAGCACCACTGCACCAAAGCCCAATTTATTTGATATTATGCACACACTAAAACAACCTCTAGACTTCAAAGAATAAATGAATGCAGAAATCAATCTATGTGCATGACCATCAAGAGAAACTAGCATCTATTAAAAAGAATTAACAGTTAAAATTTTCGTGGTTACCTTTGATATATGCACTCCAAGATTTCGGTGCACCCCAGAACACTCTATGCATAGAAGTGCGCCAAGGTTTAATGATGCCCAATCAGGTTCCAAAGCACCACAGTCAGCACACATATTATTGCCATCAACTTTCCTAAGCAAGTCAATTGGTTTTTCAGGTTTCATGCTGGTTCTGTGATGATGTGTGCCTCTTATTACATCATGCTGCCCATTTCCAGAGTACTTCTCCAGTACTAAATCATCGATTACGGAAGGTTCAAATTCCACTGAACTTGTAAAGGAGCTTCCATCACTGGTACTCCTATCATGACCACTGCCCTTAGGGCTTGACATAAAACACTGAAACAGAACAGCCAAGTATTGTAAACTGAATATTCCAGAATACATGCAATCCAAACAGAGGCCATCCATTACTAACCTGTTCTGGCGATTGTGAGCTCAGTAAAGAGGCAATAACACCAGTTATCTTTTCAATCCAGTCCATCTGATCTACTGCACTCTCTGCCTGTATAAATAGCAGATATGTTCATGAAGTATGGAAGTCTTGATCATATTCAATATGACAGACCATAAACTTGTGCTATACCTGCAATGTGTAGATCTTTGTGGGTGAAATAATTCTGAAACAGAACCTCAAATCTGATTGCTCAGCATCAACTTTAATGGTCGATGTCAACAAATTTACAGTATGACGTGCGACAGACTTTTCATCATGTATATGGTAATGAGAAGAGAACAATCTGCTCAACAACCCAGAACCATGTTCAGGGGGGTTAACGTTTCTTTGCATGGAACAACCAGCCTATATGATCAAAGGCAAATGGTTGAGGAAAATATCTGAATTAAAATATATCATGCATCGTGGAACAAAATATTATGCCAACTTAATGAGCATTTCAACAACAAATGTTACATCGGAGACCTACAGGTGGCCGAGTAATTTGTTTTCGATAGTAGTACAGCATTCCTCGACTATCAAGTACGAAGAACCTTCTTTTCCAGTCGGCTCTCAAGTTTGAAGATCTTTTCGAAAGATAACCTTGACGGATGGTCTCTACCTGGAAGTAGTACATCACCATTTAACTTTTTTTTTTCAAACTGTAAACCTGCTTTGGATCTCCAGTGTATTGGACTATCGGTGTCTTACCTTGCCTTTTGAAGTTGACTGCATAACTGCCTCGATCTGTTTATGTGAACTTCTGCCAATTGTCTGCATTCGATCACCATTATAAGAATCATTCAAACCATTTATAGAAGACCGACTTTCCCGGTCTATCTGCCTTTTGTACTCATGCATCCTCTCTACGAGAGAAGCTTGTTCCTTGTTTGCTCTTTCTCGTGATTGCTGTGCATAAGCAAGAATCTGAAGAACAATTTAAAAAACAGGTCGAAGGAAAACTTTTTTGTCAATATTTATGAGTAGTTTAAGTAGAAGAAAAGAAACATTAAAGAAACAAGTAAAATTGTGCTGCATCTTCATGAAGTAA